>NW_004567116.1:28983110-29049174 GCF_000260355.1 Condylura cristata
TATATATATATTAAAAAATAGGAAGAATAAAAGTTCAGTGGCTGGAGGGTGGTATGTGCACAGAACAGTGTGACCAGGCTAGGTACCACTGACCTGCACACCTGAAAATTTTAGGGCATGTACACTCTACCACAATAATGCAAGTTAAATGCCTTTTTATTAAGGTCACATTGGCTTATGACGCTGCCTCAGGTGCACTGCCCTATAATCTGATGTCCGCATGACAGTGTGCTCTGGGAGCTGGCCTGCTGTCACAGTGCCATGGATGCAGGGCCCCTTGGTCAAACAGCACTGCTGGCTGTGCCTCTGCCATGCCCTGCAGGACGCCGGCTGCCCTGCGGCACCGCTTGCTTCCTCCCCAGCCTCAGCTCATGACAGGTGCAGCAAGGAAAGGTACTTTAGCCAACATTTTACCTGCTGAGCTCACTGCTCCTCTCCCACCGTCACAAACACACACACACACACACACACACTAGCACGCACATGCACACGCAAATGTATGCAACATTCAGTCACATACACAGGCAGGTGCCTCCATGCACATACGCGTGCACACACTTACACACACAGAGACATCCCATCTGCAAGGCTCCAACTATGAACTTCCAGGGAGAGAGGTGCGCCTGCTTCTCTTCTGAAAACTAGGGAAACCCCCTCAGAGGAGACGCCACACCCCAGCCCAAGTAGCTCAACACTTCGTTCATCACATTTGTCTTCCAAAATCATTTCAGCAGAACAGTCACCAATTCACCAATTCAGTCACCAATTCAAATCAGAAAATAGAGACTCATGAGATTAGGAGCCCAGTGAAAAAGGAAGGTCTGAGGGTACAGCTTCTCCACGAACTCCCAACTGGGACATGGCCCATCTGGCCATAGGTGTGGAAGGAAGGAAGGAGGGAGGCAGAAGGGGGTAGCAATTTGTGACCAATTATTAGGACAAGATGGCAGAAGGGAGCTCAAGGCAAACCCCAAGTGAAGATTTCTGGCCCTCTGTCCTTGCTGAAGGACCCTCCCTCACTCCCGACCGGTCCACGCTGCTCACAGAGGCCCACCAGGCTGTGTCAGATGTCAGATAGCCTCAGCCCCACCACTGATAGGAGTGTGTGAGTCACTTTGCCTCTGTGGGCCTCTGTTCCATTGCATCCTCGGCAATGAGAAAGAAAGCACCAGCCCTCTGCAGGCTGTCTTTACTCGTCATACGGCAGCTGTTCCTGGTGTGCAAGCTCTTCCCTGAGGAGCCAAAGGGCGGGGTGGTGCCTTGCCTGGTGCTGGGAAGGCTAAGACAGTGCTGGGCCATGTGGAACATGGTTCCGGAGGGGCAGGAGGGAGGAAGGACACAGGAAGACTGGCCAGCCCCAGAGAAGGGGCTCCCTGCGATGTACAGGGGGACACACTGTCACACCCTAGCTGCAGCAGCTGCCCCAAGTTAGTAGAAGAACCTGTGGGAAGGAGAAAAATATAACCCACACTTATAACATGACTCCTCCTTTGCTCAAAGTCCGCAAAACAGGAATTGCTATCCACTTCTGTAGGGTGGGCCTGGGACCCACAAGGTACAAAGTCATCATACAGTAAGTGGAGACACTGGGTGTGGAGCCCAGACCTGGCGAGGGGCAATGTTCCATGGGCAGCTCCCCTAGAGGTCATTCTCAGTGTCAGATCCAGGAGTTTGGATCTGGTCCTGCGAGGACTGGGGGCTTCCCAAGGGTTCTGCCCCAGGAAGGATTTGGCTGTCTTAGATCAGTTAAGATTCACCCAGGAGGAAGCTGAGTAGCAGGAAGAAGGCTCTTTCAAGAAACCTTGAATTAGAAAATCTGCACCCCTCTTTGCATCCACCCACCCCACCCCCAACACACAGGAAGGGACACAGCCCGGGCCGGACCACCACCCTCAGCAACCTCCCCAGCTTCAGGCATCTGGAGGGGGCGCGCTGTCACTCATGACCGCCAGAGGGCGTCTCGGCACAGCGCATGGGACGGTGGAGCGCCGGGTGGATGAGTTTCGGCGGAGGCCCCAGCTTTCTCGCTGGCCGGACCTTGTGGGCAGAATGCAGGGACTGCGAGCCGAGCCAGCGGGCCTTGAGTCGGTCTGGGCAATAGTGGCCATGAATCTCAGCGTGCTTTGGGCTGTGTGCCTCATTTTGTTCTCCCCTTTTCCCCTCCTGGCGTCCTTCAAGTCTTCCACTCCTACTCTCAAAACAGATGGGGGGGGGGAGGGGGCTGGGACTGTTGAGAGGAAGCCCTGAGATGGAGGGTAAGGGAGGGGTGGAATGGCCCTCCCTGGTAGCGCAGCAGGTTAAAGCAAAGTGCTAAAGCCACTGCAGCGTGAGTTCTATCCCCGCCTGCTCCGGAGGTGCAGCAGACCTCTCCTGACCCGCCCGCTGCTCCCCTCAGCAGTGTACTTCCTCGATCTGCCTGTTCTGCTCCCCACTCTGTCTCTGGTGAATCCTCTCACCATCCCTGCGCCTCTGGCCTGTACCCCAGTTCGACATGTATAAATAATCTTTAAAAAAAAATAAAAAAGGGAGGGGTGGAATGAATGAAGCACGTTCCTTCCACAAAGCCCCATGGCAGTCCCCACTCCACTGAAAGTGCCATAGGTCCATCAAACTGGCCGGCTGACCTGGTACTCTGGGGTTCTCTGTGCAGTCCTAGCCCAACCCCAAGACAGAGAGAGGCCTATCTTGGGGCACCAGGGGTGGGGGAGGTGAGAAGCCTGGGTGGTCTATTACCCAAAAAAGGGTAGTGAGTTCTCCATCAGATGCAGTGCTTAGCTAAAGAAGGGCTACCGTCAAAGCAAGCAAAGACTTCCTGCGAACCCACAGCCCCTCCCTCCCAAACAGCCTCGAACCCACAGCCCCTCCCTCCCAAACAGCCTCGCTTATGTATTGGAAATGACTCCATGACCATGAGGCAGCTCTGCAGGGCAGGGGCTGGAGTGGGGGGCAGCAACCATTCCCCCCAGCCTCCGTTTTCCCTCTGTAAAAGAGCCATGGCCATCTCTCCCCATCATCCTTCCAAAATGAGAAAATTAAATGAGCAAAAGGATTTAAAACACCCAACTGGCTAACTTTAGAGGGGGCAACTATGACCTATTTCTGACCATCTCTAACCCTACAGGGACCAAAAACAGGAGAGAAAATCCTGTGGAAGAGCAGTGGAGGGCCACAGCCTGCCCTCTGCACACTCCGGCACCCTCATCTCTCCAGCCGGAGGATTCCTGTTCCTGGGTCCTGCCTGCTCGCTCAGGCAAAGCCCTTCAGGGTTCAGGGCATCCTTGCCCAGAAGCTGCCAGAGGAGCCTGAGGGCTGCGGGTGCGGGAGCCTCAGGGAGCAGTTTTCCAGCCCCACCGATGGTTGTCTGCTTGGGCTTGAAAGAGAGCTTCCTCCCCTCCCCCGCTCATCTTTAACTTCTTCATCGATTTTCATTAAAGTCTCCCCTGGGCTCCAACACAGACTAAACTCCTTATTTGAAAAAAATAATAAAATAAAGGAGAGGATAGGATGCTTCTTTGAAAGCAAGTTTGTCTCTGGCCTCAAGGCTGAAGAGGCAATCACTAGCACTGCCTTGGAGGTTAGCTGATCTCTGGCCCCCCATTCTGGTCTAGACCGGTAGGTTCCGGCCCCTCAGAGCTCCCAGGATGCAGCTCGAGCCTGTCTCCAGACCCGCCCCGCTCCAACCCCCAATCCCATCTGGGGACCTGGCCGGCCCCTGTCATTGCACCAGCAATGCCCTGATGTCCCTCCAGTCACGTGGCACAGCTGAACTCTACCAGGTGATTCTACAATCCCCAGCTCCCAAGCCTTAGGGGGCATACAAGGTTCTCCCCAGAACTGAAAAGGTAGTGACAAATAAGCTGGAAGGAGGGAGGAAAAGCAGACACGGTGCCCAGTCAGGCAGGCACCAGGCCTGTTGCACCCTTGGCAGAGGTGCTGTGTCCCCGTTACAAAAGAGGAAGCTGATTCAGACAGAATAGATGCTCCCTGACCCCCTTCCAGCCCCTGCCTCCTTCCCTGCATCCTCCCTTCAGTCAGGCCAATCCAGATCCCAGCTCTCATCCAAGGGCATGCCAGGAGGGTGCACCCCGACCAGTCATGGCAGGCTTGGTCACCTGCTCCCCCAGAGAGAGTTGGTCCGGACTTAAGCCATGCGGCTAGGCCCTCGCACCCTTATAGACCCTTGTTCTACCCCTCCCATTTCCTTCAAGGCAGGGCCCAGAGAACAGTGCCTCCTCCTCAAGGCTCCCCAATTCACTGAGCAGTGTGCTAGTAGAAGACTTCGAAGCCCCAGAGCCCACTGCCCGCTGTGGCGTCCCTCTGTGGGGAGCATCCAGCTCTGGCCTCCAATGGCCTGAGCCACTTCTCTCTATTGTCTATACAACTGCCCTCTCCCCCTCGGCCATCCCAGTGGGAGCAGGGAGCACAGCTGTGGAGGTCTTCCTGCCCAGAACCAGGACAGAGCCTGGGACAGAGGGGGAAATCTGCCCAGAACTCAGGGAAGGGAGTGCAGACCTCCTGAAACTCAGGAGCCCAGGGGATCAGGGGTGGGGAGGCAAGTGGAGTGGCCAGGAGGCACCAATCTCCGAAAAGCAAGAATGGAGCCTTGAAAGACCCCCTCGGGCCAGTGTGGAGAGACCTTTGTTGCACCCTCATGTTTTTTATTTTTGTAAAGATTTATTTATTTATGCATACTGAACTGGGGTACAGAGGGAGAGAGGGTTCATCAGAAACAGAGTGGGGAGCAGAACAGGCAGACTGATGAAATACACTGCTGAGGGGAGCAGTGAGCAGGTCAGGAGAGGTCTGCCGCGGATCACCTCCTTGGCAGGGCATCGAACTTGTGCTGTGGTGGCTGCGATAGCTTCATAGCACTGTGCTTTAGCCCGTTGCACCACCAGGGAGGGGCCTGCTGTGCCTTCATCTATAGCTACCAGCACCTAGAGCCTGGCTTCCAGGAAGCCACTCCCCAAGCCTTCCCAGAGGGCTACAGGGAAGACCAAGCGCTTCCCAGCAGAGCATCCTGTAAAGAACACAGGCTTGGGCCCTCCCTGGTGGCGCAGCGGGTTAAAGCACAGCACCAAGAAGCTTAAGCCACTTCCGCATGAGTTCGATCCCCGCCTGCCCCAGAGGTGACCACATGGCGTGGCAGACCTCTCCTGACCCACCCGCTGCTCCCCTCAGCAGTGTACTTCGTCGATCTGCCTGTTCTGCTCCCCACTCTGTCTCTGGTGAATCCTCTCATCCTCCACATCTCTGGCCTTTACCCTGTATAAATAAATAAATAAATCTTTTTTTAAAAAAAAAGAACACAGCCTTAAACTCAGTCAGACTTGGATTTGAACTCAAGCGCTCTGTGCCTGAGTGAAGGGGACAGTCTCTGTGTCTCACTTTCCCTATCTGGAGGCTGGAAGGGCTTCCAGACTCCACACAGCTCCAGCCCACCCAGCTCCTGCTCACCATGCCCTAGGCTTCTCTACCACATGGTCCTCTTCCCCAGGCCTTTAATGCTCAGTCCCCAGCGGTCAGCATGGGGCCTCCGGCCTGCCTGTGGCATCCTGCCTGGCAGTGCCTAGTACGCCTACATGCCCAGCTACCAGACACCTACTCTACCCCCAAGTCCTGAGAGGCAAATGTCACCATGCCCATTCACTGTTACAGAAACTGCACCTCTGGAAAGTGGAGTGACTTTCTCAAGGTGACAAGGCCAAGTTCATAGAGAGAGAGGCCCAGGTTCAAACCTAAGAGAGCCTGATCCTTGAGGACTGTGGACTGCCCCCTGCACTGGGCTACATTGCAGCAAAAGGGATGAAAGCATGGATTGGTACATGGACTACACCGTACAGGGCTGCAGGAGGGAGCGAGCCGATGAAGGAATGTGTGAAAAGTAGGTGAGTGACTGGTGGACGGAGGAATGCAGAACCAGCTCAGTGGCTTCACGAAAGAAACCACGACTGAATCTGTGACCGCACAGAAACCCCATTCCAGACAAGGCTCGGGCATCACGCACAGGACTAGAGATGGATGGGGTGTCTGGCGACCCGACTAGGCCCACTCCCCCACCGTCAAAGTCTGTGCGTGACTTAATGAACATCTTCAAGTTTGGAGAGAAGCGGCGGGACCACACGACAGAGATGAATTTCACCAAATCTGGCCCATTTCTCACTACCAATTAATTAAGGAAGGAGGCCAGGCCAGTAAATCATGAGAAGACTTGGAATTTGACATTCTCTAATTAGGCCATGAACTATGCCTGGTGAATGGGCAAGTGGTTGACAAGAGTCCTGGGCCCTGGCTCCCCCACCTGCCTTCACCCTACCATCTAAGCTGTCCTGACATGTCCACCTGCACCCTAACACTGACATTGGATAACATCATCAGAGCTTCCTGGACCAGTGATCAGAGCCAGGATTACAGGGATTACAGGGAGCAGGTGTGCAGGACACAGGGAAGCAGGGGTGGGGGGGGCGGGCTGGGGTATAAAAGAGACCCAGGCTCTTCCTTCAACACGTTTCTTTACAAGCAACATGATGTAGAGGGAAAAGAGAGTGAATATATCAGATTTGAGTCCTGGGTCTGCACAGTAGTTCCCAGTCCAGGCTGGCCCTGTCCAGGGCTCTTTAAAATGGGGGGGAGAGGGGTGGCTAGAGGGATAATCCCTGTGGCTTTGCAATGTAACTGCTGTTACATTGACTGCCAGAGGCCCTGCTCAGGACTAGGATTAAACTGCTGCTCCCCAACTTATTAGCTGTATGCACCTAAGCAAGTAGTCTCACTTCCTTAAGTCTCCCTGCCTTCCATTAACAGTGAAGGTAATAACATCACTCTTGGGACGGAGCTGTGGCAACAGTTAATGATGTGATGGAAGGAGGGGCTTGGCAAAGTGCTTGCACAATGCAAGTATCCAATTTGCTATTGTCCTTTTCATCCTTGCCCCAATGTCCTGGTTACTTGATAGGACAAGAATAAACTTCTCTTTTGCAGAGGACCAGATACTAAATATTTTTGATTTTGTGGACTATATCTCCTGGGACCACTTCATCCTTCTGCTGTAACTTGCAGACAACACTGATCAAATGAGCATGGTTGTGGCCCTTTAAGATTTTATGTGTCACAAAAACACTGATTCAAAAAGATACCCGCAACCCCATGTTTATTGCTGCTTTATTTACAATTGGAAAGACATGGAAACAGCCCAAATGCCCCAAAGTGGATGACTGGATTAAAAAGATGTGGTACATATACACAATGGAATATTACTCAGCAGTCAAAAAGATAAATACATGCCTTTTGCAGCAACATGGATGGAGCTGGAAAAGATCATGCTAATGAAATAAGCCAGAAAGAAAAGGGAAAATACCATATGGTTTCACTCATAGCAGGAGTATAACAGACCAGGGGAGAAAATAATAATAATGGACAATTATATACCAGAGACATTTTATGGGGGAAGAATGGGGATGGGATCAAAAACAGTGGAGGGAGAGAAATGCACTGGACTATGGTGATGGCACACGGGTGATCTGGTGATGGGAAGCCCATGGGGATTACAACTGGGATGGAAAAATGCACAAAATGATGTAAAAAGAAACTATTATATTATTTTTTTAAAAGATTTTATGTGTCAAAAAATTAATTTAACTGATTTTTCACGTGATGCAAAATATTATTCTTCTGATAATAAATATAATTTAAAAATAATAAAAACAAACAGAAACATTCTTAGCTCGTGGGCCTTACACACTAAAACAGGAAGCAGGGTGACTGATGTCCATAAGCCAACTTATCCTTGTCACTAGAAAATAAACCCATGAGGACAAGGGTGTGTGCGTGTGTGTCAACACTTTTCTCCCAGCACCCAAAGTGGGCCGATAGCAACTAGTCAATAAATATTTGCTGGTTAAATAAATTACAATTTGTGTGATTCTGTGCAGAGCCACTTCACTTCTCTAAGCCTCAGTTTCTTCATCTGTACCAAGGGGATGCATGCACCCTTTAGGCAAACATCAAATTAAATTAGAATGTGCCTGGAGTCCCTTTGCAAGTTCCACAGTTGTACCATGTAGTTTCTGTTTCTGAACACCAGGGGGCGCCTCGCAGAAACGTCTCTCTCAGCGCCTGGCAGGGACATGTTTCAGAGGGGCATGGAAAAATAATTCAACCTGCAGAAGCCCAACTAGGGCTCCTGTGCCAGTGAAGGCTTGGGGTGGGGGTGGTGGTTAAGACAGAGACCAGGCACAGCAAGAGCTGCAAGAACTGTTTTCTGCTCTCTTGGGAGTATTCATTACACCACGGAAGTACACTAAGTAGGGCTTTGGCAGATGGGTCCAAATTCTGGCTCCAAAATGACTATGGGATTTTAGGCAAGTCACCAAAACCAGCTGAGATTGTTTGCTTGTCTTAAAATGAAGCTGTGTACAGTGCTCACTGTCCTGTGTCCTGTGAGTGTCGGGGGCCAGTTTAGCACCACTACACAGTAGGCCCTGCAGACTGAGAGCATCAGTGTCTGACTCCCAGGCTGGAGCCAGCCCGTCTGCACTGAAAAATGTGCATTAGTGCCTTCTGGCTTTGGTGCAGCATCAGGATGGAGGAAGGAAAACTTGCCTCCAGTCTTCCCAGCTGTGCAGGTTTTCAGCTCTAAGCAAAGCAGCTCTGCTGTTCTTCTTCCCTGGATAGAAAACTTCCTGCTGTTCTGTAAAATCATTCAAGCTGATAAAGTCACAGCCTTAAGAGGACTAGTGATACCAAGTTGCTTCTATTTTCTCCTCACACCCATCCATCCTACCAACCAACATGAAAGAAGACCACAAACTCCATTTGGCCATTTTCTCATTGTATAAGGAAAATCTTTATGAGAGAGGGGAGTTGTTTGTTCAACAAGTGAAGCTGAGATGCTCATTGCATTTACGTCACCCTATCTATCTGATCACCCCACTTCCATTTAGCTATCTGAAAGAGCGTACACACACACACACACACACACACACACACACACACAAAGGCTTCCCATGCTACAGGAAGGGTGCACTTTGTCCAGAGAGCTGCAAGTACTGCTCCACCATCTCGCTGGGTGACTCAAGACAAATTACTTTCCCATGCTGAGCAACAGCTGTCTCCTCTGTAAATGACCAGCTTCCCATCCACTTCCATCCTCAATTAAACACACTCTCTGGGGCTGTGATCCTAATCTCATAATCTGTGTAGATTTAGAAAGAAGCACGTTGAAAGGTGACCACTGCCTCAGAGGCCAGACCCAAGTGAAGGGGACGAGAGTGTCGGGTGCAGGTTTTCTGGACCCGATGGTGGGACTCAGATGCAGTGGATGGGGAACAGTGTGCTGACCTCATCCCCATTCAGACCAGTCACAGGAACAGACTCAAGGTACCAGCCTTGCAAGACCACAGCCCTGCAAAACCACCTGGACACACAGGGTCTTTCTACTTCTCTTCCATAAACATTTTTAGTCTTTCCTTAAACCTCAGTTGAGTAATCCCCAAATGTGAGCCCTGACTTCTCCTGCCCAACCTGTTAAAGTCAGGGCCTACCTTGGGCTCAGATCTACTTCGGGGGAAGGAGTGCGATATCTGGCAAGTGTGGAGGGGCAGTTGGAGTCAGCCGTGTTGCACCTTATACAGGAAGTGCTCAGTGCCCCTCTGAGCCCTACCTCTCCTGGCCAAGCTCCTCAGTCCCTGTCCCCTGCTCTTCTTCCTCAGTCTAGACCCAGGAGCCCCGTCTGAATGATACATGGGAACGGAGAGGCTCAGAGGAGGAGCTCCAGAAGAGACCCAGATGGCCTCCCGCCGACCAAGCCATCTGCACACGTACCTTCTCCAGCTGGTGGACACCCTCCTCCACACAGCAGATGGAGGCCAGTGTGCGGAGCGCCTGGGGGTACAAGCACCGGAAACTGTCCTGCCTGCAGACCTTGAAGAGCGCCACCACCCCGCCCTCCTGCCAAGAGAAAAAAAAAAAATGTCACATTACTTCCTGGGTGACCCTTCCCGAGATGGACTCAAGAGCGACTGATGTCCCTCATTCAGCAGGTATGCGTGGAGTCTGAGGGGTGGCAGAATAGGCCACCCCGAAATACTCCACTTCAGCGTCTCACCTGTCCTGCCATCAGTTTCCCATATATTTGCCTTTCCACAATTCGCCGCTCCTAATGACTCAAGGGTTTTGTTCTTTTTTTTTTTTCCATTTTCTTGTTACTTCTCTAAAAACGTGCTGCTCATTTGCTAAAATGCCAAATAAACCTAAGTTTTAACCAACCCTTTGAAGTATTCGTCTCTGAGTGTTCCCATGGCTAAGTGTGTTGTACATGCTAACGTCCTTTTGTTTGTTCTTCTCTTGTTAATCTGTCTTCTGACAGTTCCGTTTATAGGCCACCAGTCAGAGAGCCTAAGAAAGTACTAGAAAAAAATAATTTTCCCTCCCATGCACACACGCACATCAGCACAGATGTGCTCCGCACTCACACGCTTCCATGCCCATTGGCAACGTGAAATGCTAGCTCCAGAAATGTCATCACCCCTGGGTATCCAAACTAGAGGTGGAATTTCCCAGTGCTTTTGAGGTAACATGGGAGAGCCATGGCAAGCATATTGGCTCCGGTTGAGGTTCAGTAACACTCAATGGAACTCCCAGATGCCTGGCAACCCACTCTCAGCAGCTCGCCTGCAGGCCAGCCTGGAGTCATTGGACAGGTTCCAGAACTAGCCTAAAGCAAGTGGGGGCACAGAAGCCCAGATGCCCACTGCTGGCTCCTGAAGCTCTGCCATCAACCACGTCACTGCCCAGACCCTGCCAGGCACCAGAGGAGGCGCATGAAACAGGAGTCTTATTTATATAAGTTCTATAATTTATCCCCTTCTAAAGCTCAGATGGCTGAAATAAATCACCCACCTACATGGACCTTGTTTTCACTCCAGTTTGTACAAAAAATCACCAGCCTTTCAGGAAAGAGCAGTTCTAAGTGAGCACAGTCTATGCTTTCAATTTTGTGAGAACCGTTCATGGAAATACCTTTTATCTTGTGGGGTTTCTAGGCAGGAGAAATCTAGGAGGACTTCTGGGGAGAATCTGGGAGTGAGCACTTGTCCTAACTGGATATGTTTCTCTAGAATCATCTCTGGAGCCCACCTTAGCTCTGGGAGTAAAGTGAGAGACGCAACAGCTCACACAGGATGTCCCACCACTGGGACATCCCCAGCAGAAGCCAGAGACCCATGTTCGGCTTTGCCTGTTTCCTCCTACTCCCCTCCACTGAGAGCTGAAAGGGCATGAGCAGGTGATTACCCTGAGCCTAGAGGCCCTCACCTTTACCTCATCGCTCTTGGCTCCGAGCCCACTGCACACTGTTCCCTAAACTGTTACAAGAGGAAAAAGGTAAATTCAATAACCTGTCAGACTTTTCAGGACTCAGAAAAAATTGGCACTGCCCATGGCTATGCTCCAGGCACTGTTCCATGCACTGGAGATGCACCTGTGAGAGGCCGGAGGCACAAATGGGAGCAACAGGGAGAGGAAGCCACATCCATGGTCCCGGAGCACAGGCTCACGGCGGTTCCACCCAGGTCTGCCCTTCCCTGCACGCCGCAAAGAGAGGCTCGGGGCCCCTTTCATTCCGAGACTCTGCTGTTTATTTCTGGGAGGAAAAAACGAAAGTGTGTAATTCTGGGGAAGTTGATAATTTGTGACATTTTATAATTAACTAAGAGTGATCTTGGGTTTTATATTCTTACTTCCTTTGGGGAATAGTTCATCTGGCATCTCCATAGGGCTGGAGAGTTCATTCACACAATCATTCCAAGGAGGCTGTTTATTATGTGCCACACTTTGCTGGGCTCTCAGTAGGATAGCCTCACCCCTGTTCTTACTGAGCCAAAGGAGACAATTTTAAAAGCAGGCATGGGGGTGCAAGGAGATGGTGGGGGTGGGGATTGCAGAAACACAGAGCAGGAATCAAATATAACCTGGGTCTGCAGATAGGCCAAAATAAATCTTTTGGGTTTCAAATGCCATCATCACTCAGCCCAAAGCATGTTTGGTATGAGACATGCACTTGGCCCTTTTGTTCCTGCCCCACCATTCTTGATGGCTGCCTTCCTGCTCCTTTCCCACGGTCTCTGGGACATCTGGTTAGGATTCCTCATCGAGGTTTTACTTAAAGACTCACTGAAGTAAAATCAAGATACTCTTTAGAGTAATAAAACAGAAACAGCAATCTTAAGTTCTTCCCAACCAGGCTGCTGGTCATTAATTAGCTCCCTCCAGATATAAGAGCATTAATGCACACTTGTGTGTGTGTGTGTGTATGTGTGTGAGTATAATGGATACTTATATTTAATCATATATATTGTGCAAATAATATTTCTATAGTGGAGATACAGACAGGTGTAGATAATGGGAAAAGAGACAATAGATGGTAGATGGATGGGTAGATGGATAGAGAGATAAGTAGATAGATAGGTAGATAGAGAGATGAACTAATAGGGAGGTAGATAGACAGACAGATATCTACATCTGGAACAGGCAATCACCAATGAAGCATGGTGTCAACACAGACTAAGCCAGGACCAGGATTGGTGTGAAAGCCCCTGTCTGGCTCAGGCTGAACCCAATACAACTGTTTTAGCCTCTGTCCATGTTGATCCTCCCCACAACCTTTCCCCAGCCCAGGAAAGATGGCCTTCTTAGTATTTTAAAGCTACTGGTAAGCCAGAAAGAGAAAGAAAAATATCGGATGGTTTCACTCATAGCAGGAGTATAATGGACCAGACGAGAAAATAACAAATATAATGAACAGCCATATACCAGAGACATTTTGCAGGGGTGGAGTGGGGAATGGGATCAAAAATGGGGGAGTGGGGGGGGGGAGGGAAATGCACAGGATTATGGTGATGGCACACAGGTGACTTGGTGATGGGAAACCCGCGGGGATTACAATTGAGATGGGAAAAAAATGTACAAAATGATGTAAAAATAAACTTTTGTAATAAAAAAAAAAAGCTACTGGGAGAGGAAAAGGGGAAGTCCTGAATTCAGACTGAAGGAATTCAGGTTCAAATCCTAGCTCTGTGAATAGCTGACTTGGTCTAAAAATGGGGTCATATTCCCCCATGGGGAAAGCATTGAGTTAGCAGAGGTGAAAGATCCCAGCACCCAGTTCTGGAGTGGGTGCAGGTCTGGTTAGGATGGCACCACTGTTGGGATGGCTTCATCAATTCATGAAGAGACTTGAGGGGGGAATATGAAAGGGAGAGAAGGAAGAATTCCACAAAGGATGTGAGAGGGATATGTTCTGGGGACCACTCCCAGGCCCCCACTGAGGCCCCAAGAACAGCACTCATCTTAGAGCAGAGCCAGGAATTCCTGTGTTAGCAGAATCACACTGTTGGCAGGAGCCTGTTTAATTTTATAGAAAGCTCTGGGCCCAGAGCCCAAGGGTCTAATAGTATGAATTATTCAGAAAGACTTGAGATAAGCTGCCATAAAGCTGGAGGCCACCATGGAGGGTGCAGGCTAGTGGTGGTGGGGAGTGGTGGGGGAGGGAGACATTTCAGCTAATCATGGAGGAGCTCTCTGCAATCTACACTCAAAAGGGATGAGTTCAGGAGTGATAATGGTAGCAGACAACTATGGGACTATGGAAGAATGGAAGAAAATAATTCATTAATTAATTTAAAAAAATTTTAAAGGGGTGGAGGTTGCCACCACCTTAAGGATGGATAGCTTATTCCTTGACTTATTCCTTGACCTCAGACAGGCTTCCCTATGTCTCCTGGCGTAGCTTGGATAGATGAAGGATTCAAAGGCAGACAACTCTGGACCCCAAAGAGGAGTAGGGAGACCTCTGGAGTCAAAGGATAATACAAATCTTTAAACAACTACTGGTTATAGTTTTTGAGAGACCAAATTTAAGTGGAGGAGAGTGGAGGAGTTAAGGAAGGGGTCCTAGTCCAGGTACTTCACCCCTACTTCCTACCACTGCAAATGTTGGGGATCAATATTTTACCAGAGGTAGGTCCTGGTCTCCAGAGGACATCAGCACCAGTTTCTGCCTAGATGCCTCTCTGCACTTCTGGAGGTGGAATGCAGTCGGGGAGGAGGGAGGAGCCACAGCAGTGTGCAGCAAGGCCTGACACCTGAGTGCCCAGGCTGGGAACAGACACCAAGCGCTTCTGCAAAGACTCCTTCCCAGGAGACCTTTAAGGCCTGTTCTTTCCAAAGCCTAGATCACCTTCAGCCCCGAGACTGTCCTTCAGGACAGTCCTGCCTCTTCCACACTTCAGACCAATCCATACCGTCAGCACAACCCAACCAGGATTACAGAGACTGTAACTCATTATGAAAGGGAAAGATACTCATTATATTGAAAGAGGGGCAGCTAATTTTTGTTTAAAGTTTACCATTAAGCAGATTAATTCATTTCTGCTCAGAGACTGGGGCTGTTCTCTGACCCCAAAGCACAGAAAGAGACTTTTTCAGAGTCAACACTCTTGACCAAATTGAATGATTAAACCTCAGAATCATTAAGAAGGACAGACCTTACACTATCATTACCCCAATATCACAACATTCCAAGTTAAATTCACATAATCACCCAAAAAAAGTTGTGGTTCCTCAAGCAGCACACTAGAATCACCTGAAAAATTCAAATATTCAGGCCAGACCCCTCTCCAGACCAAATTAATCCAATCTAGAACATTCTCAAAGTTCTTATTGACTGCAACGTACACATGACCACCTTTTGGATGAAGAACTTTAAGGGTAGAATTGAGCCAGAAGTATCTACTGTGGACTTCAGGGCCATGAACTCTGAGCTAAAGAGACTTCAGCTCTAATTCTGATTGATAACATCAGTCATGTATGATCTTGATTAAGTCCCTTAAATCTTCTCCTCAGCTCTAAGTGGAAACAACAGGACAAGATAGTTTTTTGATTTTCAAGACATGATACCTGCAGGGCATTATAAACAGTGGCAGAAATATGCAAATGTTACATACTGTGCTCTTACATACAATTCACTTCAATCTTAACCCGTGTTGACAAGCATTTGCTTTGATCTAGATTCTCTGCAGACTTAAACCAGTGATTCTGAGAACATACTCATGACTAGAACTGGTAGAATCCCAGGTCTTAGCCAGAAACCAGTAAATCTTGAGTGGGACATAAGTATGTGCTTTCCACAAATTCCCTAAAGGATGGTGATACAAAGTCATTCTTGTAACCACCACGTAGGAACATCGTTATACAATTGGCATCTTATGTCAACAGAAGAACATAACTTTGCATCCAGGTGGAACACTCGTTCTATCCTTAATGGTGATGTCATTTCTCCAATAAAAAAAGTGAAACTGGGCCCTCCCTGGTGGCACAATGGGTTAGGACGCAGCACTGCAAAGTGGCCACAGACACTTCAGTGTGAGTTCAATCCCTGGCCCCAGAGATGATCCATGTGGCGTGGCAGATCTCTCCTGACCAGCCCACTGCTCCCCTCAGCAGTGTACTTCATCAGTCTGCCTGTTCTGCTCCCTATTCTGTCTCTGGTAAATCCTGTCACCGCCCCTGCACCTCTAGGCTGTACCCCAGTTTTGTATGAATATGTTTAAAAAAGTGAAATTGACACAGATCTAGTGAAGACCTGAGGCCACCAATTGCCTATATTTGCTCTACTTATTTGAACATCAAATGCAGGAACAAATTGATCATGAAGCTCCCACATGAAGAGAGATGATAAAGCTTCTGAAGGCATCAGCTTTTTTAAATCTCAAGTGTGAAATAAAATCAGTGGAGCTGGCCCTCCCTGGTGGTGCAGCGGGTTAAAGCACAGCACTGAGAAGCTAAAGCCACTTCCGCATGAGTTCGATTCCCGCCTACCCCGGAGGTGACCACATGGCGTGGCAGACCTCTCCTGGCCCGCCCGCTGCTCCCCTCAGCAGTGTACTTCATAGATTTGCCTGTTCTGCTCCCCCCTCTGTCTCTGGTGAAGCCTCTCGCCGCCCCTGAGCCTCTGGCCTGTACCCCAGTTCTGTATGAATAAATAAATAAATCTTTATAAAAAAAAAAAATCAGTGGAGCTAGCCACCATTATATATGGAGACATGGGGCCCAGTGAGGGATGGTGACTTTTGCAAAGTCATACAGCAAATGCTAGAAGCAGGAGAGACTTTGAGTCAACTCTTCCCACCAGGCCAACTTCCTCCCACTCTTCCCAATATTGTCATTTTAGCTCCTAACCTGAAAAACTCACCTTAGCTATGATGCGGCACAAGGGAGCTCCCTCCTGGGTCAGGCTAAACAGGTTCCCTGTAGTGGATTCAGTGGTGTAGAGATTGTCTGAAGCATCGATTTTTCTCACTAGTGCCTAAGAAAAAGAGAACAAAGTCTGCTGATTATCACCTCCAATACCCTCCACTGATCTCCCTTAAAGGAATACTAGTAGGTCCATGCTCCTAAAAGTCCCTGGAACCTATAACCTGCTCCATCAACCACCCCACTATGGGGGTAAGGAGGTTCTAGTTTGGGGAAAGGCATGAGTCAGTGTGGAGCCTGAGCTATATTTCAGAAACATGGGATAATTTCAGACACCTGGGTTGGGACAACAAATGTCACCCTGTTCCAGTAGGTAAGGAAATCAGCTCTCAACACTGATGGACCCAGCAATTCTTAATGGAGACAGTCACCTTAGCTAAATTAACAAATTTTCAAGTTGAAAGCTAGTGTCATTACAGCTATGTCCGAAGACTGTTCACATTTGGATGGCTATTATCCAGTGGCGAGCTCTGCCTGGGTATGGACTCTGGGATTGCATCAGAAGAACTCTACAGTAGCGGATTATTTGAACAACACTGACATTGGGTAGACAGCCAGGCCAAAATAATAACACCCAGAAGCTGTCAGAGTGAGCAACTGAGAGAGGTATGAACACAGCTCAAGACTGAGAGATCTAAGACTATTGGTGAGCAGAGAGGGAATGACCGAATATAAGACCCAGAGAGGACAGGAAGCAAAGAAAATGGAAAATTCATCAAGAAGTAAGACATGAAGATTATTCCTAGAAGAGTTTAGCTTATTTCTGGGAAAAAGCTTTTCACAAATCTTAAAACACTTCATAATCAGCCATTTGCTTTGAAGCATGTTATTCTTTGATTATAGATGATTCCTACCTGTTAATTGCTAGTTGAGTTTTTTTGGGAACAGTGAGGAGATAGAGATGGGGGAGAGCTGCCTGGGGGTCTCATACAGAAATCTAAGACCTCTAGATGTGGGTGTTCTAAGCAGCCATTACGCAGTGTCTATTGCCATGTTTATTTTGAAATATTAAAATGAATGGGTTTTTTTATTTTTGCTTTTGTTTTTAAAAAGATTTAATTATTTATGCTTACAGAACTGGGGTACAGGCCAGAGGTGTGGTGGGTGAGAGGATTCACCAGAGACAGAGTGGGGAGCAGAACAGGCAGACTGACAAAGTACACTGCTGACGGCAGCAGCAGGCAGGTCAGCAGGGGATCGAACTTGTGTTACAGTGGCTTCCACAGCTTCCTAGCACTGTGTTTAACCCACTGCACCAGCAGGGAGGGCCCTGAAATGAATGTTTTTAAGGAAATATGGAAGAGGCGTTTTAAAGAAAATGTAGTCATTAAATTCTAGTGCCAGTTTGCCTTTTTTTTAATGCTCCGTGTTGATGGGGAAGCGTGAACTAGTTAAAATCATGGCTACTGGAGCCAAACTTCCCAGGTTCAAATCCTGCCATTTCTACTATAGCAAGTAACTTAACTCTTCTGTGCCTCAGTTTCCCCATTTGTAAACAGTGGAAATTACAATGTATATTTCTTACAGTGGTTGAACTCACCTCTTAAGGTTGTTGATATATCTAAAGGTAACTAACACAAAGAAAATTGTTAGCAGTTACTCTTCTGTGACCTAAGACAATCGAGATAAAACCCCAAGGCCTCAGATCCACTTCTGCAAAATTATTGAAATTAAGGGTTTTTTTTCCTACTTCATTCAAACTCAGAATTTTCACTTATATAAGATATGTTAATTCTCTGCATACAGCAAGCAGTTTTAGATTTAGTGTTTCATCAAACCACATTCAATACAAAACTCTCTCTTAAACATGATCGAGGCCTCTTATAAGGTATTTTACAAAAGGTATAATTAATGACCAAGATTTGTCACTTCAAACTTTCACCATAAGCTTGCCTCTTAAAACCCTTCCCCATCCTGACTAGAAGCAGTTCTGTAAGTGACACTAATGTTCACATGAAGATGCAGATTTCATATATTGAGGTCCTGTACCTCAGTGATAATTACCTAATGTTCCTGATTAGTGTTTGCACTTGAAGCAAATTAGTGCAATATTAAACAATTCAAACCCAATGTCTTTTGCAATCATCTACTAATATTAGGCCATTTAAGTCTGAGAATAATTGCTCATTAATGTCTACACATATATACCATAATTACACCTCAGATATGTCTCAGTTAATCAGTTCCCTGACAATGAAAATTAGTAAGTATCCTGCTTCTGAGGAGAAATTTGGAAAGAGATGGGTTCAAAAGCTCCACTGGCATCATCAGGGCACTAACTACCACAGTACGTCAGAAGTGGGAGGATGTTTGTACGTCTTCTATCCAACCCTCATTTACAACTGAGGAAACTAAGACCCAGAAATCTGACCAACGTCACCCTTGTGGTACATGGTAGAATTGGACCTGAACCCTGTGAATCCAACTTGCTGGTTTCAAAAGTCAGTGAATCCATCTCCTCAGTGTTGGCAAGACCTCAGCAGGATTGACAGAGACAGAGTCTCAAAGCAAAAAATGACAATGCACCACACTGCAGAGGGCCTCTGCAGCACAGTTTCCATCTGCAGCCACAGCACTCTGCCCCCTGGTAGCCAGAAGTCTTTGAAGAGTTCAAGTCCAACTCAGTTCTGCATTGTGCCAAGTCTCTTGACTATCACACCTGCTCTGCCACACCTGCTCTGCAGGTTTCCAGGCCTCCTCCGCCTCCAACCCTCCATCACCCCCCCCCCCTTGCCACCTTTATCTTTCCTATGCATTTCTTACTGAGTGCTACCTTGGTATCAGCTTCAAACTAACACAGAGTCTAAAGCCAAGTTTTTTTCAGAAAGTTAGTGAGGGATGTTTTAAAAACATGCTTCACCCTATATCACAAGAACAGTGGTGATAGGATGGAAAGAAAATGCAAAAAATGGAAACAAAACAATGAAGGTGGGATGATTAAATGATAGATATGTTTTATTGAGAGAGACTATATATGTGAAACAAAGCAATAAATCTCAAAGACTTGGTGAAAGGGATAAAAACAATAGTTAAAGGGATATATACAATTTCACTGCCCTAAATAAGCAAGTAGAAAAGAGGGACATATTTTTAAATTTTTCTCAACCAGAAGTGAAATTTGTCAAGTAAAGTAAACTCCCAAATAGCAGCCAAGACTGAATTCCTCAAAAGGAACCAGGAAAATATCATGCAATCAACTTTGTGAGTTCACAGCCAGACATAGTCAGTGCAGCCATGCAGAGGGGTAACATATATGTAGCAGATTAAAGATGGTCACCAATTATCTGTTACTCCTTCCATAAAAAGTTGAGTTCTAATTTCCCGTTTTGAATTTGATGGGGTCATGGCATGCCTAATCGAAAGAAACTAGTACTTGGTAGAACTTTCCAAGTCTAGATCATTAGAAAATTTGAAGCCACCATGAAGACTTCTTGGAAAATTCTTTTCAGAGTCCTGAACTGTCATGGAAGAAGTTTGGTAAGTCTAAGACTGCCATGCTGGAAAAGCCATATGTCACAAATACTCTTAGCTGAAACCAGCTGCCAAACATCCCCTCCAAGATACCACACATGTGGTGAAGCATCCAAGGACTCTCCAAACTATGTTGAAATCACCAAGTTACCCCTGTAGATGTTATTCCATCAAGCCCTGCCCAAATTATTGACCCTGAAACTTATGAACCACAATAAATATGATTCTTGTTGAAGCTGTTTCTAATACCTTAACAGCATTTTAAAGCACAAAAGAGGATTATCAGGATCAGCATGTGATACTCAAAGCGCTCTACTAGGTAAATTTCCAGGGGACAGTTTTAGAAAATGTGGAAATAGTATTGTGTCTAACCTAAGAGAACATAACAGAAAGATGTGTGAATTAGGATGCTGAGGAAAGACACCCAAAAGTGGACATATTAAAGAGGAACAGACAAAGTAATAGCCAAATCCAAACTTAGCTTAGCTATTGGTTTGATGGGAAAATATCTTTTGGTGGGAATATCAAGTGTAGGAAGGTAAATGTGGAAAAGATCTAACAGATCTGGAAACTTTGGGGCAAACCCAGATCTTGTTTTATTCCATTTCTCTCAATAAAGGAAATCTCGTATTAGTGGGGTTTCTTCTTCCTTTTCTTATTTATTTATTTTTTTTGCAAAACAAAAGAATGTGCCAGAAAGGAAAAAGAAGTCAAAGTGGAAACACTGTAACAATGCAGCAAAGTGTTCTAGAATATTCTATGAGATGGAGAAGGAAAAGTCACATGAAAAGCAATAAACTGTTAGAAGTTCTTCTAAGTTTCCCTGATAGGAATAAGGGATTAACCGAAGGAAACAATACATGAGAGGCATTGCTCATTACTCAAAAAAATAAATGAAATAGCAAAAAGATATGCCACTCAAGGCTAAACTATTCAAAAGGTATGGAAAGGTGGTATTTTAAGAACAGATGACAGAGTTGTCCTCACTGGCTCATAAGGAGACAAACTGCAGGAGCATCACAAGGAGTCACTCCCCATAAACCTCAAAACTGAGGTTTGAAGATCTAAACAATTCTCTTATAAGAGGCAGGGACAAAACCACTGTGATATAAATCTACAAAGCCTATATGGGCATTGCCAAGTTTTGGTTTTTGTTATATTTCTGATTAGTTCCCAATAGAGTTTTGAAAAATATGTGGGTCCTTGTACAATTTTTAATTTGACAGGTGAAAAATTTCGCTACAAGTTTTAAAACAGTGTTAGAAAAGCTATAATTCCCAATAAATTGTAAATATTGACATAAAACAACACCATTTTAAATTTATCTGAAGAAATCTAAAAACCAAAACAACTAGATACAATCATCATCCACTTATAAATACAATAATAATCTCTTATTTTAACATTTGACTATCCTGTATCTTTTCCTTAAATTTATATTTCCGGGCCTTCCCTGGTGGCGCAACAGGTTAGGAGGACACAGCACTGCAAGTGAGCAGAAGCTGCTTCAGTGTGAGTTCGATCCCCCACCCCCACCATCACCAGCCCCAAGAGGTGACCCACATGGCACGGCAGACCTCTCCTGACGGGCCGCTGCTCTGCTCAGCAATGTACTTCGATGATCTGTTTGTTCTGCTCCCCACTCTGTCACTGGTGAATCCTCTCACTGCACCTGCACCTCGGGCCTGTACCCCAGTATACATAATATATCTTTTAAAATTTTTTTTATATTTTCACTCTAATTCTCCCTTAGATTTTTATATTAATGTGGTACATTTTGGCTTTAAAGTTTATTAATCACCCTTAAATGTGTCATGAAATTTAAATTTTTATTTCCTTTGATGATAAAGCTTTTAAGTCGTTTAAAAATAACCTCTTCTTGGTTGAGTTATTGTTATAATATTAGCAATACAACTGGTCAAAATAATAGAGAGTATAAGTTTCATAAACAATTACAACTCACAAAAATTTTATTCTCTTCTCCTGAGATGAATTTTATCCTTTATAGGACTGCTAATTCATTCATATATACATAATTGAATATTGGCTTTAAGCTATATTGTTTAGATGTAAACTCTGTTCCCGTAAATCCATAGAGAGAAATGGGAGCTGTATAACCAAAATGTATAGCCAAATTGCTCAATTTGAGCATGCTCTGAATTACGTAATCACATGGAGATCTATTATCAAACACTATTTTTAATGGTCTGCCAGCTGGTAACACCTCTAAATTGGTAAAAGCAAAGAATTGGAAAACATTTGCCTTGCAAAAGCATTTGTCGCCCAGTCATTAGAGTCATTCATTCACTATCTCAATTTCTGGGAAGAATTCCAAGAGTACTTTTCCAAGATTTATCAAATAACTATTAATTATACCCATTACTTTCACTTAGATCACCTTGGATTATCCAAATTATTCAGAAAAGATTAGGAAAATCAAAATGGCATTAATCTCATTGCCAATATAATACAAAAATAAAAAAATATTTTTGTTATTTGAAATATGTTGTATCAAAACCTCAAAGCTCCAACTTTTTGCTGATTTAATTTACAAAAAATTCCGTCCTATAACTTAACTGGCAGAGACAGGCCATTTAGACAAGCAATCAACCAGGTCAACTCTCTCCAATAAAGACCTGATTTCATTTTTAATTTAAAGATTTTTGAAATATGTTTCAAGAAATGATATGAAAACTGAGAAACAGTTATGGAAATCATCTTCTAAAGGCAATGCTAAAACATTGTCAACATTAAAATAAAGTAGACCTACAATAAAATTTTATTTATTTTTATATATTATATGACCAAGCTAAGACAATTTACTGAATTTTAATACCACAAAGTAATGTGTAGTTAACAATGCAAATTCATTATAAATCTAAGGATATGATATTTTTAAAAAGCATTGCATTCTTTCCAGCAGATAGGTATACTATGTATTGAGCTACAG
The DNA here is from genome assembly GCF_000260355.1 of Condylura cristata. Classification (NCBI taxonomy): domain Eukaryota; kingdom Metazoa; phylum Chordata; class Mammalia; order Eulipotyphla; family Talpidae; genus Condylura; species Condylura cristata. Next base: position 29,005,843 of record NW_004567116.1, read on the forward strand.
CATTCATCTCAGGGAATGACTAAATAAGATCTAAGGACAAAAAAATTCACAAATTATATAATTGTTTTCCATTGCTCTCATCAACAAACTTCCCTAAGTAATTAAAGAAGGAAGAAGGTATTTATTCCTTAAATCTAACTAATCCGGGCCCCCGCCAGTGGTGCAATGGGTTGGGACACAGCACTGCAAGCCAGCCACAGCCACTTCAGTGAGAGTTCGATACCCAGCCCTGGTGGTGACCACATGGCGCGGCAGACCTCTCCTGGCCTGCCCCTTCTCCTCTCAGCAGTGTACTTCATCGATCTGCCTGTTCTGCTCCCCGCTCTGTCTCTGGTGAATCTTCTCAGTGCCCCTGCACCTCTGGCTTGTACCCCAGTTCTGTATGCATAAAATAAATAATTTTTTTAAAATCTAATCCAGCTGCTAGCAATTAATTTTGTCTTTTGTTAACAGGAAGTAGAAATTAGTATAAATATTTCATAAAATGTTTTCACAAAGTAGACTTTAACTACTTTCTTAATAATCTGTATCAAATTTGGGGGGAAAAATCACATAAAACTTGTAGCTGGCCCTCCCTGGTGGCGCAGCAGGTTAAAGCACTGCACTAAGAAGCTTAAGCCACTTCCGCATGAGTTCGATCCCCGTCTGCCCCGGAGGAGATCCACATGGCGCGGCAGACCTCTCCTGGCCCGCCCGCTGCTCCCCTCAGCAGTGTACTTCGTAGACCTGCCTGTTCTGCTCCCCACTCTGTCCCTGGTGGATCCTCTCAGCCTCCGCATCTCTGGCCTGTACCCCAGTTCTGTATGGATGAATAAATAAATCTTTAAAAAAAAAACTTGTAGCTGTGTATTTTATTCAATATATATTGAAAAAAATTGGTCCTTATCAAAAATACCCTGATTGCATTTGAAAGAATCAATATCACTAAACTTTCCAGTCCTTCATTCTGCAAAGTTGTTTCTTTACAACTAATGACAAGAGGAACTGAGAGGAACTGCTTGCACTTAAATATGTGTTCCCCAAAAGTCATATTTAGTGTTTGATGTGCCCTAACAGTGTTCTCTTTGCTTAACTCTAAAGAGATAGTCCTCAATAACCAAGCACAATTTGAAGATAAATGGTGGTGGAAGGGATAAGATGAGCTGGAAACTTTCATAACCACCCCCTATACAAAGATACACACAATCATGTCTTACGTAACAAAGTCCCTACACTGGCAAAATACAAAATTTCTAACACCTTTCTCAACAGATACCTGTTTAAAACATGGAAATAATTTACAGGGGTGTTAAGGTTTGTAGGTGATGAATGAAGTCTTCTTCATCTCGTCCCCCACTCTCACTCCATGCTTTCTGCACAGCAGACTGTGCCCTCTAAGATTTCAGAATATACCTGTCTTGCCCCGACATCTGTGACTGGCCGCAAGAAAGACGGGCAGGAGGCAGAAAGGCTGAGCAAGCAGAATTTATTGTTCCAGGGCAGCAGCTGAGACAGAGCCCCTGAAGTGGGGTCCTCAGCTACTGCCAGCCCTATAGGGGAGAAGAGTCTCTTATATAGAGTCTAAGCTCAGATTCAAAAGGGGTGACTCATCATTGTGTCCCTTAATGTAAGGCCCAGTTCATTATCACCTCATCTAGTCCCATCCTGGATGCAAGGCCCAGTTAATTGGATGCAAGGCCCAGTTTATTACCGCCTTATCACCCTTGATGCAAGGCCTAATTTATTACTGCCCTTATCCAGTCCTGTCAGTAAATCTCTGCACTTGGTCACTCCCAATAATACCTTTCTTTTGGAAAGAAATAGAACAGCTATCTTATAAACTCTGTTTATTATTAAGAGGATCATTTTTAGGAAAGAAGACAAGAACGGGTTTTTTTTTTTAATTACATGTGTTTACATTTCCCTCGGACACCATTGGGCAACTAGAGAAAGTACATTTAAAGTGGTTTGAAGTTGAAGGTCCTGAGCAATTCATTGAATCCACATATGCAGCCTTGGATGGCAAGAAATAAGCATTCCAAAGGGAGCCAGAAATCTTAAAATGTTGAAAATGCTGCATGGGAAAGAATGCAAATCAAGAAAGCCCACATAAAGGAATTACAACCGCCTTCCTATACAGACAGATAAAGACCTATCAGATACCCTTCTGGAAGAAAGGAGACATTTTTCTCCCATATATGGTAAACACTGAGCAACAGTGAAGCAATGGGGGATGTTTTCAACTAGTGAATGTATAATTAATCATTGTGGACTGGGGGCAACTGAAATAAACTGACATCTTGCCAAAGCTGCTTCCAAGACAACATCACCACTACCCTCCCTCTATTGATATTTAAATGAGTATCTATCGCTACTAAGATGCTGAAGGAGGAGGAGGGAGCCCAGGGCCTAATGGATGCCTGGAGTTCCTGCCCCAGGATGGAGGATTGGCCTATTTTGCCTTTCTGTAAGTATGGGGATAAAGTTGTAATAATATCGGATATCCAATGTGCCAATTCTTTGGGCCCTTTTAAGGATGGTTGAGAATGACCCCGGCAAACTGAAAAGTCCTGAAGGAATCCCCTTCCACTGCAGGGGAAACAGCCCTGCCTGAAGCTGCCCAAGGAAACACAGTTTCCCACACACTGGAATGGGACCCTCCTGGCTGAGGTGGGGACAATAACAAAATCAAAGAGAATAGCACTGACCAAAGTATTTGGCCCTTTGAATTATTCCTAAGGGTTAAGAAATTTGATTAGGGATTTTCTCCTTTAAATTTTCTCCAGAGAAATATACAGTGGGATAAAGGGCCATAGTACAGTTTCGGATAGATTCAGTAAGTACTTTTAGAATATCTTATGTTGCCAAAAATCACCTTGCAGCCCCTGGTGACCTGCAGTGGACAACATGCTGAGCAAATTCCAAGTGTGGGAAAGAAGAGAGGAAGCACTTTCTGAGGCTAAGTTACAAGGCCTCTTTCGAGTTAAGGCCTGTGCCTTGTACAAAATGAGCCAAACACACAGGAAGGAATGAAAGGAAACTCTGGGCTAGAGAGAGAGGCTGAGCCTGGAGAGAAGCTGATATGGAAAGGGATTTGTTATTTGTGGAAGGTTTGTATTTGGTGATGGGGAAAGAATGGCAAAAATGTAACACAGTATTCCCGTAACTAAAAATAACATGTAAATAACTTTCATAATGAAAACCTTATGGAATCTGCTTTTCTGGGAAACTTTTAAAATAGGAAAGGGCAGGAGAAGGAAATGGCCTGTATTTAACCCACACTGTGTGCTAACACCATCTATATGTTATTTGTTAAATCCCCTCACTTTTCTCTTGGGGAACTTTTTACTTTATAGATGAGGGGAAATGAGGTGAAGAGGTAAAGGAACTTGATAAAGGAGATCTCTCAGGCTCCAGAGTCCGTGCCTCTCTACAGAGTCCTCGTAGAATCAAGCTGGAATCTGATTAGAAGCACGACCTGATTATATGATCTTTCTAGATTCTTTGTTGCCAGGACTTCCAAACAGGTGCCTTAAGTCTTCCAGGACATGAGGACCCACTGTGTACACTATGGATGTTACTGAACACAGGTTGAGAGCAGGGCGAGTGATACTAAATGCAAGCAAGAGGCGCTGGGCCTCACCACTGTCATGCTGTGTGACCTTGGGTAAGTGGCTTCCCTCTCTGACATCCAGCTTTCACTACATGCTTGGGCTAAATGTTTGGAAAAGCCTCTGCTCAGTTCTCACGGGACTCTCTCCAGGGCTGGAGTTCATATTGGTGGCCTGAGGAGGATGTCTCCCCCAAAAGCCCACCTTGGAGCTTCCCCAGCCTGACCCAGTCTCCCTGCCCACACCCTCAGCCCAGGGCTCTAGCCCAGCTCCCATCTCCTGCACCAACCTGCACCTCCTGGGTCAGGGCCAGCTCCAGCAGCTGCCCAAAGTGCTGGCCCAGCGTGCTGAGCGTCTCACTCACACAGGCCTTCATGGACTTCAAGACATGCTCATTCTCAACCTGCAGGCACCTGGGGAAAAGAAACACAGAGTGGACTATAGGAAGGGGCAGGCCAGCCCTGGGCCTGCTGCCTGCCTGGTGGTGGTGAAGTAGCCTAGGCTCTCTGCCTCTGGGGACTCAGGGGCAGACTACTGCACAGCTCCCTGGCTCTGAGCCCCTGTGTCCAGAGAAGTATGGGCCTGAGGTGGGAGCCAGTTGCTCACGACCCCAGAAGAGAGGCCGCTAGACATGGCCAGATCCACACCTCTGGGTATCTGTCCCTGAGACAGTCTGCACAACTGCAGCCTTGGGATGTGGGATAGGAGCAGCAGGGAAGAGCACAGAACACCAGGTGCCAACAGGGCTCACGCCGAAGATCTACGACAGGCCAATGAGGCTTTAAGAGCTGATTTTTAATAATGTGCAGAGAAGGACACAGTTGGAGCCTCAGGTTCAAATTTACCCACTAGGACCTGCGCATGTCCCACACTGGATGGCAAAAGACTCCACAGGGACGCTAGGGATGCCCAGTTCTCAGTTTTCCTCCAGGGCCTGGGGCCTGGAAAGGGAGAGGACAGTAGCAACAGCACTGGATGTACAGACCGAGGTTAGTGACTGAGCGTATATGCCACAAGTTCCAGTGTGCGGAACATGGAGAGAAGGAAGTAAGTGTGTTTCCACGACTCTAGGAATGTGTGTTTATATGTCTGCCTATGAGCATGTGTGTGTGGACATCACTGTCTGTGTGTATCGGGGTATATCTGCTTTTGCCTCTTCCTTGATTTGGGAAGTCAAGGGGCTCCCCATGACTATGGGGCGTTTTTTCCTTGTCGCCAACCCCTAAGAACCTCGTTCTTCCTTTGCTTGGGTCTTTTGCTTATATTCTCCCTGAGGTCTGAAAATGGAGCAGAAAATCCCAAGGGAATCTATTAAGGTTGCTGACAAAAATCAGTGAAAGAAACTTCCCAGACCACCACCAGATACTCCCTCCCTGTAGGAAGAAGATGTCCCTTCCCTGCCTGGGGTCGGGCTGGCAGCCCAGCGCCCACGTTTACCTCTCGGTGACTGCTGAGAGCTCTGAGCACTTCTCCATTAGCAGCTTCTCAACCTGCAGAAAAACAGATCCACTCACTGAGTCCCATAAGCACTGGTCGAAGACCGACTGCAGTACTGAGCCCTCTGGACCAGATTTGCCACTAAACTACATGTTGGAGGAATGGATGGCAAAAAAGATTGTCACTCTGCGTTCTGGAGCTCAAAAGGAAAGAAAGAAAACTGAGCAATTTGTTGTGCCAGGGCATCTGGGAAGCTTCAGAGAAGGAGCATTTGAAAGGGGCTTCAAAGAATGAAGAGAAGTTTATTGTCTGCAGAATGCAGCAAGGAAGAGGAAAGCAAACTAGGAAAGGGAAGTAAAGGAGCAGGGCGGGGTTTTAATGGTTCATACTGGGTTTTGAGGAGAAAATTCAAAGCCTCTTTGAAGTCAAAGAGGCTTGGGTTGAAGCCACTAAGCCATTCATAAGGAAAGTTTGGGCGGGTGACTTAGTTTGTTTCCTTGTCTATAAAGAGAGGACAGTGATGTTACATAATATTTTTCATCAACTGTTTTTAATATTTTCCATGCAGTAACTCACTCACTCCTCATCACAGACCTATGAACTAAATGCTCGCACTATACTCAGTAGGGCGATGGAACTAGGGCTCAGGGAAAGTTAGCAGCTTGCCAAGGTCACACAGCAGAGCTGACATTTTGACCCAGGCAGTCTGGCATTCAAGCAGGTGCACTTTGCCATTGCAAACCTCAGTGGTGACATCTTCCTCACAGGTTGTGCAGGTCAAATGAGATGTGTCAGAACACCTAGCATTTTGCCCCGCAGGTAGGGGTGATACGTAGAAGTCCTCACGTGCGTCTCTACTTTTTTGGAAGAAGAGGGGCACCCCTGGCTGCCTTAGGAAACGTTGAAATTCCACACAGCTCTGACCCACTCTTCTAAAAAGCATCCCCACTCCCAAGCCACCCAGAGCAGCTGACCTGGCCCATCTCCTGCGAGGAGGTCCGGCTGGCAGCACTGTACTCGCTGACCATGGAGCGGGCGTGGCACGTCAGCCGCACACTCATGCTGTGGACGCGAGCCCAGCGGTCCTGCGCCAGCTTCTGCCCGATCCTGCGCAGCTCAGTGCTGATGACCCAGCCCCGCTTAAGCAGCAACTGCAAGGGGTCCCCGGGCCCAGGGCCGCCCGCCAGGATGAGGTCACCCTGTGTGTCCTCCTCCAGGCTGATGGGCTTCGCTTGCAGGATGCACATGCATTCACACTCGGTCATGAGCTTCAGGTCCTCCATCCAGCGCTGGACAGAATCCACTTGCATCAGGTGCAGCCTGAAGGCAGGGGACAGGGCCATGACTGCTATCAACTCCCCACATTTTTTATAGATTTCAGTCTGAGGTGAGCAGATGTTTACTACCTACATACACATCACTGTTTCTTGTATTCATTTTCTTTGATCCTCTTTTGCATTATATCCATCTTACAGACAGTAAGACTGAGGCACAGATGGCCAGACAGCAACAGGCAGTGAAGTGTGACAAGCTACTAGGAGATCTTTGCAAAAAAAGAAGAAATGCCACTAGTCTAAAACTCAACAGCTGTGTTGTTACATGAATTATGGGACAGCAACATGGCTAGAGAGCACACATTTACTTTTATGAAGTGCTTTCCAAAAGTTTGTAGCAATGAGGCCCTCCCTGGTGGCGCAGCGGGTTAAAGCACTGCACTAAGAAGCTGAAACCACTTCCGCATGAGTTCGATCCCCGCCTGCCCCGGAGGTGACCACATGGCGTGGCAGACCTCTCCTGACCTGCCCGCTGCTCCCCTCAGCAGTATACTTCGTCGATCTGCCTGTTCTGCTCCCCACTCTGTCTCTGGTGAAGCCTCTCACCGCCCCTGAACCTCTGGCCTGTACCCCAGTTCTGTATGCACAAATAAATAAATCTTTAAAAAAAAAAAAAAGTTTGTAGCAATGAAATATGCGTGTGTTGTTAGACTGGGGAAAGCAGTATGTAAAAATATTAGCTCACAGGTCCTCCCTGGTGGCACAGCGGTTAAAGCACAGCACTGCAAGCTACCTGTAGCTGCTTCAGTGAGAGTTTCATACCCTGCCCCAGAGGTGACCCACATGGCCTGTCAGACCTCTCCTCCTGCCCGCTGCTCCCCTCAGCAGTGTACTTTGTTGATCTGTCTGTTTTGCTCCCCACTCTGTTTCTGGTGGATCCTCTCACTGCCCCTGCACCTCTGGCCTGTACCCCAATTCTATATGAATCAATCTTTTTTTTAAAATATTAGCACACAATCATTATAATTCTGTTTAAAAGCTGTGTCTAGAAAATAATAACTAAAGGAAAGATAGTGAAATGTTAGTGGTTCTTTATAGGTGGTAAATTAAAGCCTTCTTCCTTTTGTTCAACTTTGCTGATTTGGAAATTTTTCTAACATGAAAATGTACATTACTTTGTAATGGTGCAAAACAAAATAGCAGTCCAACAGTGTGAGAATGTAGATCGGACCCCCAGACTAAATGAAATCCACTCTAAAATTTACTAGGTCAGATAAAATCCAGTCATTTCAGATTATTGAGGAAAATTGAACATGAATCTTACCTGCCTCAGACCATTCTATACCTGCCACCAATCATTCTACAAATAAGTATTCAGTGCTACTAGATGCAAAGTAGGTGCTAAGCCTTTGGGCTGTAACAGCAACAAGTCAATAAAAATCACCTGCCTGTGAAGGTTACACTCAAGTGAAAGAATAACTTTGAAGTAATTTTCAAAATAAAGAGCAATGCATAAAATATGTTGGTGCTAGTAAATTCTATGATGGAAATGAGAGCAGGAAGGAAGAATAGAGAGGACTGGTGGGGGGGGTCAATAGGGAATGAGCACTACAATTTTTAAAAAGTGGATCAGAGAAGACTCAGAGAAATGGCCTTTTCAGCCCAAGCTTGAAGGGCATTAAGGAATGAGCCATGTGGACACTTTGGCAAATTGCCTCAAGGTGAGAGAACAGCAAGTGCAAATGTCCTGGGGTAGAAATATCCTTGACATGTGAGGAGCAGCAAGGAGACTGCAGTCAGCCAGCAGAGAGGGCGGAGCTGAGGTCAGAGCAGTGGAGGGTGAGGTTGGAGGAGATCCTGACTCTGTATGACCTAGCAGGTGCTTGGCTTCACCAAGAAAGCCAAAGAGGTGGGGCAGGGGTACCAAGCACAAGTGGAGTGACAAGGGCATGCTCCAGTCATCATGGTTAAGAGAGGCCTTTGTGCTGACTGCTACTTAGGGAGAAGGCGCAGGACTTTCTGAACAATGCAACTGCTTGAATACAAGGTTCATTTTTAACCACAAGACTTCAAGTGGTTTATTTACTGAAATAATACCATGATTTCTTTCTTATTGGTGGTGAAAACTTTTTTTTTAAGATTTATTTATTTATGCATACAGAACTGGGGTGCAGGTCAGAGGTACAGGGGCAGTGAGAGGATTGACCAGAGACAGAGTGGGGAGCAGAAGAGGCAGAAGTACACTGCCGAGGGGAGCAGCAGGTGGATCAGGAGATGTCTGCCCCGCCATGAGGATCATCTCCTGGCAGGGGATGGAGCTCTCACTGAAGCAGCTGGCTCGCTTGCAGTGCTGTGCTTTAACCCACTGCGCCACGCCACCAAGGAGGGCCCAATACCACGATTTCTTAAATGTTAAAAAGCAAAATAAAAAAAAAAACTCACCAGTAACCTTTCTTTCTTCTTTTCCTTTCATGAAACAGTTACGATGTTTTGTAGAGAATGTGAAACCACAGAGCCCTCTAGCCCATTCTCTTTAGAAACTCATATTGAACTTTACATTAAATGATATCACACCACCTGTACTCTTCATAGACAATTTCTACTCCACTATAATTTAATATGGCTCTCCCAGCCCTCCACTCTCCTCAAATCAAGGTAAGTTAATGAGAATCTTTCCCTATTTTCCCACTGACACTTAAGTGTATGCACTTGCCGGATCTCCTGACCCTTTCCTTGTTTGACACAGGAGATCACAATATATGCGCATTTTATTTTATTTTCTCACTCAACATGGAAAGTCCTTTCAATTATCTAGCAGAAAAGCAAAACATTCTCTTCGACATATGAAAATTAGTTCACAGTGTAGATATAGTACAATTTTTCCCCCTTGTTGGGCACTTTGTGTTCAACTCTTGGCTTCTGGAAACCCCCTCAAAAGTACATCCCCCTCACAGACCAGCATCTTCATCCTCTGGCATAGCTCTTCAGGGCAGAACTACAGGTGTGTAAGTGGTCTCTATCTGCTTCCCAAAGCTGACATAGGAGAGCTTCCTCCACAGATATCATAGCTCCCCTGAGTGAGTTCTCACTGCCCCCGGACCAAAGTCAAAATCCTGAGATTTGGATCTCACTGCTGTTTCTCTGCACAGGACTTCACATACCTCCAACATCAAGGTTCCCAGTGAGAGCCCCAAGACCAGCATGACTGGACCAGAGATGTAGAGAATGGAAAAACATGATTGCCGTGTTCTAGAGATACAGAACCGGGAGGCAAATGGGCTGAGGGGCTTCAAGAGACAACAAGCAAACCAGTCACTGAACTTGCTGACGCATCCTCTTCATAAACACTTCACAGTAGACATCCGTCGTTTTGTCTTCCTGCCACCCTTCCATCAATAGCAAAGACTCTACATTAGCTGCAACTTAGTGTGGCAATGTAGGCTTTGCCTGTCCTCTTCCCAAACATAGGGATGATTCCCCCAGTGGCCAGAGCTGGTGCTTGGTCCAAGGTGGCTCCCAAACCGAGTGGCACTGCTCCCATTTTCTTCCCCCAAATGGTGAAACTCAGAGCTGAGCGTCAGGGACTAGAGCTGTTGAACATGGGTCATATTCACGACAACAACTTCAGGTGTGCCACCAAGAACTCCAGAGTCATTCAGGGGCTGGGGGACAAGTCCAAATCTGCTAGCAGAAGTACCTTTTCTACAATACAAGTAATGATGTAGAATTGAGTCTGTGTTACCTCTTGGAAAAGAGGTTCTCTGGGAAATCAGAGAGGGAGCTGCTCCTTGCAGTTGGGGATCAGGAGAAGGTGCTCAGCGAAGGTGACTAGACCTCAGTAGGTTTTGGACATGGGAAGACGGTGGGGAGAGTCCAGGATGGTCCAGACAATGAATCAAGAGTAGGCCAGGTGGGCTAAGTTACACATTCTGAAAAGAGGAAGCAGGAGAGGAAAAGCTAGAAAGCTAGACAAGGCCCTGACTTGAGAAACTTTGAGCCCTAAATAGAGGTTGATCGTTTATGTTGGACATAGAGGTTGGAAACTTAAGAAACTACTGAAGGGTGGCAGGGCAGAACAACAAAGGCAGACCAGTGGGGCTGAAAGAGGCAACATCACAACGCCTCCGTCCAGCACCGGCTGCAGGGAAACCCCTGGAGCTGGGCAGTTGTCGGCATGTCTCCCTGGGGAGAGTCCAGGCTTCCTCAGCTGGAAACTACTCACAGCCCTCATTAGTTATTGGCCTGGATGACAAAGAGCTGTGGAAGAACCACAAAGGAAGGAAGGGGTTGTCAGGGCCCCCAAATGCCCCCAGTCGGGGCTCACCAAGGAAGTCCAAATAGATCCCCAACTCACATCTTCATCACCCCCTCTACCTCCAATTTGCACAGAAGCATCATCAGTACATGCGCCAGATCGTTAAGAATTAAAACAAAAGTTTTACTTTCAGAAACTGTGTTAATTAAAATCCCAGTTGATTTATCACTTTGCTGGTAAGGGAAATGGAATGACAAAATTATCGATTTCTCCCATCTCTGTGTATCTGTGTCGAGGAGCGTCTGCGTCTGTGGATATTAACTCATCTGAGCGTGTCTGTACTATCTGCGTGTCCCTGTCTGGGTGTCTGGTTGTGAGTTTACGCATCTCTACCTGCGCAAATACTTGAATCAATGCGTGTTTACAGGTCTTGCGTCAGATAAACTCTATGATTAAAAAGATCGAGCAGGAGCTGTGTGTGGGCTGCGCGTCGTGACTCAATTTCAAAGAAGATTAGAGAGAGATGAGGGAAAATAGCTTTAAAGTGGAGAAATCTGACAAACACCACTTTAACCAAGTGATCAGAGTTAACCTAACTGCTGATAAGTCGTGCTGGCAGCACATAACTCAGATATGATGGAATGAAAACAGGCCTCCTCTGGGGATGGAAGCGACACGTGCCCTGATCTGATGTGGGAGCCTTCTCCAGGGCGTTCTTCCCCAAAATACAAGCAAGAAAAAGGATCAGGAACCCAAAAAGAGGCACTGGTTACAGTACACTTCCCCGGGACCCCTCGAAACTGTCAGGGACATCAAACATAAGAGAAGACTGAAAAACCATCAAAGACCAGCAGATGTGACCACTGAATCTAACAGGAACCTGGATGGATTCTAAGAGGAGAAATTGACATTCATGGGAAAACTTGTAAAATCCCAGGAAAGCCTGGGGTTTGGTGACTAGGAACAGGCTAATGCTCGTTGCTTAGTTGTGACAAATATACTATGCTCATGTAAGACATGAAAAATTGGGGGCACTGGGTGTGGGATGTGTGAGGAATCTCTGTGCTATCATTGTAAATCTAAACCTATGCAAACATTTTGTAACTTTCTTTAAAAACAAAATCGGGTCTAGGGAAGGAGCCAGAGTTCCAATGTCCACTCTGAAGGCCCCTCAGTGCATCCCACAGATGGAATTTCAGCTCAACAAGACTTGCACTTTTGGGGGACAATCCCCCAATTTGATGAAGGTGGAGTGCAAGGGCTGGTTCTGATACTCTTAATCTGTGTGGCCTAAGGCAGATGGCTGCTGCTTCTTTTACTTTTCTAAAATTTTTATTGAAACAAATGTGAACATTCATAATATTGAGCTGTAAAATAAGATCCAAATACCTGTATACACCAGGCCCAGATAAAGAAATAGTATATTGCTGCACCCCAGGAGCCCCTTGGATCCCTTTTTACTTCCCAACCAGGATTCCTACTATCCTGATTTTTTTTTTTAAAGATTTATTTATTTGTGCATACAGAACTGGGGTACAGGCCAGAGGCTCAGGGGCGGTGAGAGGCTTCACCAGAGACAGAGTGGGGGGCAGAACAGGCAGATCAACGAAGTACACAGCTGAGGGGAGCAGCAGGTGGGTCAGGAGAGGTCTGCCACACCATGTGGTCACCTCCGGGGCAGGCGGGAATCGAACTCATGCGGAGGTGGCTTTAGCGTCTCAGTGTTGTGCTTTAACCCACTGTGCCACCAGGGAGGGCCCCCACCCTGATTTTTAACAACATAATTAACATTTTGAGAAATGCCTGCACCTTTTTGAGCTTCAATTTACTCATCTATAAAACCAAGACAGTAATAGAACCTTCCACACCAGATTGCAGAACTAAGTGGTGGGTATGAAAGGCATAGGACATTGCCTGGCCCTAGGACGTGTTCAGAAATGTTAGTTCCCTTTTAAGGGCTTTGCATAAATTATTTGACCTGGCATAGGACAATTGCCTGGTTAGGTCTTACTATTTTACCCATTTTACAGATAAGGAAACTGAGGGCAGAGAAGCAAAATCACACAGGTTAAAAGTAGCAACAGCAGGGCCCTCCCTGGTGGCGCAGTGGGTTAGGACGCAGCGCTGCAAGCCAGCCGCAGCCACTTCGGTGTGAGTTCAATCCCTGGCCCCGGAGGTGACCCACATGGCGTGGAAGACCTCTCCTGACCCACCCGCTGCTCCCCTCAGCAGTGTACTTCATCGATCTGCCTGTTCTGCTCCCCACTCTCTCTGGAGAGTCCTCTCACCTTCCCTGCACTTCTGGCTTGTACCCCATTTCTGTATGCAAAAATAAATAAGTCTTAAAAAAAAATAAGTAGTAACAGTAAAATGGAAACTCTGGTCTCTCTGACTCCAGAGTCAACTCCGAACCTTTACTCTTCCTGCTTTATTGCAATAGAGGAGCAAAGTGCAGCCACATCATGAGGACATAGGCAGGGCATTTTGCGAGGCAAGCGCTTCAGGGATGTCTTGTGAGCAACAGGAAGATGGAGCAGCGCTCTGAGCCTCTGACCCCGCAGAAAGCTCTGGGAGGAAGGTGGATAAGGATCACAAGCTCCCAGATGTAATTGCTGTTTTCAGGCCAAAACCACTTCTGGCTGAGCCACCCGCCAGGGTGACAGCCTCTGAAATGAGGACAGACAGGGGTGCCTGAGAGCTGTGTCTGGCTTTCTTTAAGAATGAGCTTAAAATAACTGACTTCTAGAAATTGTTTAAACAGATACCTCCTCTTTCTCCCCAAGCAACCAGCAAACACACTGAGAACACTAAACTGAGCAGATTAGTAAATCCACAGCTCCCTGTCTCCTCTCATCCCCACTTAGGGGTTAATCCCCAGAACTGTCAGCCAGGCATATCCCTCTGGGCTCCAAGGCCAATTCTGACCAGGTCGGGAAGGGTCAGGAGTTCTGGTGCCCAGCAGGTAGAGGGCACACTGAGGTGGCTGCTGAGGACACATTAATACTTTCTCCCTGTCTGAGCTGCTGTGCTGCAGCCTGGCCACTGGGATAATTGTGCAATGGTGTTTAGCTGAAAGAAAAAATTGAGAACTGGACGAGAAAGAATTCTGAAGTCAATGGAAAGAAAATATAGACAAGTCACCAGTAGTAATAGCTAACATTTACTAAGTCCTTAGAGTGCCTTAAGGGCTGTGTACCTGCCATGCGTGATTATATGCTCACCATAAATTTATAATTTAATGACAGTGTGATTAGATGCACGCTGTTATTGTCTCCACTGTACAGATGAAATGCAGAGATGTAGATTTCTATGACTTAAGAGTCAGAACTCCATGCAGGCAGCCTGTGAACTGACTGCCTCGGGGCCGCATGACCCAGCTCCTCTTCTCCACCCACCGTCTCCACCAGACCTTGACACATCCTCAGAGGCAGGTGCTGTCTGATTTATCTAAGCATCACTGTACTCAGCACAAGGCCTGACACTCAGTAGGTTTCAATAAATCCGTAATTGAATCACTTAACCGAGGGATTGCCCAGGAAACACAGGTTTAAGCTTAGCAATGCCAGCTGAATATATTTCCTGAACTTGCAGGTGTGCGCTGGCCTGACACACTGGAATCCCCAGAAGTCACCCCACTCTCTGCTCTGGGACTGCACTTCAGGAGAAGCCGACTGTGTCTTAAATTGGGATGTCCAAGTATAGATGAGTGAAAATGAGAGTTGGGCATGTAACTCGACTCCACGAAAGATGTGACATTAAAGCGTTTTGTTTTAAGAGGTCTTAAAATAGTGTAGCCGAGTCCAAGAGACCTTTAGGACAGGCACAAAGTTGGCTACAAAGTGTCTCCGTCTGTTTGGGGAGAGCGTTTGGCAGCCCTTGCCCAAATTCTGGTCTGCTGTGCAGTGGCAAGCAATGGCTTTCTATCAAAGGACAGGTGCAATGTGTAGACGAGGTGAGAGTGTGTGGACTTGCGCCTTGGGGAAGTGGCTGAAGGGAGATCAGAGTTCCCAGAAGAGCTGGCTGTCACACAGACAGTCATAACCAGCGTAAAAGAAACTCAATCTGCTGGATAAGGTTTAAACATTAAGCAGTGTCTCCCAGACAAGTCCTGGTCCAAAAGATAGCATATAACATGCATAGTAGGTTAAAAGCAGATAATTTGTATTAAAAAGTAGAGTTAAAATAAGTACAACACAATTGTTCATACAGGAGGCAGGGGAACTAGCTGCCACTCTGAACCTGCAATCAGGGTAGAGGCGATCGCAAATGAGACATAAGTAAGCACTTTGAGGCGGTGGGAGAAATCAGCCAGCTACAACGTGGGGCACAGGGCACCCCAGGCAGAGGAAACAGGCTGTGCAAAGGCCTTGGGCAAACATGCCTGGTTGGTTAGAGAAACAGTACAGAGATAACTTGGCTAGGCAGAGACAGCAAGGGTAAGATGAGGGGAGGGAGCAGGGGAGGACTCCCACTGAGTCACTTAGAGCCTTGAAGGCCACCAAAAGCACTTTGGGTTTCATTCTGAGTAAACAGAGCAATTCTTCTGGAGTCATTGAGAAATCATGTCATCAAATGTCAGCTGGGTCCATCTGGCCCTACCTGGTAGCCTCTCTCACGAGGGGTTTTATAAATATCAACACACAGAGTAATTTAGAATAACTTCACCTCTGCTATGTAGTAAATGATAAACTGTTTACTAAAGAGTTAATTTAAGCATAATTATTTATGCAACAAATTATAAATAATGCACAGTATGTTAGGGTATTAACTTCCAACCCCTCGCACTAGTAAAGCCCCACCTAACTGTGACTACAGGCAACATTGCTTCTCTGATCTTGTTCAAATCTTCCAGTGTTTTCTTCGAGCCTGCTTCGGATCTGTTTCTGAATCCTTCACTGAGCTGCATCAGCACTGGCCTTTTCTGCGCAACAGGGCTTTTGTGTAAGGAGCAAAGAGTGACCTCTCCCCGAGCCAGGTCCACAGTGAAGTGCTCAGCTCTGCTGGACAGCTCACAAGCCAAGGCTGACCCACCTGCGCCCACCACACCAGGAAGGGGGTGCTCTCTCTATGGACTCCATGTCCACACCAGCACAAATTCCCTCTGTGTTCCCTGCCGTCCCCTTCACCGTCCTCTGCTCCAAGCTTCGGCACTGCTATTTTCAGGTGACTCTCCAAAAATGCCCATTTTCATTATTCATCCAACCTTTTGATATGTGTGTTCCATAACATGCTCTGCTCACTAGACTGTCCAGAGTAACTTGGTAAGAGAGCTGATGGGAGAGTTGACTCACAGATTCGCCTCAAAGCTAAGAACTATGAGTTGTTTTGAAGGGAGTGGGAATGACAGCCCTCCAGTCACTCTGTCCCATCCAGCTCTCTAGGTTACGGCTTCCCAGCAGTCCACTGGGAGACATGAGGGAAGAAGTTTCACCAGTCTAATGTGTTCATTTGATTTTTCAAAGCTAGCATAGTTCAAAACACACTCTAAAGGAAACTACTTACGGAGGTACCTTGGCACGCCAGGCACATGTCAAGTTCTCACACACACAACACCCAACCTCCACTCACAAAAAAATATTGCCCACGTTTTTACAGAGGAGAACACATGGGAGTTCTGATAGCATATCAATGGTGGAGCCAAGCTCTCAATCCAAGTCTGCCGGATTCAAAGCCTGTGTCTCATCCCCTCCTCGTCCATCCAGCCTCATGGACTATGCTGCTGCTTCTGTTTCAGAAAACCAAGGAACACGAATTTGGCTCCAGGTAACTATTTCCAGTGCAATGAGCCAATGTGTACATTTGACAGCTGCCTCTTCTCTGATGACTCAGAGCCTGTCTTATTAGCTCTGGCATTTCAGATGCCCTCAGAGAGAGAGAGAGGACACGATTAATACTCCTTGGCCTTTCATTAACTCGTGAGTGACTCATTTTCTAACCTCTGAAAAGCAGGCAGTGTGCACATGTATTCTCATGGCATATAAGAGGACAGCGACAGCCAGGCCACCTGTCGGGAAACCCTTACCTGCCCTCGTCCCACTTCTACCTTTTAGTAGCAGCTTGTCACTTAAACACTTACCCTCTCGGAGCCTCAGTCCCCGACTTGCCCACCCCCCTTGTTTCCAGCCGTTGTTTCACCCATACCGAGCTCTTCATGTCCTTCTGCTGTTTCCAGCTTCCCAGTCTTGAGCGAGTGAACCCCCATCTTTTCTCCCCCTGCTGATACCTACATGTCCTTGAAATCTCACCCCAGATGTCTCTACTGCAGGTCTTTCTCTAACTCCTAGATGAGCCTATGTCCCAAGTGTCCCTGTGCTTTGTCTTTTCCCCATCACGACGACTCCCCACTGCTACCTCTTTGGCTTGAGTCTGCTTTGTTCACTAGACTGTGAGCAGGGCAGAGCTGGTGTCTGTCCTGGCCCCCCTCCACCCCACCTTTAGCCCTGAAGGGGCTCAGTGGCTATCTACAGAACTGAGTGCAGTGTGAAGATGTACTACATGGAAAGAGCCAGCCCCCAGGCAGCTCTCTCTCCCGTGGTGAGGCTCAGGGTAGCTGAAATCCACCGGCGACATTGCTGCCATCTATTCAGGCTGGTCCTGCCCACAGCCGTGTAGACGGCCTCACACGTATCACCTCCTGTAGTTCTCCTGTGACTCTGTGAGAAGGGGGCCAGTCTTATTTTTACAGTAAGGAAGTTGAAACTTGGAGAGATTAAGTAAACTCTCTGAGGTTATCCAACTTTTAAGTGGCAAAGCATGGCTCTGAACTCGGCCCACAGAACTCAAGACACCATGTTCTTAAATGCTACTCTAAGCTGCTTAATATTAGGCTACGTTCTGCTCAGAGAGTATGTTGAGCTTGTCAGGTAAAGTTGATAGAAGCATGTTCACATACACTCAGCTTCAGCATTTCCTCGAGCATCACAGCCACAATACGGGAGCCAATGTATAGACTTAAAAGAGGTAAGATTGGTCTTTCCCATTCCACTCTCCTCCTCACTTTAAGGGAAGTGCTAATGATGGAGGAAAGACTAGAAAATGCAAAGGAGGCTTGACAAGACTGACTCACACAGGAGCTGGGGGTAGAAGGGAGTAGCATAGCTTTTGATCCAACTATAGAAAGCAAGAGCCTTAGGCACCAATGTTCAAATTACAAAGCATAAGACCCAAGCAGGCATCAGACTGCTGCAAGGTTGGTCGAGAGTGCAGACCCAAAGGTAAAGGCATGGAAATGGAGCCCACTGGAGAACCTCTGGTCCCTTTCCAGTTCTACATAGCTATACAAAACCAGCAACTCACTGACAGCTCACCGAGATGAGCCCCTCCCTACCAAAAGAAAATGATAAAACTTAATGTTACCCCCGCAAAGGGGCAGCTGTTCCTGTCGGCTTGTGTCTATGAAGTGTCTTTTACTTTTCTGTCCCTTTTCTAATAAACCTGCTCTGTCAGTGTGACTAATGTCTCTGTGCCTTGGAGGAACTAGCCCGGGAAACTTGCCATGTGCCACTGAAAGGGTGAAACCTCTCCCAGAGTGAACCCAAGGACCTCACACTCCGAATCCACTAACTCCAAAAGAAAAACGACATCACAATCACTTGCCAGCAGTGGAACTTGTCTGGGAAATGCACAGAACTAACACAGGGCTCTGTGAGATGCAGGTGAGAGTACAGATGTCTCCACTAGAGGGCGTGCAAGAGCCTGTCTACAGAGTCACAGGAGTGACTCAGTCACGGAGGCTCGAAGTCACGAAGACTCAAAGTCACGACTAGTCACGACTACTCTCTATCCGCCTCCAGCCCTCCCCACCAACACCAACACCCTCTGCCCCCATGCCTCAGGCTCTGACTAAGCCTTCTCTGTCCCCAACGGTGGGCAGACTCCAGGGGCAAGAGATCTTCACTTTGGGGGGCTGCACTGGCCAAGCTGCCCTCCAGAAGGGCCCCCAGATGCAAAAGCCAGGAGAAAGAGCTCATCTTCCCCCCACCCCGGGTACTAGGTCTCACAGCCAGTGGGGCTGGGAACAGACCAGAGCCCCGAGGTCCTGGTGTTTTCTGTGTGCCTGCGCACACCAGCCTGTTAGAACCTGCAAAGCTAACCAGGAGAAAATTCCAGCTTCGGATGCACAGACCCTGAATAGGCAAAAAGCCACAAATCCAATTTGGTAATAATTATAACAGTAGTTAATGTGTTGCATTCCAGCAATGAACGGGCAGTGTCTGTCCTCTTTTAATATTATCTCCTCTACTCCTCCCCTCCCACTGGGAGAAAGACTGTCACCCCCTTTAATAGAAGAGAACACTTCTATCAGCAGAGGTTATGTGACCGGTAAGTGGGCTACCCATTACTCAAAACCAGGCTTCAGAGTCCAGAGTCTCTGCTTTTATCAGCAACACCCTCACTGTCACCCTGCGGCTTACAGGACAGGCGAGGCTCACAGGAGGCAAAGGACTTGACTTTGACCAGGAATATGGACCCCAGGGAAATGACATTCGCCTTAGCGCCCGGAGGAGAGGAATGGGCTGGCATGATTATGCCCGGGCAAAAAGAACTTCACACACATGTGAAAAAGCATCAAAGTGGTCAGAAAAGAAATCTCACTCGACTTAGACCCCTTCTTAACCTGGGAGGGGGTTAGGGAGAGAGATGGGGACCAAAGACGTTGATTGCCGCAATTAGGAACTGGACTTAATTTCCAACTGGAGCCACTGAAACCAATTTGGAGCAGAGTAGTGACAGAACTAAGCAGAGCTCGTAGAAAATGAAGCACTGCTAGGTTAAATAACTAGACAGAACGTTGACCTGTCAGGAAGAGCAGTCCTGGGAGCAGCCTGACTGAGACAGTGGCATGGGATGGGAAGATGTGGCCACCAGAGAGGGAGGTGAAAGGTCGGGGGTGAAGGAGAAGAGAAAGCCAGGCTGACTCTGGTGCCCTGGCTCAGATGACAGACCCTTTCGGGGAGGAGCTAGCTTTCATTCTGCTTGGTTTCGGAGTGAGGCACTACGACCTGTGGAGTACTCAGGCCACAGCAGAGTGAGGCCCAGGCCGAGGAGAGACCAGGCCCCGTGAATGCCGCGTGGCCCCGCCACCAGCCTGTCCACTCCCAGCCGTAGTCACTGTGCCGCCACATAATGAGCTGCTCTTCTCAATTTTGGAGTCCAGGAACTGCAACTCATTAAGGTTTGGACAGTGTTAGCGCTGAGCATCCCATAATTGCAGAGCTCGCCTGACCCTGTCATTAGCTCTGGTTCTCTGGGCTCCACCCCTCCTGTTGGATTTGCTGGCTGACCCCGACATGTAAAGTCTGGTTTGGCCCTGTGATGGCGGCTGCCCCTGTGCCTTGAAATTCCCAGTGTTCTACCATCCTCAGTCATGAACTCCGAGCAGCGTCTCCTGAAGTCTTCTCTTCGCAAGTACAGACGAACTGATCCGATTATTCACGTAAAGGAATGGAATTGAAAATCGAGGTCAAATAGATGGCCTGGCAATGAATCACATTCCCTTCCTGGTGGAAAACCACCACAGACAAGCGCCTGAAAGGTTGCTGACCAAGGAGCCAGACAGGCAGAGGCCAGGACCAGGTTGGATTTCCTTGGTCTCGCAGTGAACTGGAATCTGAGCCTGATGCTATAAAGATCACCCCACATCTGCAAAGAGAAGTGCATCCCAGACAGTGGAGAGGGTTCCCAGAAGCCCTGCCCAGCTCTCAGCAGAGTCCCTGAGAAGCACATACCAACTCCCCAAGTGACGCCCCCCCCTTTGCTCTGATGGCAGCTTTCCTGGACATCTGGAAGGAGGTGACCAAGGCCCCCAATCTGGGCTTTCTGGAGTCTGGCAGATTCCTAACACAAAGCCAGATGTAACCACAATCATCTCTACATACCAAGCAAGTGGTCCAATGATGATTTTTTTTTTAAAGGCTAACATTACCCAGGGTGGAGTTGGAGTAGAGAAGAATCATAGTATATTCTCCTACCAAGGAGTCACAGTATGAAACAATGAGCTCCCTAAAATAAACCTAAAATCAGCGAGTATGTACTACACAACATTAAGTAGGGAGGATCACTAACAATAGAGCACCTCTGGGTGCCAAGCACTGTCTCCTCCAGCCTCCACAGCGCTTGAATGGTTAGGAACTACATCCCCACTTAACAGATGAAGAAACTGAGGCTTAGAGCCATCATTTAATTCATCTAAGAGATCATCACTAGTGACTATTTAAAGAAACTAATATCAATTACTTATTATATTCTGATACAGTGCTAAGGGTTTGATTCTACCTTGCTCACTGAACTCTCAAAACAATCCATGAGACTGGTGGGTTACCTAACTCAGCCAAGTTCCCACAATGGATCATGAAAACAGGAATTACAGGCCACCTGAGGCCAGTCTTGCTCTTAACTATTGTGCTGTGGTCTTTGATGGCCTTCAGCAATTGAGCTGCTATGCAAACCCTCAGATCTACTGCTGTGGCTTTCTGCTATGCCAAACTGCCCTTACGTGACATATCAATATGTTTCAAAGCCTGAGATCATTTAAAGACATGTTTTGTTTAGTCATTTTTCCAAACCCTGCCTCATGTCTTCCTGGGGAAGGATTGGGTATGTGTTGCTTAAATTCAGAACAGCACTGCAGCCACACAGGCCCCCTCCCTACAGACAGATCTCAGTCATTGCCCCAGCCAGAGCAGGAAGCCAGGATCAGGGTGCAGGGGGGAATGACCCCTCAGGACTTGCAGCAGAGGGTTCTCCCCCCCCTCCCTTGTCCTGCCTCTGCTTTTGCATCCCAGCTACAAAGCGAACACTAAACTTCTTTATGCTTTTCACAGAAGGAATGAGAGGACCTTTTTTGGGGGCAGTGGCATTGCTTTCCCAGGCCTGAGGCACTAAAGTGAGGTATTTTTGACTAGAAAAGGGAACCGATTATCCAAAACACACGCATAGGTTCCGAGAATATTAGAGCTGGAAGGATCCCTGGGGAAACTTTTGTCTACCTTCTCATCATCAGATGAAGAAACTAAAGCTCAGAGAGATAAAAGAGTTGTCCAAGAACACACTATGGGTTAGTGCAGAGACAGAGCTAGAGAGGAAAGGAGGATGGGGGAAGGGCGAGGTGGAGGAATCACAGAGGGAGGGAGGCAGACCTGCCTCTGGTTCCCAGTTCATACTTCCCACTGCTCTGTGCTCTTATGCAGGAGATTTAATGATGAAACTGAAAAGACTTTTTTTTCCAATGAACTTTAAGCTAAAACTAAAAATATTTCTGATATTCTATTCTTTAGGTGGAAAAAGAAAAGTCTCTCCAATTCTCTAACTCCATCAACCAATTAAACCTTTGGCTTCCTCTCAAAAAGAGTATTTATATTAATCAAAATGAAACTCTAATTTACCCTCTTCCTCCAAGCATCAGTTTTCTACTAAAAAGAATAAGAATGGCATGCTGGGGACAGAAGAATGTCTTGAAGAACAAAATTTACTGTATTTCTCAGTCACCTGAGACTCCTCAACCATTTGCCACTCATTCAGCAAGTATTTCTGAAATGTTTATCATTCAATAACCACATACTGAGCTCCTACTGTGTGCATTTTAATCATAGTGAGGAGCACAAATATGACTCAGTGTGAATTCAGCTTTTAGGACTTTCACTATGTGTTTCATCGATTACCATTTATGATTGTGAAAAGACAACATTTATATAAATCACTGTCATCCAAGCCAGAGCTGGGCCAAAGTAAGTTCTTAGTCTAAAGAACACCTCCTTCAAATGAATAAATGAACAGATGACTCTGATGTCTATTACAGTTTAGTGTTAATTGAGAATCCATTGGGACGAAGACACAGATTTTTTAGGATTGAATTGGAAGTTGGGTATGAGGACGGGCTGTAGAAAGACAGCCCAAGAAAGGCAGGATGCCACACAGCTCCAGAAGGGACCTCGAGGGTTAGTGTGCTCCATCCTGCTCCAGAGGGCTTAGGAATCTTCTCATGAATGCATAAATGAGTTCTGAGGAAATTTCCAGCAACAGCATTCAATGCCTCTATGATCCTGGTCCTGGTATTGTATGGGAATTTAAACACAACCTCTCTTCTTGAAAAAGAATTGTTGAATCACTGTCCCTCTGCCTTTACAAGGTCATGCCCTATGTTTCTGGGGATTTCTCATGGGAGAAGGGAGGGAATTTGATTCTAGCTTTGACTGACCTCTTTCAGTTAAAACAACAGTAAAAATGTCCAATTATCCCCCTGACAATTACACGTCTGCACATTTCACCGCAGGCAAGGAAAACAGCCCAATAGCAGAAAACCTGCCACAGACCAGGAATGCACACACGCAAGGCATTATCTACTTGGACAGGTTTGGACAGTCCCCTTGAGTCAGGGGAACCAGGAGGCTCCTCACCAGCAGGCCAGGGGTGACCCAGGAGGTAGCTGGGTCAGACCCCCACCATCTCTGGTTCTTTTCAGACTCCAAAGCTGAGCAAAAACCAAGTGAGGACATTGCTTCACTCACAAGGAAAGATCTCAGGTCTCAGAAAAATCTGGATACCTGCAATAAGCCCAGGTCTAATATGGTGACTCCATGAGGGAAGGAACAATGCCAGCTTCTGTCACCAGCATGTCCTGAAGCTCACATCCACCAGACAAGACACATGCCAGCACTCAGTGCGTATTTGTAGAGGAATGTTGGTGAGGGCCCCATGAGCACGGTGGGAAAGACCGACTGCAGAGAGTACCGGCCGGCGCTCGGTTCCAAGTACCATCTGGGGACGAGTATCCAAGTTCTGTTCCTCACCAGCTCTGTCTTTGGGCAAGTCATACCACCTCCTCAAACCTCAGTTCCCTCATAGTTGCTGTCAGGACTCACCACTGACACTTGCCCGAAGGAAGGACTCACCGCCTCTAGCCATCAGTCCCTCCAGACACCGCCTCAGTGGCTTCTCAGCTGGGGCCGTGCCTGCCTCGTGCCTCCTGCTGCAATGGTAGGACAAGGCAGGACATAAAGATGCCGGCCACTGTGGCCAGTGAAAACCAGCTCTGATTCCTTCCTCCCCTTCCATAGGTGCTGTCCCAAAAGCACTTCCTAAAACCACCCCAAACTCTAAAC
This sequence comes from Condylura cristata, assembly GCF_000260355.1. Taxonomy (NCBI): domain Eukaryota; kingdom Metazoa; phylum Chordata; class Mammalia; order Eulipotyphla; family Talpidae; genus Condylura; species Condylura cristata. The sequence goes on from NW_004567116.1 coordinate 29,029,499, forward strand.
TCCATCTCAAAGGTTGTGGGTGACCTCTCATTTGCAAAACAGAGCTAAGTATTCGGATGGCTGCTGTGCAGGCTGGGTTACTATGTAAGAAGCATTCAGTTCAGCAAGGGCTGGATGAGAGTGAACCAACTCTTTCTGGGAGTTAGGAAAACCAGATCATTGATCAGTATCCCCCTTTCCTGGCAGGAACTCAGAAAAAAAAGTCAAAGTGGGTAAGAGGAATAGTAGGAAGAAGGCAGGGAGGTGGGGAGCCATCTGGACACGGCCCTGTGTACCCCTCAGACTGGCCTCTAACTCACCCCACAGGAACCTAGCCACGGGGACAATTCAATCAAAGGACCCGTATAAGGGTCCCTGTAGGAAATGTGGCAAGTCTGATGGTGGAGGGCGCAAGCTGAGAATGTAGCTGGGGACCTCCTCGACCATGGCTAAATCCCAGCACCACCACGCCTAGAGCCAGCAGAGGGCTCAGCACCAGGTGCCAAGAGGGAGCCCAGAGACCAAGAGGAAGATAAAGACCTCCCGCTCTCCAGAGAGCTGATCTCCTGCCCCCCTTTTCTGCCACCAATATGCTCTTGAACCTCCAGGGAAGTACTTGGTTCCCAACTTGCCCAACTGAGAGTGTTTACTAATGCGGGAGGCAGGAAGGTTTTGTTCACATTATTGCCACAGCCTAGTGAGAAGTGGGCTGTGCACCCCGAAGTGTCCCAGGCCCTGGAGAGGCCTTCTTCTAGGACCCTGGAGCAAACACAACCTTTAAAAACAGCAGTTGCTGCTACTCAGATAAAACTGATGTTATACAGTTGAAGCAGCACCCAAAGTGGTATGATTAATAAAAAGCAGAGAGGGGATTTGAGCCCAACTCCAAAGCAAACCTATATGCTTTCAGCCACTTATGCCCACATTAAAGTTTCCAAGAGTATGATTTTGTTTGGGGCTCATTTATTTGATTATTTTTAATTACGAAAGCTTCTCAGGAGATTCAGATTCAATTACAGTCGAGAACCCTGTCTCATGTCTCTTATTGCCACATCAATTCAGCGTGGGATCCCAGCACAGCTGCCCCTGCCCTGTTCTCCTTCAAAAACCCACACCTAGAAAGGTCCTTCTGATGCTATTCACTCATAAGAGTCTCAAACAAGGGTCTAACCCATATGAGTCACCCAAGGGTGCTGGATGATCCCACGCACGCGGGCAGAATTTATTTTGTACATTGAAGTGAACAATGGTACTACAGAGTGAAATTCAGTTTCAGTGAAACACAACAGAGAGAAGTCAATTATCCAGCATTAATTATTTATCTGTGGACAATAACCACGGTGTTATTCCCTTCTAGAAGCACTTCTGCAGCTTGGAACAAGAGGAAAGCAGAGGTGACTGCTATTGTCTGTCCATAATGCAATATCAGATTGGACAAATTAACCTCTCTGACATCCTGTAAATACACGCCAGCCTCCTCTGTGAAGGTGGCCCCCACACATGCCCCTGAACACACATGCCTCACAGACTGGTAACTTATATTCCCATCCTGTTCCAGGAAGGCCTGCCAATGCCAGATGTGGTGGTGTAAAGGACATACCGCCTTCCCTCTGCAGCCCACCTGCCCCATCAGAATTGCAACACTGAGGAGTTCCAAGCATTTTCTCAGGTGGAGTGTCTATGACCATCCAGGTCTCTCAGGGCCGTGTTACTCTAAGGTTTTCCTCCCCAGGTACTTGCTGCACGGGACCACTTAAAAACCATCTTCTGCCTCCAAAGGAATAATTATCTGACTTATAACTCATTTTTATGCAATTTCATCTTTTTATTATGCTTAAAAGTTCTGTGGAGGTTGGAAGTGGGAACAAGAGAGATCAGTATTTCCCAGAGGCCAAAAGAGTACCAGGAATGGGTTAGCTTGGTCCTAGATTGTCTAGTCTAGGGAACTATTCTAGTTCTAAAGAACTTAACACCAACTGAGCTATTCTTTTGTTCAGGCAGGTGCTTTACAGACATGCTCTTAAATTCCTAGAGCTACCCAGAGGTGTAAACACAAATGTCTCCATTCCACAGTTGAAGAAACTGAGGTATCAGGACACAGTAAATAAGTATCAGAACCAAGAATCAAGTTAAGGAAGACTGGGCTCCTCACCTCTATGACCACAGCTTCCCACCCCCCAATGGCCTTGGGGTGCCCATCCCTAAACTCTGCAGGGGTGTCCCAGAGCCTTTGCCAGAGCTGCCACTGCCCCTCTGGCTACACACTTCCCAACCAAATACCTGGGCAGGACAGAGTCAGGGAAGATGGACAGCCCATCTCATCAAAAACAATTCCTCTTTTTTTGAATATATTAGGCTTCTGGAAATGTCAGTCTGTCTGTGATTTATTTTCTTAGTAAGGTCACTTGCAGAGAGTGACCCGAATCTCCTTCTCACCTCTCGCCTGGACTATTCCTTCTGCTCACACATTCCCCCTCCCCTCCCACACTGTCCACTCAGACAAGGACTCCTGAAGGATCAGCTGGCAGCTCACTGCCCCCTGCTGCTCTGGAGGAAAGAGGAGGCACCTGAGGTGTTCACGAACACCTTCAGGGCCCCTCGGTAGCCAGAGCTTCTCCGTCCAGGCTGTGGAGCCCCTCCGGAGGCTCCCTAACTAAGCCTGACACTTTGCTTCATTGTCCACCTGGATGTTGGACCGCAGATCCTTCGGGAACAGGATGTGCCTGACTCCTCCACACCCCAGAGCCCACCTCACCAGGGTGTTCTGAGTGAATGTGATACCCCCAATACATTGTCCTAAGCACCCTCTCCAAGTCAGTGAGTGGAGACGTGGGGTTACCGGAGGCTTCAGGATTCTGAAAAGTCAAGACAGGGCAGGCCTGGTCCTGAGAACCAGAGATGAGACTTACGGCTGACCAGGCAGTGGGGCGACATCCAGGGAGTGACCCCCAGGCAAGGCCATCATGTTGATCCCAATCTTCAGCAGAGCCTGCCCACAGCCGTCGGGGCCCTGGAAAGAGAAGACAGGTCAGGGTCTGCGAAGTCCTGAGAGAGAGGTGCCAACCCCTGCTCTCCTGCATCCTGCCACCAGGAGCCACAGCAGGTGTGGCACAGAGGCCCCAGCCCTCCTCCACTTCTGAATCAGTCCACATTGTCCTCATACAAGTAAAGCAGGAGTAAGACTTGATCTTAGGTCTAAGTCTTTAGCCTACTGTGAGCCCCTCCAATCTTCTATGTTCCACTGCCAAAAAAACACACCATTTTGTACCAAATAATGAGGCATGATTTATTTAATAATGCAGGAAAATGAAGTAAACATTTCAGGAGACATGTTTGTACATAAAAGCTATCGGTGGTTTATCTGAAATGCAGACTGAACTGGGCATCTTCAATTACTTGCTAAAAGCTGCCAGCTCTGCATGTGACCCCGAGCTGTGCGCCCTCACAGTGCTGGTTTATTCACTTTGATTACGTCTGGGACGTGTGATTCTGTTATGGGCATGGTGCTGCTTCCCCAAATCCATTCCCCTTCAGCAGATGTAATTTCACCCAAACTGCCTGGAGGCAGGTGACTCAGCTTGACCAATGAGCCAAGCCAGGATTGCTTCTAGGAAGTTTTCTTTCTCTCAACTGGGAGCCATGAGATGAGACTGGACCTGAAAAGAAGCCCATCACTTCATCGCTTTAAGAGACCATCTCAAAATCAAGATAGCACTAGCTGGAGAACAAAGTTGATACAAGGAAAAAACATCAACCCTCAAAATGGCTCAGGGTAGGCTTCCGGTCATGGAAAGCAGAAGAAGGCTGGTATTGTTTCAGTCAGTTTAAGTGAGAGTCCCGGTGTGTAAGTCAAAAGCAGTCTCCATTGCCAGCACCGAGGGCCACTGGCTTGCCTCAAAAGTGTCCCTCCTCCACAGAGCCCACCTGTTTGTCTCCTTCTGCCTTGCTGAGCTTTCCCCCTTCCTCTTCTCTGCCAGCTCCTTCTCCAACCCAGTGGGGAAGACTTTAAAGGAAAATGGAGATTCTTTTATTTTTGTCTGGACAACTCAACAGGATAGAGAGCTGACCCTCAGCTAGAATACCCTGAGCATTCTAGAACAGAAAATATAAGTAGGAACTTGTGGAGAAATACAGCTGAGGAGGATGAGCAAAGTCCAGCAAACTTAAACTTACTCCACGATTGCAAGTGATCTTAAAAGAACAGGGCCCTCCCTGGTGGCGCAGCAGGTTAAAGCACAGCGCTGAGAAGCTAAAGCCACTTCCGCATGAGTTCGGTCCCCGCCTGCCCCAGATGTGATCCACATGGCTTCTCCTGACCCGCCTGCTGCTCCCCTCAGCAGAGTGCCTTATCAATCTGCCTGTCTTGCTCCCCACTCTGTCTCTGGTGAATCTTCTCACCGCCCCTGCACCTCTGGCCTATACCCCAGTTCTGTATGCATAAATAAATAAATCTTTAAAAAAAAAAAAGAACTGAGGACTTTAATTAACAGTGTTGTGGCTGGACACAAAAGGTACTTATGATGCTTGGGATAAAGAATGAAAGTGTCTATCTGAAAAGTAAAGGAAGACAGGAGCCCAGAACCAACCAGGGCATAAGATAATTCCAGAAACTCACTGCCACTGGTCTGTTGCCCTCCCCCCACCCCTTCAAAGGGACTGAAACTCCCTTGAGAGCAGAGATCTTTGAGGTTCCTGGCACTGAGTAGTTGGCCAGACACTTAGCAAACACTTTGTGTCTGTTTAATGAATGAGTGGGGTGAATCTTTAACATATTTATATTGCGCCCTATTTCTTCACCTGAAACCAAGAAGAATGATATCTATTTTACAGCATTATTATAACAGTGATACAACACAAAGGAAGAAGAATCATCGGGCCAGGAGGAGAGCCAAATAAATAGTAGCTATTATTGTTATTATGCCCTGAGAGTCTGCTGTGTTGCTGTGTGCTCAGCCCTGAGGGAGCTGTGGAAGATGGGGTACAGCTCATAAAGCACCCAGCACTGTGGTCGTGTTCAACGAGTGTTATTATCATCGGCAGCATCACTGTACTTATCTCGGCCATTATTGTCATTACTGAGAAGTACATTTTGTTGGAGCCCAGTGAGTCACCACCTGCAAGACATGGCATAAAAGAAAAGCTAGAAACAACCAAATGAAACACTAAGTGTGGCTAAACAATCAAAAAGGAAAATACCAACTTCTCAGGGTGAGTGCTGGGATGTATCAGAGAGCGGAGAGCAGACAGCTCTTACTTTACTCCCCTATCATCATTGAGAAGAAAGGGGAGCAGAGTGAAATGTTGAAGAGGAGTTTCAAGCTGAAGGCAGGAGAGGAGACAGAAAAGTTCTGGGGTTGTGTAACATGTGAACTAGTTAGGATTTTGCAGGATGAGGAAAAGCATGCCCTAGAATATCGAAGAATCTTCTGGATCTGGGAACAAGGAGAAAGAGAGAGCCATCATGTGAAGAATCCTGGATGCACGCAAATCTCCTGAATGTCTAAGAGTCTAGAAACACAGCTTGTTGACCATGAAATTCTAGAACAGATTTCTGGCAACTGACCTCTGAACCCTTTGAACAGAAGCAGTGAGCTCAAGAAGCCAGCACAGTAGGCAGAGGGCCTGTCCAGATGACCTACTTTCTTTCCACGAGGGTCCCCTGAACTCTCAGCAGAGGAGAATACTATAAATCGGCATGCCTTGGTTTCTGTGAAAGCACCCTGGTGAGATGCCCTGTTCATCCATTTCATTCATTTATTCTACTGCAGTTATTCTAGGAGCCTGCCAGCTAACAAAACTTTGGTTCATGTGATCATATTTGCTCCCAGACAGGAGAATCCCTTGGGGCCATCTGGCCTACACATGTATCACTGTCACTTCTCTGTTCATATGGTACTAGTTATGCCTGTTACTTCCCCCCAACAGGACAAGACTCTTTGATGTCCAAAAATACATCTTGCTGAGCACAGGACACCTATCAATGACCTGCAAGGTGAAAAGATGGGACTGAAAATCAGATTAGCTCTTAGAGGAGCCACAGCTACTCACAAGAGAAGAGCAGTAGAGGAGCATATTTGGATGCCAAGATAAGAACAATCAAGAATTTCATCCAGCTAAGGTTTAGAAAGTGCCGCTAACAACAACAAGCACAGCTAACATTACTGGAGTGGGCAGTTGGTGCCAAACATTGTTCTAAATGCTTCTTATAATATTAACTGATTCAACAGCAGCAGCATCAGCTGGTGAAGGATGAGACCCCAGAAATGCAATACAAGCGAGTGCATGGCCAAAGACACACAGCGGCTAAGTAGACCTAGTATTTATGATCAGAGTAGACTTATGATCAGAGTGGAGTTGTTACAAGTGGGGATAATGAGAGCCTCACACAAGTAAGGCTGCATGTCCAGCACTTGCTAACAGGCAGCTGAGTCTGAGTCCACTCCGCAACAGCAGCAGTCAACCCCCACCCTGGCTCCCACCTCCCAGCTTCACCTAATGCCATCAGCGACACAGCCAGCAGACAGAAGAACAGTGCTCAGAGGTAGGAGACAAAGAGCAAATCCTACACTTGGCTGGCAGGAGGAAGAGACTGTGGACAGCGGACCTCAATGTTGGTTCCTTTCTTGAGAGTCAAACCCAGAGTGGTGAGTGCCAAAGGGGTTGGGGAGAGACAGTGCAGTCCCAGGTACAGCCTTGAGTGTCACTAGCAATACAGAGAGCCCTGATGCAAGTGCGTTGACCTCAGGGAAGTTCAACAAGGCAGCCATCCCACCCACTGCCCTAAGCTTGACTCATCTTCATGAGCAGACGCAGAACAAAACCTCTAACTCAGAGACTCCAAAGCTACAAAGCAAGTCAAGAGTGGAGTCAAAGCAACTCCTTTGCCCTATGCCATGTGTCCTCAATGATGATGCAAAAACAAACAAACAAAAACCCACAAAACAACCTCGAATTTTGCAGTCTGATAGGTCTGGATTCAAATCCTGACTACACCTCACTAGTACATGACCTTGGGAAAATCATCAACCTTCGTGATTGTGGTTTACTCTATTACACCTGGCTTCCCAAGAGCAAAAGATCCAATAGTTAGTACAATATAATGATATCATGTGCTTGATACATGGCAGCCTAAAAGAGAAGGTGTACTTCCTCTTGGAAGGAGGTGAGAATTGTGTAACGGAGTAGCAACGCTATTTTACCCATGACAGAGAGTGCGTAGGGAAAGGAAATTCCCCCAGTCCTAATTCATCGGCACCTGCAGACTTGTTTCTTCGGAGTTCTCAGCTGTGCCTCTCCCACCAATGTGGCTAGTTTACAAGTGTCTCCCATTTAATTCAGCGCCTGCTGAGACAATCACCCACCTGGGCAGTCTGTTTCTACTGCAGCTTTCCATGAGAGGAAGACCTGCTCTCACCTCCATTTGACTAGCAAGTCAGTCTAGACTCAGGAGGAAATGCAGGTTATTTACAGTAATTATTCCATTAGAACCAGGAGCAAGGGCGGCTTTCGTCACCACCTAATGGGCCAATCCATGTACATACAGCTCAAGGCGTGGGGTTATTTAATCTGCAGAACCTATTAGGGCTGTGAACAGGGACTGGTCAGTAAATACTGTGCAAAGTTAAGCTCCAGATGCAGAAACAGGTGCACAGAGAAAGCAACAGCAGAGCAGAAGAGGACTGGGACCCTGGGGTCCAGACAAGCCCCTTGTTGTATGGAACTCCACTATTACTATTTCTGTTATTAGTCACACTAATCTTTCTCCTCTGTAGAAGCTACCACAATTGCAATTAAACAATTAACTGTGATGAGACCAGTAGCATAACATCTTTTTCCAATGCCAGAGCCGGACTTAGAGGTCTGTCCTGCTCCTGCCTGGAGCTAGTCCCCTGCCTGACACAGGACCTGGGGCTCAGCCATCAAGAGCCCACTGAATGATGGGTCCTTCTTGAAGAACCTCAGCTTTCTCACTGGCAAACAGAAGACCAGAATACCTATTTTACCACATTTTTATAATGCCCTTGAAATGCTTGTGGAAAGACTTCTTGCAACCCGACACAGAGCACAGAAGGGGCTTTGCATTCTAATACGCTTTGAGACAAAAACCACCTGTCCCCTCCTGGGTTCTTGTGTTCCTCACCATCTGGGCTCACCCAGGGCCACAGCCTCTGTCCATACCTCTGGCTCTGTGCTCACCAAGTTCTTCCACACAGATAGATAGAAAAGTGAAAAAGCAGTCACAATGCTGCATGACAACTGCAAGAACAGGTTAAAAATGGGGTGCTGCTGGGCCCTCCCTGGTGGCGCAGCAGGTTAAAGCACTGCACTAAGAAGCTTAAGCCAATTCCGTATGAGTTCGATCCCCGCTTGCCCCAGAGGAGACCCACATGGCGCGGCAGACCTCTCCTGACCGGCCCGCTGCTCCCCTCAGCGGTGTACTTCGTCCATCTGCCCGTTCTGCTCCCCACTCTGTTCCTGGTGAATCCTCTCACCCTCCGCATCTCTGGCCTGTACCCCAGTTCTGTATGAATAAATAAATAAATCTTTTTAAAAAATGGGGTGCTGAGGAGGTCCCCATTAGCAGTACTACTGAGTCTGAGTGGGAGATGGGGAGAAGGCTCAGGGAAAGTTTCTCCGAGCAGGATCCCAGAGATGATGCCGGAAAGAAGCATGTGGAGAGGACAGAGGAAGAAGAGCCTGAGCCTGAGAGAGTGTGCAAGCAGAGAAAAGGACACACAGGTAAGACTGGTTTTCAGAGTCTGGAGGACTCTGGGCTGAGGGTGAAGTTTAGAAGAACTATCCAGTAGCCTGGGGATGTGGTCACCTTCAGCAGAGCAGACTTTTTAAGGAGGTGACATCCAGACCTTAAAACCAGGATGGGATACTTAGAGCCAAGAGAACAGTGTGAGTCAAGGCAAGGACACCAGAAAATACGTGTTTGGGGGCCCAAATCTCTCCAGGGGGCCAGAGGGTGGATGCTGCAAGGAGCCAAGGATAAAAGGAAGCTGTGAGTGGTAGGGAGCCTTGGAGATGTCTGAGCAGAGGAGTGAAATGATCAGAGTGGGATTTCAGCTTGCATGAAGAGTGATGGACACCAGGGGAGTGGGTGGGTCCAGGGGGTAAAACCAAGTGCAGAGGTTCATTTAAGAAGCAGGTGCAAGTTCCCAGGAGGACTGCAAGAGTCCTGAACTGAAGGTGCAGGGGTGGGTGTCTGGGGGGGGGGGAATGGAAGACTTCAGTGAGCTTTGGAAAGTATGGACAATGAGTCTCCCACCCGGGGTCTCTGACTGACCTGTGAAGAGGTTATTGGAGATGTTTCTAAATAGCCAGCTGAAGAGGCCGGCTTCATACGGCAATCAGACACTTTAGGAACCCTCATTCCCAGGGGAGGCCTAAGAAACCAAGCAAGCTGCCACCCGGCCCTGGTGAATGGACCCACTCATGAATTATAGAGAGCCCGGTTCCCCAGAGGAAGCCCCAGAGCCCCTCACAGCTGTCAGGCAACAGAGCCCGGTGACAGAGCCTGGAGACAGGCTAACAGACCTGAGGGCCAGCAGAGCTGGGCCTCAACCCCACAGGCCCTAAAACTACTGAATGAATAGCCCAGAAAGTGGGCTGATAGAGCAGCCCAGCCAGAACTTAACCCTGCTCCTCCATTTCGGAGTCAGAATAGTCTCAGCAAAGTATATCTGATTAACTGGATCTATGTACATTCTAGACCATCCCTAGAAGATAACACATATCCGGCTGACACTGTGAACTTGACAGGAGGAAGTCTCTACTCCCAGCCAAAATTTAGGCAGCCTTCTTGGGGTAATCCACATCATAATTTATATGAATAGCGTACTGATAATAGAGTATCAGCATTGTTGGGGGGTTAGATATTACCCTTAGTAGTAACAACAACAATAATAAAGAGAAACATTTACTGGGTGCTAATTATAGAAAAAAGCACTGTTTTAAATGCTTTATACTAAATTCTCAAAATGAGAGGTAGATTACTCATGTTAACTCCATTTCTCAGGCACAGAAACTGAAGCATAGTGCAGTGAACCCTGGACAGATGAATTACATTCAGAAATATGAAGAGTTTCATGGGAGGTCACACAGCAATCCGCTGGGATTTACACCCAACTTTCCTTGTTCCCATAAATGACTGTCAGCTGTCAGCTGCCTGGCTTCAAATCTAAGTTCCATTAGCTATTTGCTGATGTCAGTCACTAGGTTTCCTTGTCTGTAAAGTGGAGTAAGGATCAAATGAAACAATGGTGGCTTCCCAGTGAGTTCACAGGTGTGTGAAGTACCTGGCATGCAGGACTTGATAGAAACACTGGTTTTCTTCTCCTTCTGGTAAGGACAGTCCCTAGTAGGGGAAGCAGGTAGAGGCCATTCTCCCACCTTGTGAACACCTGCTCATATGCTTTTTACTCTTTAACTTTTAAATCATCCTTTCTTACATGCTAACTTTTCCTGATGATGGAATGTTAGCCAAATACCTGAAGTTTTCTTACCTCCAACTTGCAAAACAGAGCCTTCTCGCTGGGCCCAGGTCCCAAGGTACTAAAATTAGCAATCAGTATACTTTAAGCTAATGACTTACTGGCCGTGACTGCCATGAATAGACATAACTCTCAGATAAAGGCCATTAGAGAAAATTGAACAGCTCCAATATGGTGAAAATTTGGATACATCCTGTTTCATAAATCATGCTCAGAGGTCACACCTAGCAGATTATTTCTCTCTCTGAGTCATGATGAGGGCAGAAGATGAGGGAGGTCTAAATGCCCTTGGGAAGGGGACTATGGCAAGGGAATTATACAACCTGCTGTAATTTCACAAGTATGATGTCCTCTTACTCCTAAGTCATGAGCAAATGATAGTGCTACATAATAATACGACCTCCATTTCTGATTTTATCTCCTCCCCAAACCCTCCAAACTAGAGTTCGTGCAACATTTGGAAAGTAGTAGGATAAGGCCATGGAAATCTTGACCTCTAATCCTACTGCACCTGGGAGGCCTTCTACCATACTAGCATATAGTCATTTTTCCCTCTAAAAACTTACCTAGAAACAGAAACTGTGAGGCCTTGAACAAACTCAAATTATAATAGAAAGTATGTTCTCTCCATGTGTCCTCTCTCTTCGTTCTGCCTACTGAGTGATTTCAGAGCATCTGAAATGCCCCCATGTAACCACGCTAAAGACCAGCCTTCAAGCTCCCTTTGTAGGAGAGCCTCCCAAGACACACCAGTCTATGACGGAAGTGAGAAAAAACATAAAGTGTTAAGCCACGAAGCCTTCAGGGTCGTTTGTTACAGCAGCTAATACTGAGTAACTTAACTCATTGAGATATTTAAAATAAATGTGATTTTGAAGGCATCCAAAAGCGTACTAGTCCCAGAAATCTCTCAATAAATTACATGCCATTTCCCTTCTTTCTCAGTCTTGCAGGAAATGATGGAGTATTTTGTTTGTCTGTTATCAATCTGCCACTGACTCTTGTCCATGCACAAATACAATCATGGTCCAGAAATTGATGAGGTGAGGGTGGTAAGAGGGAAGAAATCCCCATAAACATTAAAATGTCGATTTTGGCCCTTCCTGGTGGCATGATGGGTTAAAGTACAGCACTGCCAGCTCGCCTAAGCTATTTCAGTGCCAGTTTGATCCCCACAAGGAGATGATCCACATGGCGCAGCAGACCTCTCCTGGCCAGCCTGCTGCTCCCCTCAGCAGTGTACTTCGTGGATCTGCCTGTTCTGCTCCCTACTGTCACTGGTGAAGCCTCTCACGGCCCTTGCACCTCTGGCTTGTACCCCAGTTCTATATGCAGAAATTTTTAAAAAAGTATTTTTAAGCCAATTTTAATCTGAGCTCAGTATCAATTCTGTGACCAAGATACCTTTCTCAGTCACTGCCTTCTCTTTTCATATGTACCCACTGTGGTAACAGCTAACATTTGCTGAAGTCAAGTGCTTCTAAAATGCATTTTTTTCCTATTTTAACACTTGCCATTGGGGTTTATGCTTCTGTAATTGCACCTTTGCATTGTGTCTTAGCTTAACCAGAATTATATTTTCTTTTTTATGAATTAATAGGAAATTTTATAATCTATAGTATTTAAAAGGCAATTGATTATGGTGTTGGATGCTTCACTATGGACCAAGAACTCCATAGTGCTTCCAATAAACAAATCCATTAAGTCCACTGAAAAAAAAAAAAAAACAAAATAATCTCAATCCCTCTTTTCAAAGTCATGGAAGTGAAGGTCCAGAGAGATTCAATAATTTTTTCAGATCCATGGCTAGTAGTTAGCAAGCTGAGTGAGGATGAAGACTAGACCCTTTCCTTAAGGTACTCTGTACTGCCCCACTGGTTTTTTTGCACCTGATTTTTCTTAAAGATTTATTTATTTATGCATACAGAACTGGGGTACAGGCCAGAGGTACAGGGGTGGTGAGAGGCTTCACCAGAGACAGAGTGGGGAGCAGAACAAGCAGGTGGACAAAGTACACAGCTGAGGGGAGCAGCGGGTGGGTCAGGAGAGGTCTGTCGTACCTGATTTATAGTAGACAATTTTATAGTAGACAATTAAATCCTCTTCTAATAGAGAAAGCACACACAGGAGTATTTCATCTTCAAAAACATGATAGACCAAATATTCTAAAATACCTATCATGAGATGAATATTTAAGGGTTTAATAAAGATTAAATTTTTTTTAATGCATTACCGAGTTGGGAAAAAAAATACAAGAAATCCGCAGATGCCTTAAGCAAAGCAAAAGTCAGAATCAGGGAAAATAAGCAAGAGTGGAAGGGAGTCTTTGCCCTGAGGACACCTGCTGGCCACATGTGTCTGAGCCAAGGAAGACAAGGACAAAGCTGGGCCTTGTCAAGGGAGAAAAATACGGACAGGGATCCAGAAGGACAAAAACCCAGTGACAGAACATGTTAGCAAGAAAAGGTGACTGTGCTGACCTTGGTGCTAGGTAGAGGGAAGTAAAATCTCTCCTGAAAATTTCATATGACCTTTACATAGGTATGTGTCCTTAGTTCCCATTATCTGAGTGGGGCTGAGGGGCACAGGGTAGACTGGAACTCAATTAAAGAATTTGGTTTCAAGAAGTACAAGAGAATCTTGGAAACATTTTCAAGGAATAAAGGCTATAAAAAATAGCCAAAAAGGCCCTCCCTGGTGGCGCAGCGGGTTAAAGCACAGCACTGAGAATCTAAAGCCGCTTCTGCATGAGTTCGATTCCCGCCTGCCCCGGAGGTGACCACATGGCGCGGCAGACCTCTCCTGGCCCGCCCGCTGCTCCCCTCAGCAGTGTACTTCATCGATCTGCCTGTTCTGTTCCCCGCTCTGTCTCTGGTGAAGCCTCTCACCGCCCCTGAGCCTCTGGCCTGTACCCCAATTCTGTATGCACAAATAAATAAATCTTTAAAAAAATATTTAAAAAAAAATAGCCAAGAAGATTTGAGAAAGAGCCAAACAGATCTTCTATGATGATAGGATAATTGAAAGTTTAGAAAAAACTCATAGGACAGATCAATCACAACTCAAGAATGGATTGTTATATTAAAAGATAGGATAAAAGAAAGTATCCAAAATGCAGTCAGAGAGAAAATAAAGAACTGAAAGCTAAAGAATAGAGTAGTGTAAAGTTGTCTAATCATATTTTTGAGAAGTAAGGAAGGGCGGGAAAAGGGGAGTGAGGAAATGCTATTTAAAGAAAGTGGCTGAAAAATTTCTTACAATTAAAAAAATTTTTTTTTCAAATCCAGAAATCTCAATGAATTCAAGCAGGAAACCTATACATTTCCTAGAGCACTCATAAGACTAAATAAAGAACACCACAAACAGAGATGATTTTGAAAGAGCCCAAAGAAAAAGAGAGAAATTAAATTGACAGGTTATCACAATAGCCATAGTAAAAGTCATCAGATAACTGGGAAAGACCTGGTTAATGAAAATAATCATCCTAAAATTCTATATCCAGAGAAACTGGATTTCAAATTTAAAAATTAAAAATAGCTATTTCGAACAAGTAAAAATCCCACAAAAAAGGAAATTCTAAACAATTTATTTCAGGCAAAAAGAACGTAATACCAGATGGAAGGTTGAAATACAAGAATGATGAGCACTTATTTGTAACTAAGTGAATAAATTCAAGAAAATCTCGAGTATAAGAAACAATTATTATAACACTTCAGTAGTTGGATGAGGGGGGGAAAGTAACTGTAAAATATTGTATGTAAATTCATCAGGAGGTGACTAAAGTAAGTCAAAAAAAATTTTTTTCTTGGTTTTCTTAGGAGAGAAGGAAAACAGAAATGTGAACTAACTTTAACCTTATTTGGGCCAAATATCTAGGCAACCAACTAAAGGAGTATAAGAAAAACAAAAATAAATATTGCCCTTCAGATACGTGTAAGGGGAAATTCATAAAACAAAATAAGAAAGAAGCGTAGAGGGGGCGTCTCATTGTCTGTCTGATAGTAGTCCCGTGAGGGGGAATGAACCAAGCCAGCTACTTGTAAGCAGAATATAATCGGTACATAAGAGACAGCAGCAGGGAGAGAAGGAGAGAGGCAGAACAGGGAAGGAGGAAGGGGAGAGGGACAGGGAAGTAGGAGAACAATAGAAGTTGGGGAGAAAAAAGAAAATGTTTTATGTACTGGCTACAAGAAATATAGCAAGATACCTAAAACAGAAGAACCAAAGCAGCTTAAAGTTAAAAGCTATGAAAGATGTATCTTATAGATATTTATGTAAAGAATTCTAATGCTCATGTGTACTCATATAATACAAAACAACCTTTAAAAGTATAGAGCAATATAGAGATAAAGGAATTTACTATACAAAAATACAAAGTTTATTCCATCAAGAATATATAATAATGAGGGTGTACCTAGTAAAAATAAGAAATAGTCTTCAGATACAAAAAGTAAAAACTGATAAAATTGCAAGGAGAAATGAACAACTCCAGAATCACAGGTGGATAATCCAACAAAATTCCAATATCACTCCAATTCTGTCATTAATTGATAAATCAAGCAGAAAGTTTTCCAGTAGAGATATAAGCAATTTAACTAAATGATTAACTTAGATTCAATGTTTATGAAATAGAATACTGCATTCATTAGATCTCAGGGTTACACATCCTTTTTGAGGATTTGTGAATCACCCTTGTTTGAAAATGACTAGATCTTATAGCAAATGTCAGCAAATTTCCAGTGCTTGGAATTCCACAGATTATGATTTGTACCTCAATATAAATACACTCATCACTTTGGATTTTAAACAGACAAATTATAGTCAAAGGAGAAATTTCAATAGAAATTAGAAAAACCTGAATGATTATGAAAAATGCATATGGAAACCATGTCGTATATAGATAAGTAGAATCAAGAACAAAAATTGCCACTTTCACTTAGAAAATATCAAAATCACAGGATTTTGCTAACAACATAGGAATTTTTTAAAGGAGGAAATAATTCCAAAGAAAATAGCAGTAGAAAAATAGTTATGATAAGAACAAGCATAACACAACACAAAGCAAAATGTTAACAAAAATGAGATAATCAATAAAGTAGATTTGAAAGCACAAATAGAAAAACTTGGGCTAAGAGAAGGAAAAAGAAAAAGAATAAATATAATCAATACTGGCAACAAAGAGTTTATTACATGAAACAGAGATAAAATATTATGGATTACAGTAACAGAGGTATTACGGTATATCATTGAATCACAAATAAGCTAGAAAAGTACAACTTACAAAATCTGTCTCAAGAATAAAATGACCTATAACCACCAAATAAATTAATCAATAATTTAAAATCATTCCTTAAGGAAAATGCTAGGCATAGAGTTGGCAATTGAGCTTTTATCACTCTGGAATACTGTAAGAGGGCAGGTTGTCAGGAATTGTCTTGTCCTTTCCTATAGTTTATGCAAAATGGAAACAAGAACTGTAGTGCATAGATGTTTTTCCCAAGTCACAGAATAAGTTCTTAGCTGAACCTAGACCAGAAACAAAGTTCTTTCTCTCTGCTCTCTTGGGTTCTGCTTCCCTGGTATGTGTTGCTACCTTGGACAGCACAATGACCCCACACTTGAAAAAACCACCACTGCCTCCCCTTGACACTTGCTGAGGAATGCTGAACTTGGAAGTACTTATGTCCCTGTATCCACCCACACACTCAGAGTAAAAACCAAAGTTCTCCAGATGACCCGCAGGCACCTTCACAGAAGGTCCCCCTCGTCGTATGGGGCTATGTTCCCGGTCTCTCCTTTCACTCGGCTCATGGCCTTCCTTAAGCAAACCTCAAGACTCTCTCCTTTGTTGTGCATTAGGTTGCTGTCCCCCCAAAACATTCCACAGCTTGCCCTTGCATTTGCTCCTGATCTCTGCTGAGACATCTGTGAATCCGAGAGATCCTCCTGCCCCTGGGTGAATGTGTGAGCATTTCTTCCACCTGTGGTCCCCCTTACCATTTGTGAGATTTCTGCAAGAAACAGTTCAGCCAGAACTGTTCTGCATACTGTATCCACCTGTTTTCCCTCTACTTTCCCACAACAGAGAGCAAATTCTACAGGGACAAGTGTTTAACTTACTTCTCTGTCTCCAGTACCTAGAACAATCCATGGCACATCATAGGCTCTATGTGTTGAATGAACAAGTAAGAGAGGGGCCCTCCCTGGTGGCGCAGCGGGTTAAAGCACAGCACTGAGAAGCTAAAGCCACTTCCGCATGAGTTCGATCCCCACCCCGGAGGTGACCCACCTCCGGTGACCCACATGGCACTGCAGACCCCTGCTAACCCGCCCACTGTTCTCTTCAGCAGTGTACTTGGTCAGTCTGCCTGTTCTGCTCCCCACTGTCTCTGGTGAATCCTCTCACCTCCCCTGCACCTCTGGCCTGTACCCCAGCTCTATATGAAGAAATAAATAAATCTTTAAACAAAAACAAGTGAGAGGGAATGAGTGGATGGTTCTATAACTTGAATTCCTGGCACCTTTAGGTATTTTTCCAAGTGTTCTCTGATGTGGCTGCCCCTGTCCTATGTCTTCTCAGTCCCACCCCTGTCCTATGTCACAGCAGACAGCACATCTTCAGGGGATCTTCGTGACAGCAGAGAACTGAAAAAGTTGTGTCTGGCGGGATAAGGCCTGGATGAAGCTACTATGTACTTCTTAAATCCCTAGTTTTAAAATCCTACTTTCCTATCCTCCCTCCAGCTCTCTATAAATTCCACAAGGTTGAAAGGGCAATTCTGGTAGAAAATGAAGAAGAAAACAAAAGCATTCTCTTCTCCACACCTTGCAGACATGTGCTACAGACACTTTAAATGCAATAAGGCCAAAAACAAATGATATCGTCCTGCCTGAAACATTTCTCCACCTGGCACCACCATCTACCTGGTTTCTCAGCTGATAAAACTTCACTCATTCATTCATTCATCCAACAAATAGTTGTGTCATGTGTTAGTGGCACACTAAGTTCTAAACCAGGCACAGCATGGCCATCACAAATTACTTCTAGAACATTCCCTATAGCAAGCGATGAAGGTTTCCCTCACAGAATGGGGATGATCTGTGCAGCCGGGGCTGCTGACCTGCTAACTTCTCTTCCAGGATCCTCCTACCCCAAATGCACAGCCTGAACGTCATCATACAGAACCCTCAGATGATGCCAAATCAAGGGACAGTCAACATAACAACAACTATTTGGAAACATAGAAAGATAAAACACAAAGATTGCTCCAGATTAAAAGGAAACTGAAGGACACACAGAAAATGTGGGACTGGGTCCTGGCAGCATGAAGGTGACAGGAGAGCGATGAAGACACATCGAGACAGCACTGTACCATGGCAAGGGAAAATCCTTTTTCAAGGAAATATACATTTTTCAAAAGATGTATTTACTTATGCATACAGAACTGGGGTACAGGCCAGAAGGGCAGGGGTGGTAAGATGATTCACCAGAGACAGAACAGGAAGCAGAACAGGCAGATCAACAAAGTACACTGCTGAGGAGACCAGCAAGCAGGTCAGGGAATGTCTGCTGCACCATGTGGGTCACCTCTGGGGTGGGGGATCGGACTGGAACTGAAACGGCTGCAGCCAGCTTGCAGTGCTGCACTTTAACCTGCTGTGCCACCAGGAAGGACCCAAGGAAATACACATTTAAGGGTAAAGAGGTACCATGTCTCCAATTAACTCTTGAGTTCATCAGAAACACGAATATTTTATGTGGATGTATATATATAATAAAACAATAAATATCATAGTGAATGAACAATAAAACCTTAGCTACACTTAAAATTATATACAAATAGTAAAAAGAACATAATTTGGGAGGGGGAAGAACAAGAAGAAATAAATGGAGGTTCCTATAAATAATGAAGAGCTATGGACAAAGATTGCTGCCTTGCCAGTTTTCATTCATTTGCTACATCAAAATTAAAAGTGACGTGAAATATGTTTGCTGAGTACGAGTGAACAAGCCTGAACAAGCCTGTATCCTCCCCTGTTTTAGATACCTCCATGATGCTCAGTAACTCATGATAAAAATCTCGAAACAGTGTGGGCCTCACTGGTGGCTCAGGGGTTTAAGTCTCAGCATTATCAAGTTATCCCAGCCACTACAGCACAAGTTCGAGCCCAGGCCAGGGAGGTGACCCACATGGCACAGCACACCTCTCCTGTCTTGCCTGCTGCTCCCTTCAGCAGTTTATTTCATTATATCTGCTTGTACTGCTCCCCGCTCTGTGTCTTATAAATCCTCTCACTCCACCCCAGCACCTCTGGCCTGGACCCCAGTTCCTGTACACATAAATTTTAAAAATTTTTTTAAATTGCAAAGCAGTGAGCAAGGCCAGACTCCCATGGGTGCCCCTTTGCAAGGTCTCCCATCTCCTTCCACATCACTGCTGACTACTGAAGGCCTCCCAAGCTTGTCACACTCAGCAATGGTGTTGTTACAGGACAGTGGGAGAGGGGCACCCCTGAAGCCCCAAAACCTGCCTGCTCTTGAAGGAATGGAGGCAGTAACGCAGGCCTGAGCAAAACTAGACTAGCCCAGGCAAGCACCCACCCTCCAGAATGCAGGATAGGTTGAAGAGAGACAATGTACATTTAAAATTGATTGGATAATGGGAATGGTGTGGCCCAGGCTGATTGGATCTGAGGCACCAGGAAATGAGACATCTATTCCTGGAAACCTGTATTGGGTGGCTGAACTGTGACCCAGACTGTGACGTCTGTATAATCTTTGAATCCATTTGCTAAATTGAATCTGTGCGGGCTCTGACGTATGTAACATCCAACAAGGCCAATATATTCCCTGACTTCCCTTTGGTCGGGGTCTTGCCTGAATCCTGCGTGTCCAGCAGGGAACGGCTTGACCCTGGCTAGCCAGCCCAATAAACTCTACTTTGCGAACTGCATTCTTGCGTGACGCTCTGTCTTTCGCGGTAATCGAGTTCTCGGACCCTAATACTCTAAGAGGGTTCTGCCATCTGCCGCGTCAAGACAAAACATATAAAACTTTAATGCAAATACAATACAGAACACAAAAAGAATATAACTTCTAAATCAAACACCTGAAGTTACCCATCCCCTCGTGGGCAAAAGTCCACCCCAAAGGGATTGGCCCAAAGCAAGGCCTGAAAGCTGCCACAAGACTAAAGC
>NW_004567116.1:29049279-29083092 GCF_000260355.1 Condylura cristata
TCACCTCCCTACAGGTCTCTCACCCACATCTGCCTGAACCAGTCCACGGCCAGGAAACAAGCCCGGTTTCTTCATCACGTGCTTGCGGCTCCATGTGGCCTCCTCAGGTCTCCTCTGGCTCCCCATCCAGCTTTCCTTCTCTTCTTTTCTTTTTTCTCTTCTTCACTTTTCTCCTTTTTCTCTGCTCAGCCCCACCCTCCTGGGTGGGGCAGGGAACCTGGACCTTCCCCTTTTCCTAGGGACCACCCTGTTACAGTGCCTCTACGTTTGCTGGGCTGTCAGCCTACACCTAAGCCCTTGAAGACTTAACGTTGCCCTTGTCTTATTTTTATGGAAACTTCATGTCATCCTTCAAGGTTTCTCCACCTCTGGGGAGGCCACTGTGTTTGCCTCAGTTCAAGATTTGATGGCACGGATGCCTCCCGCATCTGCCACAGTCTCGTCTCTCTGACAGGCCCATCACCCCTTAGACTCCTGTGTTACCACACAGCCTGATCGCTGCCTGAGGACAGGGACACCCTGGTGTCCAGGGCACTGCATACCCAGTGCCCTGCACAGTGCTGACATATCAAAAGACCTTAGTTACTGGGTGCAGCACAAATAAATAGATAATGGTGACTAAACTTTCTGCATTTTCCAAGAGAGCCCCTGACTTCAGTCCCTTTCATTATCTTCAAAAAACTCCAAGCACAATGTTTACTTTCCCTCTCCGCCACTTCACCCACCCATGGGGAAGGAGGAGAATAAAATGAACAATAATGTAAATAGATATATAAATTAATAAAAAATAAGAAGTAAACAGGCAAATAAAGGATACAATTTCCAAAAAAAAAGTCCAGAAGACTGACAGAAGTGAGTTCTTCCCTTATTAACACCTAAGGAAAGCAAGCAGGGAGGGTAAGATAACACAGCATGCCCAGAGGCTAAGCTGGATCTGGAATCAGATTTCTGGCCCCTCGTGCAGCTCCTTCTCAGAAAGTGCAGACCAAGAAGTCCGGATAGTCTACCCCAGACACTTGGCTTCAATGACCTCTTCAGTTCTAGCATCATCATTGCACTATCGGCCCATTTTACAGGGAGGCAAACCGAGTCAGCTCCGTGGGACCTCAGCACCCGGGCCCTCCTACACGCTGCCAGCACACACAGCCACGTGTGCCCTTCATCAAAGGTGGTGAATGGGCCCGAGGCCAATGCCTGATCCCTTTGTGAGGGCTTTGAAACCAGCACACACACAGGCCCACCCTGCAGTTCACACCCTTCACCGGCAGGCTGTACTGCACGTGGTTTCCAAGCCCACAAAACAGCCCATTTCTCCAGCAGAAAATAAACACTAGACACAATTACCCAGCCAAACTGCTGATGTTCACAGATGCTGCATCACAGCGAAACAGGACCGGATGTGCCCAGAAACTTCCTCAGGGGACCTAAGGCTCTCCCAAAGCTTTGCATTGAGACCCTGGGGCTGGGGAGGGGAGCCCCAGATGACTAGATTGTAAAGTCTGGCTGGAGGCTCAGTTCTCAGCAAGGAAATGGCTCCAGGAGAGAAATGAGGCCACAGATGTCCAGCACTCCCCATTTAAAGAGGGGTGAGTATGTGGGATGGGGCCCCCATGTAATCTCAAAGGTCTTCTGTGCCTGTACCCCTAACTCCGAGAACAGCCATCTTCATCAAGGACTGGAAAGGCCAAGGGTGCTGATGACAGATCCTGGAGCCAGAGAAATCAAAACTTCCCCTTCCTCAGTAGGCTAAAGAGTGGATTTTCTGCTTCTGAGGCTTTTGTCTTGCCAGGTGGTCAATGCTGGCCAAACCTGGGATGGCATTGCTCATTTCTGGCTCTGACCTTGAACAGATCATTCACCCTTGCTAACCTTCAGTTCTCTTGTCTGTAAAATAGTACCTGGCTCTCAGGGTTGTTTGGAGGCCACCTGAAACCAGAGCTGCAAAAGCCCACGAAGGAGTTAGCCTGCTGAACTTGAGCTTAACTTGAGCAGCTACAGTAAACTTCCCCAGCAGAAGTTATGCCCTCCTCCCTGATCTTGCTGGTTTTTAATCTGCAATTGTACCAGGGTGGTCCCCAGAAAAGGGGAAGTTCCAGGTTCCCTGCCCCTCCCAGAAGTAGGGTGGAGGTGAGGAGTGAAAAAGAGAGAAGAGAAGCAATTGTTATAGGACATCCTAGGGACCACCCTGTTACACAATCAAAAAAAAAAAAAGGAAGCAGATGGGGTGGTGGGGATGGAGAGACCGAAGGAGACCTGAGGAAGCCACATGGAGCAGCAACATGTGATGAAGAAACCATGCTTGTTTCTTGGCCCTGGACTGGTTAAGGCAGATGTAGGGAGGTGACCATGGCAGTGTTTATATTGATTTTGATCTTGCTCTTTTCCTCCCAGACTTATCTGGCCATTTCTGACCCTTTTCTATGGGTCCCCGGCCAGAAGGTGCTTTATTTATATTTAGTCTTGTGGGCTTTCAGCCTTGCTTTGGGCCAATCCCTTTTGGGTTGACTTTTGCCCGCAAGGGGATGGGTAACTTCAGGTGTTTGATTTAGACATTATATATTTTGTCTTCTGTGTTGTATACTCACTGTATTAAAGTCCCTTTTCATTAAAGTCTTTTATGTTTTATCTGGATGCAGCAGATGATAGAACCCACTTACAGCAGGCAGGTTTGGGGCTTCAGGGGTGCCCCTCTCCCTACCCTGTAACACTTTCACTTGTTGACCTGAAAGTCTAGGGAACAATCAGAAGCTCCAGCAGAGAAGGAAACACGTTTTACATTTTTGAGATGGCATTTACCTGAGAAAAGCAAATTCCTCACTCACCTCAATGCCCAGCACTTCACCTGTACTATGCATTTCCCAGGGTATTGTTTCTGCTTCTGGGGGAGGGGGGGGGGAATTAGTCTTGAATATGGGCAATGGCTACCATTGTGGAGTGACTTACTGCTTACTGAGATGCAGAATCGGATGTTGGTGCCGAGTTAGCATACTACCCCCAGGGCTCCGGGGGATGTGACCCCTGTTGTGCATGTCAAGGTGGCCAGGTGATCGGGCGATAAAGCCATCACAGACTTGTGTTTATCTGCCTAAGACCCACAGGGACGACCTGACCTTTCTCTGCCCTAGCACACTCCCTTGTAAGGGAGTGTCAGCATCTGGCAGCTGCAGGCGGTGTGGCAAGAGAAAATCCCTACTTCCACCTTTCCCGCCTTAATCTTCCACTCCTACTGCCTAATGGTATATAAGGGATCGCTGGAAATAAATGAGAGACTCCTGGATGAAGAACCTCGGCGTCCTGTGTTTTCTTTAACCTCATCGTCCCTCGCCGGACTCGGCTCCGATCAGCCGGACGCGGCAATCGGATCCCAGTAGAATGCCTGAAGGCCACTGTTAAAAGTCCTTCTAATCATTCTTCAGTGCTAAGCACCACCACCACCAACCCCCACTCCCCATCCCAAATGCTAACGACTTGGTGAAGGTAAAAAATAAAATCAGGGCCATCCCAGTGGTGCAACGGGTTAGGACACAGCACTGCAAGCTGGCCACAGCCACTTCAGTGCAAGTTCTACACCCAGCCCCGGAGGTGATCCACATGGCATGGCAGATCTCTCCTGACCCGCCTGCTGCTCCCCTCAGCAGTGTACTCCGTTGATCTGCCTGTTCTGCTCCCCACTCTGTCTCTGGCGAATCCTCTCACAGTCCCTGCACCTCTGGCTTGTACCCCAGTTCTGAATGAATAAATTTTAAAAAATTTTAAAAATCAGTCTTAGAGTGAATTAGTTAGCTGTTACCCCAACTTGGGGATATAGTTAGAGCCCTATCCTACATTCATATGTACCCCGAGATCCATATCTCTTACAAATAAGAGGTGACAGATGACTTCCTAACCACTAGGCAGACTTCAATGCTCCTCATGGGGACAGAGAAAGGACTGAACACTGGCTTCTGGACTCACTGATCAGGGAGAGAGGAGAAAAGTCTTGTAGGTCCCACCACCCCCCAAAACCCAAGGTTTTTGCCTGAGCGCCAAAACCAAAAGAACATCACTGATCAGAAACCACACGGTCCATAGGAGAGGAGCTTGAGCTCAAGTCCAAGAGATACAGGCCTCCCAGCAGAGTCCTGGACCTTGGCAGGGGTCATGGGAGGAAGGGGTGGCCATGAGGCCAGGCCAGGCATAGGGCAGGGGTCAAACTCCTTCAGGCATGCAGACACTTGTGCTTTTGAGACAAGGAGGAGCTGGCAGCTGAAACATTCAGAGAAGGGGGCATTTATCAATGGCCCACTTCATTCTCAACAGTCCCCATTGTCTAAGCTAGCACAGAGATGGGCATTATATCCCAGAACTGCTAGTAAGAAAAGCCCCAAGATTTGTTCTTGAATCAGAGTGCAAGGATACAGAAGTCAAAACTGAGACATATGGTTTGCAAACCATATGAAATATCTGAAACTGGAAACTTCCCCAAAAAACCCATACAAAATTGTTCTCATCCTTGGAGACCAATAGAATGCTTAATTGTCAATTGTTCATTTACTTATTCTGCTTTTTTTCAATAAAGGATGTAGGAGTTTGCAGTCAAAGATGTGTATACTATAATGTTATTGAAGCAGAAATTAAAAGCCAAAATCAGGAGTACAACTAACTAGCTACTAGAACGGAGCAATACCATGGACTAAGAGTCTCCTCGTAGCCAGAATTAGAAGGAAACACACATGTTACGAGGTCAGGAGCCACACAGACTTGTAGAAATTCCTGAGTACTCTAAGCCTCAATTTACTTGCCAGAATAAAAATAATAACACTGCTAACAGATGAAGGTTGTTAGGAAAAGTAAATGAAACAAAGCATACACTAAATATTCAACAAATGGCAGTTATTATTACAATCTTCTGTTTTCAAATCTTTCTTCTGTAAACTAAAACTATGTTAATTTGTTGGGTTGTTCTGAAGCTCTTCATTGTTGTTCTAAAATTTTGATTGGCAGGCATATATATTTGATTAGTAAAATCAGTAAAGAAAGAGAGTAAGACTTAGTCTCCTAACACCCCCACCCCCATTTTTGAGTCTTTTCTTGAGTCTTAACATGACTGAGGGGCCCCACAAGGGAGAAGGCTGGACAAGGCATGAAGCCTTCCTTCCCTATCACCTTCACTCTGCAAGAAGACTGCGAAGCTGATCACAGTCGATCCTGATTTTTTAAAATAATATGATAGTTTATTTTTACATCATTCTGTGCCTTTTTCCATCTCAGTTGTAATCCCTGTGGGCTTCCCATCACCAGTCACCCGTGTGCCATCACCATAATCCAGCAGTCTACCCTTAGTTAACCATCCCAAGGTTCAGGTCAAGGTTCAGACCAGAAGGCAGATCCCAGCACCCCTCGGGAGATGGCTGAAGCCCAGTTTTCTTCCCTACACATTAGGGGGTATTGAAGGGGTGAGAATTCAGGTACGCTTTGACTGAAAACCATAAACACTAACAAAAAAGCTAGGCCATGATGTCTTTTTAACTATACAACTGAAGTTGAACATTTAATCTGCACACCTCACTGAAGCTTGACACAGACTAGCCAGGATGGGAGAGGTCTAGAAGCAATAACAACAACCAGCAGTGCCGTTTTGTAGCACTTAACGCCAAGCACTGGAGAACATGTTCCTAGCAGTCCCCAGAAGGTGAAGGTCAGGGAGAACAAGATTCTATCAAGACAAGAGATAACCCTGGGAGAAGCAGGGAAGTGAAGCCCAGGCTAGCCCTTCCAGCCATCTGCTGAGAGGAGACACAAAGCAGGTCCCATCTCACCAAAGCAGAGAAAAAAGCATCAGCCCCATTCAGCTCATTGTCCTAGGGCCCACCACGGAAGGCTCACAGCTTATCTGCTGCAGGGGACATGCACACGGTAAGCAGGAGCTTGTGCAAATTACTGGTGCTGAGTTCCACTTCAGAGCCCAGGCTGTCTTTTGAGACTGGTCTTTCACATCCATGAGGGCAAAAGATGCTTCTAAATCCCAGACCCTGAGCTAAAGCCCCAGATCAAACAGGACACACGAAAGTACTGTGTCATATCTGCCCTGATCCCCACCCACCCCCAGCTGAGCTGAAGCCCCTGACTTCAGGTATCCCCTACCAGGCCAGTTTCCTGAACTCACTGTCCACCTTACTACAAGCCTAAAGGGCCCCTCAAAGGGGGATTGAAGCTGAGAGTGGGTCGCGCTAGGAGGCTGTATGTTGGTGCACACGTATGTTTCATACATGTATCCATGTGCTGCATACATGGGATCATCCACAGGTGTCCATGTTGAAAGTGTGTGTTGCTGGTTGTACTAAGAGAAAGTGTGTGCAAGATGGGTGTGTGTGAACAGAAAGCTGTGCGTGTGTGCATGAGGGTGCCCTGTGAGTGACGGCGGTGGACACGGCTGTCTGCAGGCTCATCCTCACTGAGTAAGTGAGGGGCTCCCCTAAGTAGCCCTCCCACCCTGGCCTGGGATAATCAGAGCCTCATTCACTCCAGCATAGAAGGCAAACTCTGGGCTCCCAAACTGCTGAGAAACCAAAGCCGCCTGACCCACAGAAAAGACACCCCATGTGGGGGCAAGTCAGGTCACCCTAGAAAGTATGAGCTCAGATAACACTCCTTGTCCCCCAGCTTCTGCCTTCATCAGTTAGCTCACATACATCTACACATGCACCCAGCCCACAAGGCGTCTGCCGCACACTTCCAGGCCCAGACACGGCGCAAGGCATGCAGGCACATGCACCCCAGGCCCACCTATATGTAAGTCCCCAAGTTTTCCACCCACACTCCCACCCTGGAGCACATGCTAGAAAGTTCCACATGCTGACTTATTGGCCCAGATGCGCTCCCTCCCACTGGCACGCGCTCACTCCCACTCATAAGCACTTACACTAATACACTCCCACTATCCAACCTTGGCAAGCATGCTCTGTCC
Source organism: Condylura cristata (assembly GCF_000260355.1). Lineage (NCBI taxonomy): Eukaryota > Metazoa > Chordata > Mammalia > Eulipotyphla > Talpidae > Condylura > Condylura cristata. Next base: position 29,056,226 of record NW_004567116.1, read on the forward strand.
CGGACTCAGCTGGCAGATCCTGGACCAGCTGCTGAATCCAGAGAATCCAAGAACCCAGTGACTTTCCCACTTTGGAAGCGTGTCTACTTACTCTGAGGGAGCTAGCCGGGATGTTCAGCCGCCAGACGTGGCAGGGAGCAGCTGAGGCTCCTGGCTCTGCCCTAGTGGCCCAGCTGGGCTGGCCAACCAGAGGGGCCGCCTGTTGCCCCGTGCCCCCGCCCAGCTCTGCCCCCGCCCACCCAGAGGCAGCTGCAGGACCCTCTACAACAGCTCGCTCCCTGCCAAGCCTCCGTCTGTCCTGTCAGCCACCACTGCCTGCCAGTCTCAGCGACCGACCGACCGCTAAGCTATTTTGGTCCCCAGGCAGTGGAAATAGGAGCGCTCCTCTGTGGGGAGCGCTGGAATGGGGACGTGGTCAGGCCTAATTAGAGACCTGGATCACCCCGGTACAGCAAGAGTCACAGTGGGTAAGCACCCCGGAGCCTTGGAGCCATCAGGGCTGGGGTGCCCACATTGACCCTGCAGCCAGCATCTGGGAAGGGGAAGGGAATGAGCTACAGTCATTTCCCTTGGAGCTGAAACAAAACTAGGAGGGGGTTGGGGTGTGGTTCACAGAGTCCCTGCCCAGAGAGCAGCCAAACACCGAGAAGCCCCCAAAAGCCTGGAAGGCAACTTGGTTTCTTCACCACAGGTGCTTCCCTTTGGAATTTAAGTCGCCCACATCAGTCACCCTCCAGATCACCAACCTGCCAAAAATGACAAGGGCTGGCTGCAGTCTCCTTCTAACTTAGGGCACATCAAACTTCTCTAGACTTCTTCCTGTGAGATGCTTAAGTCTAGACAAGAAGCCTGATTCCTACCCAAAAGCTCAAGAATGTTGCATTTTTTTGAAATGGAAGGAAACTGCACCCTACTCCTCCCAGTGCCTTTGAGTCACTCTCTGGGATCATTAAGCAAAGTCAGTCCTCAGGCTGCCTTGGACCCTGTTCCCAAGCTTGAACTCTCTCATTAGCAGAAAGCTCTTCTTACTATCCAACCCAAGTTCCCCTTGTGTAAAATAAAGCAATATGCCCACACTGTGAGCTCAGAAAGGGGACCCGCTCCAGTGGCATACTAATCACTCCAAAGTCCTTCTCAGTCTGTCTTGCTTAATGCTCATACCCCCATTCCTATTTTCAAGCCCCAGATCAACAGATGACTGTCCTGGCCCTGGGCACACTGAAGCTCCCAACTCAAACATCCCAGTTCTCCGGGGCCTACCAGCACCTTCAGCTCCTGTCCATCCATCAGAACATACCGATTCTGCTCTCCAGAAAGGGGCTTCAGTGCGTGTCTCGCACAGCCACCCCAGGGCCTGGGGCCAGAACTAGGGCCCTCAGCCCTGCACCAGACCAGACATTAACACTGGAGTCACTGTCTTCCTCAAGTGGGCTAAGTTTGTAGAACCTTCCCTCTGAGGCCATTTCGAATAGATCTAGCAGCATAATAAAAACACTCAGGCCTTTGTCCTCAAGATCCTGACTTTGCCTCCTGACTACACTACTTTCTCGTTGTGAGTCCTTGGATGAGTCATTCAGCCTCTCTCTGTAGCTCTTTTCCTATAGTTTAACAGGGATCATAATAATCCTTCCTAACTCATAGGTTTTTAGAAGTATGCAATGAGATCAGGAAAAGTACCTGGAATGCTGAGATATATTTTTAGGATGCTAGAAATTGGATAAGACTTAGATGATAAACAGAATAACATTTAAGAAAAAAAATCGCAGAAACCTTTTATGTCCAAGTCCGGAGTCTGCCTGGGTTTCAGGGCTAGTGAAGAATAGACTTGGTTTGCTACATGTGAAGAATACTACATGTAGTATGAAGGCTACATGTTCCCTTGGGCAGTTGTTAGGAAGACTCCCCCCTCTCTATTCCCCAAAATACCCATGCGTACATGCACACACTCACTCACAAGCACTTGCCCATATACATACGGCACAGCCCAGTCTCCAGGATGCTTGTTGGCCCCATAGGCCCCAGCCGCCTCTACCCTCGCTGGCCACCTCTGCATTTCCAGGGGGGCGCCTCATGTCTCCAATCTTGGCCACAGCAATTCCAAGCCTCCTTATTGAGGCCCCTGCGGGCAATTCCTCTCTCCCGGCCCATCCTTCTGGGCCATGGTCCCGGCGAGGTCTGCAACCCAAGACCAAGGTGGCAGAGACTGTCTCCGAGGCAGTTCAGAACTGAGCATCACCCCCCCTGCCCCCTCCTCTCTGCCTGCCTGGCTTCCCAGCACTGTCCTGCTTAATTCTTAATGGAAATTCCATCCCCGGCATCAGCCCTGGCTGGCTCAGGGAGTCCAGACCTGGGCCAACAGCAAATTGCACCCAGAGACAGGAGGCTTCCTGACCATGCAAACAGAGACACACACACAAACACATATGTACACCCACACGAGCAGAGGGACAGAGCCTGAGATAGTCACAGACTCGGATTCTCACCCAAACACGTGATAGAGAAGGACCATATGCCCTAGTCACTAACATTCATAACTTGGTTCTAAGTACTTTGGTTCTGAGATGATCCCCAACGTATACGTGAGCATGGGGGTTACATAACTTGCATGTGGCATCTAATAATAATAACCTAATACAGAAGCAGCAGGAAGTGCACTCAGGAGCTCTGTGCCTTGCTCACTGTGCCACCAAAGTAACTTTTGTAGAAGTTATTATGAGAATTCTAGGAGAGTGGAAGCCAGCTGGTTTAAATCAACTGTCTCTGGCCTCACGATTTGTGAGATTAGGGAGCGACTGCACGAGATGCATGGGCACCCACACGGCTACGGGAGGGACTCAGCGACCCGGCAAGCACACACGCAACCAAACATAGTTTCCTGACCAAAGCAGAAGCCTCAGGAATGCTCCAGAGCTGTGGCAGGAAGGTCCTCTCTAGCCTGCCTCCATGTCGTCTTCTTCTCTAGCAGCCGATGTCAGCAGCTCCGCCAACTTCACAAGTCACTTGTGGAGGTAAGACCTCCATATTTGAGTGGAAGATTTCATTCATTGTCAAGACTTCATATTCACTGAGGGGGAGATTTCAGATTACAGCTCAGCCAGCAGAAGAGTAGTCAACCCCAGCCTTAGCTCCAAGTCCAGCTTGAATATAACCTACAAAGTCACTACAAGGAGGCTCAGGTGCATCTTCGGAGAGGTCACACACAAACTTCAGGAAGGAGGACCTCAGAGACCCGGAGCACGGCCTGAGAGCATCCAAGGAGTGCCCAAGGTCCAGCTGAGACTGAGCAAGGCCCAGGGCCCTGGCACAAGAACACACGTGTGGCAGAACAGAGCCTGTGTGCTCCAGGGGAAGGGGAGCCGTTTTGCAGCGAGATGGAAAGATCTTGGTGGGAGGGGGAGTTGGGCAGAAGAGGGGACAGAGCCATGATGGGCACAAAGAGCCCAGGAGGATGAGAGAACAGGCCTGCAGAGGAAGACAGCAGGAGAGTGTAGCAAGCTCAGGAGCATGTCCACTGCCAGAAATTTCCACACTAAGCTAGACATCTTCAAACAAGAAGAGGAGTGTGCTGACCCTCAGCCTCCACTGAAGAATTCCCCATAGAGAGTGCCCAGGAGGCTTGTCTAGCTACAACAATCTCTACTGTGTCTAGTGGTTTCTACCCCCAATGCACCCATAATTCTCTGATAGCTTCTGCTGTCTAAAGACCATCTTCTCTGTGGTCTGAGGGCAACTCAGCCTTGGGCATCTACACTGGGAAAGAGTTTATCCCCCAAATGTCAACCGGAAATCATGGTGCCTGATAATTTGCCTTTGTCAACAATACCCCAGTGAGGTGGAAGCAGCTGATCTGGCGGTCACACTTTGAGGACCATGGCTTTATAGAAAAAGAGAAGGTCAGAGATCCACTCAGCTCAAAACAAAATGTGCAACCTGATATCTGAGCACAAATGATTTCTTCTGAAGTGTCCCTAGAGACTGTACATCCGCCGTGGCTTGTACTCTCCCTTGCCAGCCTCCATCTCCCCAGCTTCTGTGCCCACCAGCTCTGTGGGCTGTGCCTCTGGGCTCTGCGTGGCCCTCCCTGCCTCCAGGCATGCTCAGGAAGAGATGGCTCCCCCACCTGCTCAGAGAAGGTTATCAAGATCAGGATGTTGTACATCTCAGTTTGGAGTCAGAGATATCAGATCAGATGGTCAGGATGGCGGCGGCTGAACTGCCAGGAGATGAGAGGTGGCATGGGCCCTAGGACCCACTGCTGTGATGGCAGGGCCTGTAATGCCCTCCCACATCCCTCTGATGGGCACATGAGAATGCACCCCACCTCCCAGAGTGACTAGGGAACAGGCAAGAAGGGCCTGGGAGAGGGATTTGGCCACAGAGTCCCAGACAGGCTGGTGCTAACATGCCATCGACTCACTTGGGCCACGGCCCATGGATCTTTCCAGACCTTGCTTTGTCATGTTCTCCAAAGGGAAAATTTTCCTCAACTCTGAGAGCCAGTGTGAGACCTATAATACAATTAGAATGGAGGAATTAAGGGCCAAAGGAATGAATACAAAACTCTTGAGTGCAGGGTTTCTGAAATATTATTTTCCACCAGAATGGCCTGAGGAGGAGGGAGAATGAAGTGCAAATTCGAAGACCTCCCTAAGAAGTTCTGACTCAGTGAGCGGGTCGGGGAGGGGGGAGTGCCCAACCCTGGTGTACCTCTCTTCCCAGCCCCATATTCAGTTACTTCGTGTCATTGGCTTGAAAATGGCCATGGTAGGAATATTTATTCATACCACAAATTGGGCAAGCACTAAAAATCATTACATGCTGTTCTGTTTTACTTTGCTTTATTTTGGAAAGTCACTTGTGGATCATTTACCAGCACACCACAGGGCCTGAAGGTCTCTTTTTTCAAGCATCCCACACCATGATGAAGGCCCACTAGAAAAACACTCAAGTGAAAAACACTCATCCAAAGCCCTCATTTTACAGAGAGGGAAACTGAGACCCAGTAAAGAGAAAAATCATGATCAAGGTCACCATAGTAGGTCCCTCATGGGCTGATAGCTGTTTGGTTGAATGCAGTCGGGCTTGGGGAAGGGAAGTGAAGGCATGCAGCCCTACCTGTTTTCCTGAGTCTGGAATCACACACCAGCTGTGGTTAATTGACCAAGTGGGGGAGGGCAGCAAGGCCCCACTCCTGTGGGTCAGTCAGATGACCTCCATCAGCATTTGGAATCTGAATAGGCGGGACTAGAGGCTGTGAGTGAAGGATCAGCCACCCAATGGCTGATCCAAAGGACAGCAGGCACATGAGCTCCAGCTGCTGAGGGCCCCAGGACTGCTCTGTCCACCCCCTGCCTTCACCATTCAACTCCTCATTCAGTTCAAAGAGATTCCCAAGCATCCTCCCAATAAATGCTGTGTCTTATTTAAAATAACAAGCTATTTTCCATGACTCATGACCAAAACCACCTTCAGAAACACAGCCACAGAGCCACTTAGTGAAAACAAGAACCCAAGATTCCTGCCCCTTTTTCTTGCATCCTTAGGATGTATAAAGATGAGTGAGTGTGCAAACATGCAGCTCCCCAGTGTGGTGGAACCCAGAGTGGTTCCTAGACTTGCAGCATCCACAAACCCCAGGAATGCATGGTAAATGCAGGTTCTCAGGCATCCCCCCAGAACCACTGAATCAGAAACATAGCAAGCTGTGTTCTGATAAATCTTCCAGGTAGTTCTGATGCCCACTGGACTTTGGAGACCAATTCTCCAATGGCAGGGATCACTGCTTCTGTCTCCTGACAATGGATCAAAAGCTGTTGAGCTCAGGTAAAAAAGGCCACAGAGGTGTCAGGCCAGCACCTGCTGTGTGGTCAGTTATACCCTTCCTAACCAGCCTCCTCAACACCACACTCCTGGGAAATCTCAGGCATCTGAGCAGTGCCCATCCATTCTAAGCTAAGACAGAGGCCCTCTTAACAAAGGCTGAGAGACAACAACTGCCAAAAAACAAACAAACGAACAAAACACACACAGAACAAGCCCAACAGACATGGCAAAAAGTGTAACTTCCATCACTTCCACCACTGTCTTGGTGCACAACTGAGGGCGTGACTCAGTGCACATTTCTGGGCCCTGTGGATTCTCAGGCTGACTCTGGCTGGCTCTGGCTGGCTTTAGGTGTCTTTCTGGAAGGCCTGCCAAAGGCCTGGCACTAGAAGCTCCTTTGGCCTCTCTCGACTGAATCTATAGTTTCCTCTGCTTCTTCTGCTCCCAAGTTCAGGGAGAAAGATAAGCCTAGAAGAAGTGAGATCTTGGGGGGAGGGGCAAAGTAATCATTAACAACTACATTAACAGCTATTTTGGATGGAATTCTATGGAAGGGGCTTTGAAGCCATGGAAGATTCAGCAAAAGTTGTAATCTCAAAACCATGGCACCAGAGCAGGAAAAAAAGTCTATAATCTCTCTGCTCTACCATCTGAGTAGCCCATGGCTTCTTTGGCAGACCCCAGCCAGAGAACCCAAGTGACATGATCTGAGGACTAACTTTTCAGGATCCAGAGAGAGCAGTCAGGAGGAGGACACTATGGGGCAAGGTACACAGTGCAAGCAGATAATAACAAGAACCCAGAGAAAAAAGCAAGACACAGGTCCCCACAGCCTTCTTTTCACTTAAGCCTCTCAAGAGAATCACTGAACTCTCCAGAAAGTCTCTAAGTTGTGATAATGGTTTTGACAAGCCCAGATTTATAGCCTTGGCTAAGGCCTGCCAAAGATAGTAGTAAGAACTTTAGCTACACCATCAAGCATGCACAATGCTGCCACAGGAGCTTCCAGCAAAGTTTCACCAGAAGATGAAAACTCTGACAATTTGAATAATTAAAAAGCCTTAATGCCAACCCCCAGAATGGATTGGGAATGGATGGATAATTGCCCAGAAAGGATACTTCTAATAGAAATTATGCCAGCCTATGACTTTGTAGGAGAGAAAAAAAAAATTGATTTACTTAAAATTCCCTGCAATTAATACCCACCTAACATTTAAAAGGTTTGGTCTCAGATACATCATTCTTCCTAGAGGGAAATTCTCCAGAATTTATCCTCTTTGGGAAAGCTGAGGGAAGGGGGAGGACACTAAGATCCTCTAAGAGTAAAAATACTCCCAAGGAGTGAATGTGCTACTTCTGAACACTCTTGCCGGAGGTAATTTAGTCCAGCAAGCAGTGAGTGAAAGCCAGCTTTGTGCCTGGAAGTGTGAACATCATCAAGATCAATTTAGTCTCTGACCTCAAGATGCTTAGAGTCTAACAGTAAAGAAAATGACCTAAGTAGATAATTTCCACACTAAGAGATCATCAACAAGAAAAGTGTGTTAAAATGCCCTGCTACAAATTTGGATTCCTGCTTTACATATTGGAAGGCTGTGTTATTAGGTACATATACATTTAGAATTCTTATATCAGGTCAGAAAAATTCAATGTCAATTTCTATTTCAAGATGACCCTCACTATCTCTAGAATGGTTAGTGCCTCAAAGTAAAAACTAATATGGCTACATAACCATTATTTTGCATAACTTGCTCATTCTTAGACTTTTGCCTTTCTGTAGTCCTTTTAAATTCTTCTTATAAAAAGTCTGCAGCCAGATTGTCTATATTCTCAGTTGTTTCTATTGCCTTTGGAGACAAATGCATAAAGCTAATGTCATGGTTGTTTTCCCTATGTTTGCATCAGTGTATTTTATACTCTCAAGCTTTACATCCATGCCTTTAATGCATCTTGAGTTAACTTTAGTGTGAGGTGTGAGATGGTTACCTAGTTTCATTCTTCTGCATGCTACTCTCCAATTTGAAAACGACAGGTTTTAAAGTAAGCTTTGTGTGCTTTATTTTTAGAAACACATGCAAACTATATAAAAGAGAGAAAATACATAGCTAGTGGGGTATTTCCCTGGATGAGATAACTGATAAAAACACTCTCCCCTTTAATTTTATTGATTTTTTTTTTGGCTTTCCTTATCTTCTCAACTTTCTACACTGAGATTTTTCTTTCATAATTATAAATGATTTAATTTTCTGATTAAAAAGTAACCTTTAACGTTGAGTCCAAGACTAACACTTAGATAAAACTTCCCTAATTTCACCTTTCCCCACCCCCAACTGCAGCCGGGACTACTCAGAGCCCACCATGAGCATAGCATTTTGAAAGAGTAAATCTTAGTGAGGAAAACAGGCTGAAGAAGAGCAGTCCTGTGCCAAAATGCAGATCCTCATTCATACCCTTCATCTCACCCACTCCCTCCACTTACCCCTCTCTGCTCTAGCTCTTGACCTTTGAGAGAGAAGTAGGAAAGTAACAAAATCAGTCTCACCATAACTGACCTTTTCTCAGCCCCTGGGTATCTCCAGTCAAGTCCCTTTGGAGAAGAAACTTCCAACCTCCTTAAGAAATGCCCTGTGTTCTCCGAATCCTGAGTACCTTCAATAGGACGTTGGCTTACCTCTGTAAAGGAGGTATCGTTCTTTCAAATTTACAGGCCAGAAACTGAAGTCTCAAAAAGAGGAAAGTATGAGAAGTGAATCTGGGCGATCTGCCTGGGACCCTATTGGGAGGTCGGGATCCCGAGAGTTTAAGTGCCTGCTTGATGCGCCCTCTGGTGGTAAAGTGGCTGTTTGCACCCAGAGGGATGATTGAGGGAGAAACCAGGTATTTTACTTTATTTTTGATATCCTCATCCAACATTACATTAAAATGCAGCTTTAGCTCAAATGAAATATAATTCATAGACACCTACATTAGAGTAGACTTGTAATAAACCAGTGGACATGTAGATATTTAAATAGTTTTTCAGTGTTTTACCATTTTCATACTTTGAAGTCATTAATAGCTTTGGAAACTTGAACATTTTTGTGGGTTTTGAAAAGCTTTTAGTTATTTATCCCAACATTCTGGGAGCTGAGTGCTAAAATGTCTGGACCTCTACCCAGTGGATAGCACTTAGCTTGGGATTTCCAGGAAGCAGCTGGGGCAGGGACCAGCAAGCACTCTGACCACAATTTGGCTTGGGAAAAGGCCACATAGATGAGGAGGTGGTCCAGTCACAATCAAAAAGACAGATAACAAAATGTGTTGGCAAATGAGGAGAAATTGGATCTTTCATATACTACTGTAAAAATATAAGCAGATGTAGTCACTTTGGAAGCTAGCCTGGGAGTTCCAAAAGATAAAACGAAGACTTAACTTTTACCCAGTGATTCCATTCCAAAATATATATTTGAAAGAACTGAAAACACATATCCATGCAAAGACTTTCATATTAATGTTTGTGGAAGCACTGTTCACAAGAACTAAAAAGTAGAAGGGAAAAGGTTCTACTAGCTGATGAATGGATAAACAAAATGTGGTATATCTATAAATGGAATATTATTCAGCCATAAAAAGAAATGAAATACTCATGCATGTTACAATATTAATGAACCATGAATGTTAAGTGAAAGAAGCAAGACACAAAAGATCACATGTTGCATAATAATACTTCTATGGAATTCCAAAAATGAAAAATTAAGAGAAAAACATAAAGTTGCCATGGATGGGGTGATAGTAGTGGGGAAAGACTACTAATTGTTCACAGAAAGAAAGTGAACAAATATCTTGGTAAACATAATAAACTATTTCATTTAAAATACAATAACTACTGAAAGAAAATGTATAACATTGTCTATTCATATACACTTTCGATGTGTTTTAATGCTCTGGTGGTGATGTGTATGATACCTATAACATTAAAGAGAGGAGACTATGCAGCCCTCTAAAGCTATAATATTTAAGTATTGTATTTGAAGTGTAAGTATTCATCTGAAGGCTTCAATGAAAGCTTCAATGAAAAGTTAGGTATAGGCATTATAATCACCAGAGAAAAATTATATTTATTTTACAAAGTAAAAATAAAGAAATATAGTCAAAGACCAACAGGTAAATTACAATGAAATACTTTAAAATATGTAATAAAAAGATAGATCTAATTTTAAAAATCAGTCAAGAAAATGAGCTGAAAGGACCTTTCCCTCTCAAAAAAAGTTTAAAAATCACAAATAGAAATCAGGCAACAAATTTGCCTCCTGTCTAATCAAATTAATAAATACATTAAATGTAAACATCTAAGCACTTTAACTAAAAGACATTGACAGTTAAATTGTACTTTTCTTGAAAGACTAATATACATGGTATATAAAAAGAAAAATCTGAAACACAGTGTGTGTACATATGTATTTATATATATATATAATACATATAATATAAGTAGATATAAAGTAAAAGAAAAGATGGTCAATGTCTTTAGTCTTCAGGGAATGCAAATTAAAACCACAATGATATAACATATACACATTAATGGAGTTACTGGAACTCTCATATGTCTGCTGGGAATGCAAATAATACAGTCACTTTATTAAACCTTCTGTCAGTTTCTTTTATGTTAAATATTCACTGGCCATAGTGAATATGATAGGTATTAATCCAACTACATTAGCAATCACTTTAAGTATCAATGGTCTAAATCCACCAAATAATGACATCAATTATCAGAGTGGATCAAAAACAAAAACCAATTATGTATGATCCTTCAGAAATATTAACATATACAGATTAAAAAATAAAGAGAGAAAAAATATGCCTTTTCTAGTAAAATGAAGACAAATGTAGCTAAATTAATTTCAGACAGCAGACTTCAAAGCAAGGAAAGTTATTGTGGGCAAAGAATGATGTGCCATTACGCGTGGTGTGGAAGACCTCCTCTGTACTTTGTCAGTCTCTCTGTTCTGCTCCCCACTCTGTCTCTGGTTATTCCTTTCACCCACCACACCTCTGACCTGTACCCCAGTTCTGTAAACATAAATAAATAAATCTTTAAAAAAAAAAAAGAATGATGTGCAATGATCAAGGAATCAATTTTCCAAGAAGACAGAACATTCTTAACATTTATGTGTCAAAACACAGAACACAAATGTGTAGTTTTACCTTATATAAGGCAAAAACTGATAGAAATGCAAAGAAAAATATGCAGACCCACTTTCATAATTAGAGACTTCAATACCCCCCCCTTTCAGAAAGAGACAGAATTAGCAGGCAGAAACTCAGTAAGGACATAGTTGAACTCAATAACCAACTAGATATAATCATTAACCAACTAGATATAATGAATATCAGTAGACGCCTTCAGCCACTAACAGAAGAAAACACATTCTTCTGCTCACATGAATTATTCAGCTAAATAGGCCACATCTGGGGTGATACTACAACACACCTTATCATAATGAAAACATACTGAAAACATGCAATGCCTGTTCTCAGATCATACTTAGATTAACTCAGAATCAGTAATACATGGTAATTGGAAAATTTCAAACTACCTGGAGAGTAAACATACTCTCCAGTTCAGGTAATACATGAACCAAAGAAGAAACTGCAAAAAAAAAAAAAAAATAATAATAATAATAATTAAGATTGTACATATATGAAAATGATAGCACATTTATCAAAATTTATAGATGGCAATGAAAGTACTGGACAAAAACTTTTAGCATTGAAGTAAATATTAGCAAAAGAGGCATCTAAAATAAATTACCTAAGTTTCTATCATAGGAAACTGGAAACAAGTCTGAAGTAAATAGAAGGAAAGAAAAATCAGAGCTATGTCATAAATCAATAAATTGAAAACAGGAAATGAATAGATAAAACCAAAAGCTGGTTCTTTGAAAAGATCAATGACCTTGATGACTCTCTTCTCAGGCAAACTAAGACAAAAGTGAACAAGCTGGCCCTCCCTGGTGGCACAGCTGGTTAAAGCACAGCACTAAGAAGCTCAAGCCACTTCGGCATGAGTTTTAACCTGGCTCCGGAGGTGACATGTGGTGTGGCAGACCTCTCCTGACCCGCCCACTGCTCCCCTCAGTATTGTACTTCGTTAATCTGCCTGTTCTGTTCCCTACTCTGCCTCTGGTGAATACTCTCACCACTCCTGCACCTCTAGCTTGTACCCCACTTCTATATGTATAAATAATAAATCTTTTTTTAAAAAAGTGAAAGGCACCAGTTACTATTGTCAGAAATGAAGGAAAAGACTACAGAATCTGTGCACATTAAAAAATAATAATAAAGGAATACTATGAACTACTACATCCACATAAATGATAACTTAGATGAATTAGACCAATTTCCAGAAAGATAGCCAAAATTCAAAAAAAAATGAACAATGAACAAGTAGAGAATCTCAATACCCTGTGTTTATTAGAGAAGTGGAATAAATAATCAATGTCTTCCAACATTGAAAGTCCCATTGTCACTGATCCAATGAAACCAGTTCTCTATAATGTATTCCAGAGGCTAGCTAGGAGGAAAGGGAATATTTCCAATTTACAGTGTGATACTAGCATTATCCTAATACTGAAATCAGACAAACACTATATAAAAAGGAAAACTTATAGACACTATCCCTCATGAACATAGCTACAAAAATTCTCAATAAAATATTAGCAAATTAAAGCCAGAAGTAATAATTATGTATCTTGATCAAGTGGGATTTATTCCAGGTATGCAAGGGCTGGATCAACATTTGAAAATAAATTAGTATAATACATCACATCAACAGAGTAAAATAACATGGTCTTTTCAACAAATGCAGAGAGAGCATTTGACAAAATCCTATAACTATACACATTTTTTTAATTACAATAATCTAGAACTAGAGGAGAAATTTCTCAACTTGATAAAGAGTATTCATCAAAAAAACATACAATCAAAATAAGCGAAAATTTTCCACAATAAGTTTTCCCACTAAGATTAGGCACCAAGCATGAATGACCCCCTCACTAACCCTTCTCAACATCATGTGAAAGTCCTTGTTAATGCAATAAAGAAAGAGAAACAAAAGGTATACCTGTTGGGATAGAAAATATAAAACTGCCTTAGTTTGCAGACAAATTATCTATGTAGGAAATCTGAAGGACTTGATTTACTTAAACTAACCAGTGATCAGAGCAAGATGTAGGCTACAAGGTTAATATAAAAATATCATTACTTTTCCTATACATCAACACGTGAAATTGAAATTAAAAACAAAACAAAATATTGTTTGCATTAACACACCCCAAAATGAAACATTTAGGTGGAAATCCAACAAAAGATGTACAAGGTCTATAAACGGAAAACAAAAGAATGCTGGTAAAGAAAATCAAAGAACTAAAGAGATTTCATGTTTGTGAATAGGAAGACTCAACATTGTCAATATGACAGTTCTTCCCAACTTAATCTATAGGTGCAATACAACCTCAACCAAAATCCTTTCAATATGAATATTGTCAAAAGTTTATATGGAGAAGCAAAAGAGCCAGAGTAACCAACACAATCTTTCAGAAGAACCAACACAATCTTTCAAGTTGGAAGACTGATGCTTCCTGACATCAAGCCTTACTATAAAGCTACAGTGATCAAGATAGCATGGTGTTGGTGAGGGGACAGGCAAGAAGATCCAGGGAATAGAATAAAGAACCCAGAAAAAGATCTTGCTGGCTGATCTTTGACAAAGGCGTAAAATGAAGGAAAGACTGTCTCTTCAATGAGCGGTGCTAAAACAACTGAACAGCCACATGCAAATCAATGAATCTAGACACAAATATTTCACAGAAATTAACTGAAATAGCTCATAAACCAAAATGTGGAACTCCTTTATGACAGCACGAGAGAAAACCTACATGGCCTTTGGTTGGATGATGTCTTTTTAGATACAACACCAACATGACTCATGAGAGAAATAATTGATAAGCTGAACTTGATTGAAATTAAACATTTGTTCTGCAAAAGCAGTATCAAAAGAATTAAAAGGCATATACTAGGAGAAAATACTTACAGAAGACACATCTGGGAAATGCCTGTTTTCCAAGATATACAAATGGGCCTTCAAACTTAAAACATAGACCCAAGTCCAAACAAGCACCTCGCCAAAGATATACAGATTTCAATTAAGCACGTGAAAAGATGCTTCCCATCATATGTCATCAAGAAAATACATATTAAAGCAAGGAGCTACTACTATACACCTATTAGAATGACCAAAATCCAAAACCCTGACTGTGCCAAATCCTGGCAAGTTAGACGCAACAAAAACTCTCCTTCATTGCTGGTAGGAATGCAAAAAAGTGTGAGACACTTTGGAAGCCTACTTGGCAGTATTTTACAAAGCCAGATGATTCTGCAATGGCACCCTGCCCTGTGGAGCTTATGCAAAGTTGAACATTTATGTCCCCACCCAAAACCTACACAGTGTTTATAGCAGTTTTCCTCCTACTTGTCAAAACTTAGAGGTCACCAAGATGTCCTTCAGTAGGCGAATAAACTGTGGTATACTCAGACAATGGGATACTATTCAGCACTTACAGGAAATGAGCTATCAACTTTAAAAGACATGACGGAAATGTAAATGCACCATATTAAGTGAAAATGTCATACACGAGGTGATCCCACCTATATGACATTCTGAAGAAGGCAAAACCATGAAAAAACAAATGGTTGCCAGGTGAGGAGAGGGCAGAATGATGAACAGAGCACAGATTTTTAGGACAGGGAAACATGCTGTGTATTGGTATGATGGGTACATCCACGCCCATAGAATGTGCAATACCAGCAATGAACTCTAAGATAAACCATGGACTTTGAGTGATTATAATGTGTCAATATAGGCCTATCCTTGGTTAAAAATATATATATATACCATTCTGGCGAGTGGTGTTGACAATAGGGAAGGCTAGATATGTACAAGTGAAGAGAGTATGTAGAAATTTCTGTTCCTCTCAGTTTTGTTGTAAATTTAAAACTGCTCTTAAAAATCTCTATAAAAAATGCAGTGTAATGGCCCTCTGTCATGGCGCAGTGGGTTAAAGCACAGCCCTGGGAAACTAGAGCCACTTCCACATGAGTTCGATCCCCACCTGCCCCGGAGGAGACCCACATGGTGCGGCAGACCTCTCCTGGCCCGCCCACTGCTCTCCACAGCAGTGTACTTCGTCGATCTGCCTGTTCTATTCCCTACTCTGTCTCTGGTGAAGCCTCTCACCATCCCTGTGCCTCGCCTGGACCCCAGTTCTGTATGCACAAATAAATAAATCTTTAAAAAAAAAAAGCAGTGTAATATAGTATAAAACTATGTAAATATACATATAAAAGGAAGGCAATATAAACAAATCATAATGGTTGAATCAGTCTTATTGAAATAATTTTTCATAGCTTGACCTTTCAAAGATTCTATAATTACTTTTTCTTTACTTTGTTAGGCAATACAACTATGTAATATTACATGCAATAACAAGCAGAATACATAATACTAAGAATATTTAGTTTTTGTTTGTTTTTAAGACAAACTAATTGGTAGCAATTATCAGAAATGTAAATATATATGAGCAAAGATTTAAAATTAATTACAAAAATAAGACTTTTTAGGAAATTTATGTGTATACGTGCACTTTCAATGACTCAGCAATCTGTTCCCACGTCTTTATGCAAAATAAATGAAAATTTATTATATTGCTTTCCTGGGTATCCTGTAGCAAATTGCCACAATCTTGGCTTCTTAAAACAACCGAAATTTATTCTCTCATTGTTCAGAAGGCCACAAGTCCAAATCTAAGTGACAGGGAGTACTCTCTCCAGACACCCTAAAAGGAATCCACTCTGTGCCTCTTCTAGCTTCTGATGGTTTCTCTAGTTTGTGACATTATACCTCTGACTTCATGTAGTCTTCGCTGTGTGTCTTCTTTCTCACTGTCTCCTTTAAGTGCACACTGCCAAATTGAAGTCCAACTTGGAGGATCCAGGATAATACTGCTATTTTTTAAAGATTTATTTATACATACAGAATTGGGGTACAGGCCAGAGGGGTGGAGGATGAGAGGATTCACCAGAGACAGAGTGGGGAGCAGAACAGACATATGAACTGAAACACACTGCTGAGGGTAGCAGCAGGCAGGCCAGGAGAGGTCTCCCACACTATGTGGGTCACCTCTGGGGCAGGGGATGGAACTTGTGATGCAGTGGCAGTGGTAGATTCACAGTGCTATGCTTTAACCCATTGCACCACCAGGGAGGGCCCAAATAATCCCATTTTAAAATTTTTAATCAACTAGCAAAGGTCTTTTTTTTTTTTTTTTTTCTATCAATGTAACATTGACAGTTGCCTGGGAACAAGATATGGATAGGGCCCCATTTGGCCAATACTCTTCACACAAAAATGTATACCCAAAATACATGCTGGCTCTATTCATGCATACCAAAACAGGAAATATCTCATGTCTTAAATGGATAAATGGATTCAACTCTACTATATCCCTACAACATAGCACTGCCCAGCAAGCAGTGAAAAGAAGCAAGCTGTTCACAGAAGCAACAAGATGGATAAATCTCGAATGCATTACGCTAAGCGAGAAGTCAGACTCAAAACGACATATTAATTACAGTTATATGACAATCTGGAAAAAATCAAAATTATACAGATTGACATTATAACAGTAGCAGGAGTGACAGGAGATTGAAGGGTCATGGCGGAGAGTTTAGAGGCATGATGAAATAGTTTTGTATTTCTATTTCTGGTACTTCCATAATTCAGTGTATTTGTGAAAACTTATAGGAATCTACACCAAAAAGAATGAACTTATCCTAAAGGGTGAATTTAAAAGAGATACTGGGGCTGGCACACTGCAAACCACATTTTTCTTTTTCAGGTAGGTCCCCATTCGCCTCTGGCAATTAGGGGTCCTGAAAGGAGAGAAGGGGGCATGAAGAAGAAACTTGCTCCTTCCTATTTTAATTTCTCACTGTGTCGGCATCACACAGGGTTTCTTGACGTAGGCAAGAAAGTAGTATCTAGTTTCCAATTTTGATTTCCCATATTTCCAGAAGGACTTTATTGTGCCCCTTCATAGACAACAATCTGAGCCACCTCCCTTCTCACGTGTCTGAAAAGCCTCCTCCAGGTCTGTAGATAATCATCCCGCCTTTTCCTTTTGTTCCTCTCGCCCCATGTACGGTAGCCGTGCATGTCCATTTCTATCTTCCCATTTCTATCTTGGCTACCGCTTGTTCTCCTTTGCCTAATCTTTTGTTCTCACCACCATCTCTAATAACCCGTTGACCTTCTGTCTCTTCCCTGCCTCTTAGACCGGAAGCTTCACTACTTTTCTTAGTGTTCACTCGCTGACATTAGTATTTTGCTTTGTCGAATCCTCTGCTCATCCAAAGTATTTGTCTTGGGCATTCAGACTTTCCTTATTGAACCTAAGTCCCTTAAACTCTTTCTGTATTGCTGTAAATGATAACATTTCATCTCCCTCTATGGATGAATAATATTCCCTAGTGTGGATATACCACATTTTCTTGATCCCATCCTCTGTCTCTGGGTATTTAGTTTGTTTTCCATGTCCCAACTACTATAGATAATGTTACAATAAACATCACATGTAAGTTTGGATGGCTGAGTAGCATTGCACTGTGTAGATATACCACATCTGCTTGATCCATTAGTCTGTTTTTGAATATTTAGGTTCTTTCCATATTTGGCTATTGTGATTGTGCTGCAATAAACATAGGAGCGCAGGCATCCTTTTGAAAGTGATAATGCCATGATTTGTGGAGAGATGCCTGAAAGTGGGATTACTGAGTCACAGGCTAGTTTAATTTTTAGCTTTTAAAAAATATTTTTATTTACTTATGCATACAGACATGGCGTACAGGCCAGAGCTGTAAGGACAGGGAGGGGATTCACCAGAGAGAGTGGGGAGCAGAACAGGCAGATTGACAAAGTACACTGCTGAGGGGAGCAGCAGGCGAGACAGGAGAGGTCTGCTCACCATCTGGATCACCTCCGGGGCTGGGGATCAAATCCACACTGAAGCAGCCATGATTTGACTTAACTTCACAGTGCAGTACTCCAACCTGCTGGCTACCAGAGAGGGCTTATTTTTTTTTACTTTTTTTTTTATTACAAAGTTTATTTTTACATCATTTTGCACATTTTTTTTTTCCATCTTGATTGTAATCCCTGCGGGTTTCCCATCACCAAATCACCCCTGTGCCACCACCCATAGTCCCGTGCATTTCCCTCCCTCCCGCCCCCCCCTGTTTTTGATCCCATTCCCCACTCCACCCCCACAGAATGTCTCTGGTATATGGTTGTTCATTATTTTTGTTATTTTCTCGCCTGGTCCATTATACTCCTGCTATGAGTGAAACCATCCGGTATTTTTCTTTCTCTTTCTGGCGTATCTCACTAAGCATGATCTTTTCCAGCTCCATCCAAGTTGCTGCAAAAGACATGTGTTTCTCTTTTTTGGTTGCTGAGTAATATTCCATTGTATATATGTACCACATCTTTCTAATCCAGTCATCTACTTTTGGGCATTTGGGCTGCTTCCATGTTTTTCCAATTGTAAATAAAGCAGCAATAAACATGGGGGTACAAGTATCTTTTTCAATCAGTGTTTTTGTGTCTTTTAGGTAGATACCTAGGAGTGGGATTGCTGGGTCGTAGGGAAGCTCCATGTTTAGCAGTTTGAGGAACCTCCAAACAGTTTTCCATAGTGGTTGTACTAGTTTGCATTCCCACCAGCAATGCAGGAGAGTTCCTTTTTCTCCACATCCTCGCCAACATTTGTTGTTGCTAGTTGTTTGAAGATGTGCCATTCTCACTGGGGTGGAGAGGGCCTATTTTTTAGCTTTTTAAGGTAAATACAGATCACTTTCCAAAATAGCTGTACCAATCTATATTCTCACCTTTGCCTTTCTGTACCAACCTCTTACATCAATTTCTTATATTATTCTTTCTGCTAAAATAACAATGAGCTTTCTATTTTACAACTAGAACTTGACTGATAAAAAGCCAAAGTCTTTCCTTTTCCCTACAAAGTCCTTTTGATCTGTACTCTCCATTCATTCTCTTACCTCTTCTCCTAATTCTCTTTCCCTTCTCCCACTCTAGATCTTATGAAACACAAGAAATACAGAATACAGGGGAACATATTAAACCTCCCCAAAGGAATACAGTCATCAAAATTCACAATCTGGTATCTACCCAAAGGACACAAAAACACTAACCAAGAGGACATCAGCACTCCTATGTTCATTGCAGCACTATTTACAATATCCAAGATATAGAAACTACCTACATATTCAAAAACAGATGAATGGATCAAGACGATGTGGTGTGCAAACACAGTGGAATACTACTCGGCCATCAAAAGATGACCTCATGCTGTTAGCAGTATCATGGGTGGAGCTGGGAGAGATTATGCTAAGTAAAATAAGCCAGCAGAAGACAGAAAAATAGCAGATGGTGTCACTTATGTGTGGAATATAGAGAAACCAAACAAAGGCTCAAAAAAAGACAAACTTTAACACCAATTCTTAAAAACTAACCACACATCTGAAGCATCCAGTAGGGGAGGGTCAGAGGCAGATAGACTGGGAGGGATGAGAACAGGAGCAGGGAAGCACAAAGGACAATGGTGGGGGACTATGGGTATTTTGGTGGTGGGAGAGCTACTATGACCAAACCTAAATCCAATATTGTCAACTATTATGAAAATTCAAAACAGTAGAACTTCACTAAGTAAAAAAAAGAAGCTGAGTGAAAAAAAACTATCCATTTGATAACAGTTTTACCTAAGGTAATAAAGCCCTGGTTGTGGCCTGGCTGGGGGTGGGATTCAGGTGTCAAAACTCTATTGGGCCTAATGTTGCCAACAAATTCCAAGAGGGGAAAAATGTGATGGAGAGGGGAGATCTAGGTTAGAAGAGTCTTAATGCGTATCAGCCTTAAAGCATGTTACATACCAGATATATGTGCTAACACATTTTTGAAGAGGTTGAACCATGACTGATAAGATATTAAATTACTGATAATTTACTTTAGTTGTTAAATAGAATTTTGTTTATGTTTAAAGAATCCTTCTGGCTTAGAGAGACATGGAAAAATATTTATAGCATATCAAAACATGGTGTGGGGAGAGGAGTTAATGATGTATACATGTAACAAAATTAACTATAAATTGGTAATTGTTGAATCTGAAGAATATCTTCGGAGGTATAAAAAAATACTACAAATTAGGGGCCTCCCTGGTGATGCAAGTGTTAAAATCTCAGCCCTATCAAGCTATCACCAGCCACTGCAGTCTGAGTCAATCCCCAGCCAGGGAGCTGACCCATATGGCATGGCAGACCTCTCCTGTCTTGCTCATGTTCCCCTCAGTAGTATATTTCAGTGAATCTGCCTGTTCTGCTCCCCTCTACGTCTGATGAATCCTCTCACACCCTGCCGTTCTGGCCTGTACCCCAGTTGGTGTATCCATGAGTAAATAAAAATAAAAATCTTATTTAAAAAATACCTCAAGTTAGATAGCTTTTTAACAACAGATGTTTGCTTCTTACAGTTCTGAAAGCTAGGAAGTCCAAGATGAAGGCCCCACAGATTCAATGTCTGGCAACAGCCTTCTTCCTCATGGATAGCAGTCTTCTCACTTCAACCACTCCCAGCAGGGGGAGCAAGGCTGTTCTCCCAGGCCTTTCTTGTCAGGGCACTAATCCCACCTATGAAGGGCTCACCCTGATGACATCATTGCCGCCCTCAGTCCCCATCATCTTATACCAGCACTATGGGGTTAAGGTTTCAGCATGAAATGTTGGTGAGACACAAACATTGAGTACCGTGCCAAGCAATGTGTAAAAGGAATTTACTCTAGTAAGTAAAGCCCAGGTTATTTTAGTGCTTAAAATCTTCCACTTGTTTTCAACATCTGAGAGTCTACAATGTGATGTAGTTAGGTCAAGAATGGCTCACAGTTCTCTGTTAAGTATCAGGAGCTATTGTGAGAAACAATTAGTGACAGTGGTTTCAACTGTAAACTCTAGAAACCAACATTGAGGTTTGCCAGTAACTGTGTGACCTTGGACTACACATCTCTGTGCGTCCATTTCCTCAGTGTGAAGTAGAAATATGAGCAGTATCCACTCCCATGGAGTTGTCATGAAGATTAAGAGAATTTTAGGCATGAAGCATGAAGATGATGACTTCGAACATCATCTGGCCCATAGTACGCCCTCAAAAGTGTCACTATTATTTTTATTGCCTCAGAAAACAAGGAGAAATGAACCACCAAGGCTTTGAAACAAGTATATCCAAAATACGTTTTTAATCTTGATGAAGTTCACAAATGCACAATATTGACATGGACTTAAATAAAACCACCATGTTCTTACAGGCATAGCATCCCCGTCACCACATGTGCAGAGACCACAGAGGCCCTGGCTCATGGGCCCCTGAGCTCTGGCAGAGCTGCAGAACCAACGGGGTAGCTCTGGAGGAGCCAGTTTGGTACCAGATAAGCTGATAAGAGATGTCATTACATTGACTGCACAAAAAAAAAAAATCAAATAGATAAAGGATGCACAACAAATATGGAATTAGCTTATTTTGCATTCAGTTTCATTCCTTTCCAGTGGCAAAGGTACTCTTATTCATTATCTATAGGATGCAAACATGTATGTCTTCCATGGGGTCTTCTCCCCAAGTTGTGAACAGAAATGAACAGAAGTGGTGAGTTCAGCTTCATGGCAACCTGAGATGAAAAAACATATAAATGAAGGGGAAGAAAGGGGAGCAGAGAAAGGAGGAGGAGGGAAAAAAAGAAAATCAGGTAACAGAATAATCACAGTTATTACTGGAAAGAGCTGGAAGTCCTTAAACAGCATTTACACATTATGACTATGGGATGTAAGCAGACTTCTAAGGCAAACGATGACAAACGCAATTCAGCAGTCACTGCTAACACTAGCAGGAGCATCCTGCGGACAGCCCCTTGGTCTGGTTCTGTGGGCGCTGATCCAGAGTGAGGGCGTGCTGAACCTTGATTCATTAACGACCAGTGGTCTTGGCTAAGCTTTGCCTTGCTGTTATAAATGTGCCAATAATTTTTTTTCTCATTTCTTTTCTCAGAAAGGTGGCCCTGATCTCTGCAGCCTATTCTTCTGCCCAGTTGAGTTAGAAAAACTCACTACCTCAGGAAGAAGAGTATAACTGGAGAGAAGCCACCAAGACCAGTGGGTTTCAAAAAGTGGGTGTAACCGCCCACCTCCTCTCCCTCCCATCTGACAGCTGAAGGATAGTCACCTTCTTCCTTGAGTCATGTAGCAGCTCAGGCCTGAAGTTCCCTTCGGCGACGGCCAAAGGCTTCAGAGCCCACATTGGTGGGCACAAAGTTGTTCTTCAACACACCGCCAGATCTGCTCAGCAAGCCTGCCAGCCGATGGGTCACACAGGTGGCAGTGTTGCAAGACCGCTTCTGGGCAGTGATGCTGGCGGGCAGGGCGGGGAAACAGAGAAGACTGGTCAGTGAGAGGGTGGGGGCAGGGGATGTTCATCCCCCTGGGATGTTCATAAAGAGGATTGCAGCTCTTCTGCCTGCCACTTATGAATAAGTGTTTCTCCTAAATGCAATTACCAAAGCTGTTAGGAGAAATGACCTGGCAGTCTGCTGGGGGAGCAGCCCTGCCCACAGGCTTCATGCAGAACCCACTTCTAAACTGTGGGGCACATGCTGACACCCTGCATTTACAACCCCTTCAACAGTTGCTTTGGAATCAGGAAAGAGGGATCGGCAAAGGCCCAGTCCCACCTCAAGACACAAAGTAGATACAGAGGCCACATCACAGCTGTACACTGACAAGCCACTCTCCACCGAGACATTGAACCTCTCTTTAGACTTACCTGGAAAAGGTTCAGCAAACAGTGATTGAAGCATCCCCCAACCCCACCCACAGAAAGGCTTACCTGTTCCTCAGCACATCTGTTCTTGATGCCGAAGTTCATTCGCAGATACCACGTACCAAGCCCTGTCACCAAGTCTATCAACCGGTATCTAGCTACTCTGAGGCTAAAGCTACTTTTACCTCGGTTCTGGGCACTCTCACATGGTGGGCAGGGACCAGAGTAATGACCAGGACAGAGCAAATCTTTTCAGAAAACAGGTTTATTAATTAGTGATAAAAGTTGAGAGATGACACAGGAATTGGAGGACTTTGCCATGAAACATGTCTTCAGAAACATCCCTCACTCTTATCTCTAACCAAGCTGAATCCTGCATTCTTTCCTTCCATCCTAAGTTTCCCACCATTGTCTGTCATCAGCAACGCTACCAATTCCAACTTCAAGAGCAATCAGGTGAAGTCTACATGCATTAAGGTTCTGCAATGGGAGCAAAAGAGGAACTTAAAAAAGAGCGAAAAGGTGGAAGGCATTCAGTTGGCATCCTGGGGCATTCCCAGATGGGGGAAGTAGTCCAGCTCCAAGCTTCTGGCTATGGCCCTTTTCTTGCCAGGTGATTTAGGCCCAAAGCCGATGCTAGAGAATGTATGGAAGTTGTTGAGGTCCTTCGCATACGCGCTCAGCACGCAGGTACTCAGACTACTGCACCGCTTAGCTTTAGGGCTGTCCAAGCTGCAGGGAGAAAACATGCCAGACAATACCATGCAGCTATGGGCAGTATGCAGAGGGCTAGACCAGCACAGGGCAACAACTTGAGCAGGGACAGGAGGGGCAGGTAGGAGGGCAGCTCAGATCTCCACAGGGAGAACTGGGAGACATGCAGAGCCAGGGCAGTGGGGGGTGGGGGGCTGTAAGGGGGGAGCTTTTGTGGCTTTCCTCATGCTGCTGGCTCCTTCATGCTCTGCAGAGAGGTCCTCAGGGTGGATGCAGGTGTAACAAGTGCCCCTGCTGGGCACTGCTGGGGCCAGGCCAGGGGCAGGGGTGTGCTCCAAACTCAGGGTGCTCAGAGAGGTGGCGCTGGGCAAGGGTGCTCCCCCAGCCCCGTGACAGCATGCACATCTGCACTGCCCTCCACAGCCAAAGGCCCACACACCTACCTCAGACACTGCCCTCCCCGAGCCCACCCCCTCCATAGCCTGTGGCTTAACCTTGCAGATGAAGGTTGAAATGAAGACCCCTTGCAGGTATGAGAGAACAATATGCAGACATTACATTTCTAGAGCACGCCAAGATTTGCTGGGTCCATCTCCTGGATCCATGCTTTCCAGTACTAATTCAGCCAATGCTGGGAGGACTTCTCAGTAGGGCAATGCCAATTCCCTGAGTGAGTCCAAGTCCCTGCATTTCTTTTCCTAACATCTTTCAGAAGTGGGCATGTTCATGTCTAGCCACAGTCCCTGCAGCTGTACCTGGACCTCATCCATGGAGCTGGATGGAAGCTTTGTCTCAGGTCCTGGTGATGGACAGCCTTCTGTACTCCTGAGTAAATGCTACTTTTCCTACCTTGCTGGAATATGTCCACTTGAGTATTCCTGGGCGGTGGAGTGAGGGGCCTTACCTGGAACCCTCAGTCCCCTGCTCCTCCTCCAGTTCATTGATCTTCCTCTGCACATAGGCCTTCACCAACGCAGCCAGCAGGAGGCGCCCTTCCTTCTCACTGAGGGTTGCTGGGTCTGGGAGACTCTCTAAAGCTGGCCTGAAGAAGGGAAGCAACCCCAAAGGGCTCTGAGCCCCTTCTGCCTCCTCCAGCCATGACCTCCCCTAAAAACGTGGCCTCCCTGACTCCGGGTCTCAGGGGTGGTGCACAGCCTCCTCCCTAGAGTGTCCCTTGTGGTGCTGAGAATTGTAAAATTACAGAATTGTTTGACCCCAGGGGCAGTGGAAGGGGAGTACTCTCCCGGCTTCAGGCTCTCTCACCTGAATGGTGCAGCCTGGAGACTGCTTGCTTGGCACAGGACCAAGATGCTGAAAGCCAGGAAGGGGGAGGACTTTCCGAAGGCCATGATGGCTTTCTGTAAGAGGAAAACGATGTTACTTCTCCGCCCAGATCAAACACCTTCCAGAGCGCAGACCTGGTTTCCAGGACCCACTTGGTCACAAAGGTCTTCTGACCTCGGGCAAGTAACCCCACCTCCCCCAAGCCCCTGTTTTTGTGCAGAATGGACTAATCTGAATGTCAAAAGATACTTTGCAGCCTGGTAAAGCAGGGACCAGTGTCCTGCGATGGGGAGGCAGGGCAGGAATGCTGTTTCTGCCCTGTGGAGAGCAGGGAAAAGCCACTCAGACGTGCGTGCACACAGAGCCACACCTGTGCCCTCTGCGGAAACCAGACGCGGAAGCAGCCTTTCTTCCCTTGCTCTCCCACTGCACCTGTCTTCTCAGGGACTGGGAAATCCAATCTAGAACTCGGGCCAAAATGTGGCAGGGAAGTCAGAGAGGGTCAACTGCACACCAACGCTAACGTCAGCCTGTGGGGATGGACTTGGGGATAATTTATAGGGTCTCTGGGTTCCACCCAAACTACTTTTGGCTCTGCTGAAACTCGGTTTAGTGACAGACGCAGGGCACCAGCGCAGCAGCTAAACTGCCCCAGCTAAACTGCCCCAGCTTCGCCCAAAGTCCCAGGGATGCTCACAGGCTGGAGGCGCCTTGGGGGAAGGCTCAGGTCTCCAGGTCCAAGGAACCAAACGTGAGCCTGGAGGACGTGGACTGCGCAGGGGACTCCCAGACCAAACGTAGGATGCTGCGCGCCCACCGGCACCAACGCGGGCCGCAGGCACTTGGCAGCGCCCAGATGAAGCCAGAAGGTGCTAGTCAGCACCCACTGGAGGTAATTGGAAGTCAAAGGCTGACAGAGCGGGACAGAGAGCTAGGAGCGCCTGGCTGTAGGCGCGTCGAAACGGCTGAGAGGCAAGCGAGAGGCTAGCAGGCAGGCAAATGCAATAAACTGGCAAAACTATTTCAAAGCAGAGTAAAAAGTTCCTCACCTGGCAACTCGAATTTCAGAAGAGCGCGAGAGCGGGGTCCACCCGTTTGGACACAACGTTTGGACGTCTGCTGTGGGTGTCTTCCCCGCCGAGCCCTCTGCTCTTATTCCAGTGAGGGCGGGAGGGGGGTCCCCACGAGTCGGCGCGGCCAATCCAAAGTGGCCAGGACCCAGCCAGTTCCGATTGCGTCATTTCTCTAGCTCCCCGCAACGATTCACTAGGGAGGAGAACTGTTCGCTCCCGGCTGTCATTTGCAATGAGGTCATTGCTTGGGGAGTTGGAAGGCTGGGAGAGGGTGGAGAGCCTCGACGTCCAGAAAGTGGGAGAAAGTCGGGAAGAGTTTGGAATAACGGACAATAAGGGGGCCAGAGGGGGCTCTCACTTTCTTAGTCCCATAACGCCAGCCTCCTACTCTCTTCTGCCATGTCAATTCAGGACCCTCGAGAAGTTACAGTAGTCCTTGGGTTTTAAAGGGATCTCAGTTGAAATAACCCACCGCGATGGAGAGGTGTGATGGGGGACAGAGACCGTGAAAGGTTGACCCCTTTGGCAGACCAGAGGGTATTCTGTCTCCACCTCTCCCCCACCCACCCCACATCAGACCCTTCCCTGCAGGAGCCTGCTTCCAGGGACTGCAAAGAAGTTGTTCTGCTCCAGTCTGGCAGCCAAGTCTCCTTGCCTCTTTTCTCTGGGATGAAAAGAGGAAAAAATGAAAGAGAGGGTCACAGCAAGGGGTTAACTGGTACTGCCTGTACTGGGGATAGGCATCCCTGCATACCCACCCATCCACCCCCCTCAACTGCGGGTTCAAAACTCCCCACCCAAAGGGGCACCCTCCACTGTTTTGATTTACACAGCTGCCCAGAGCCTCTGGCTTCTGTTTGTCAAGCTGCAGGAAGGGGACGGCCTGTGCCCGACCTGTCTCTTCCCACATCCCCTCCCCTCTTCTCTTGGAGAAGAGCTTGATTGCAAAGCTGGCCGAGGTCCAGCGCCGACCCGCGAAGGAGAGCTGGTGCCGCAAACGCAAA
>NW_004567116.1:29083192-29091808 GCF_000260355.1 Condylura cristata
CTCTCTCTCTCTCTCTCTCTCTCTCTCTCTCTCTCTCACACACACACACACACACACACACACACACAACTCCAACTTCAGGCGGGTGGTGCGCGCACTCACACAGGCCGCCGGGCGCGCGTTCCCACGCCCACCTGGACCCCAGCCAGGCGCTCCGCCTTTCGCTCTCACACCTACATTCCGGAAGACAGCCGGCGCTCACTGCAACGTCCACGCCCTCGTCCACTGTTCGCCGAAGAGCTCTCTCGCACCAAAGCCAGCCAGCCTCGTCCAGACCTAAAAGCAACCCCGCGTGTTTCTGCTCTGAGAAAAAGGCACTTTTATATACCCAGGGGGTTACATTGCCTCCACCCCAAGAGCGCCCGCACATACACACATCTATGCACAAGGTCTCAGCCGCTACTTTTTCTCTTAAGCAAAGTCAGGTTCTGGGAGTCGGTGCTGCCGCACTTAGGTAGCAGGAGACCCCAACTCTGGTGCGAGGAGCAGGGCTGAGGGTTGGGGGAGTGGGGAAGTGGTGAGAGAAGCCACCCACCCTGGAGCCTTGAGTAAGTCCTGCCTCTAATGTGCCCGCCGACACCTCAAGAGCTCGAGAAGTCTCTCCCTTGGGTGCGCGGCGAGGAGCGAATCCTAAAGTTCGCGGGATCCCGGGGGCTGGTGCCTATTGCCTCTACAATTCAGAAAGGGGTTCAGGTGGGGTGTCGAAGTCTTCACAGCTTTGTGGGGGGGGGGCAAGGTCTTGTAGAGGGGAGGACAAGTTGTCCCTCCCCCACGTGGGCAATCGGAGCTCCAATAACACACTCCGAAGACTACCGACTGGGAGACGCCTAATGGTCCTTCTACCTCCGCAGGCAGCGTGCTGAGACCGCACCACCTGAGTCGACCCCACCCGCCCAGCCCTCGTGAACCCCGCTGGCCCCGGGAACCGACCCGAAGCCGGGCGGGAGAACGTCTAAGACCTTTGTCATCACTTACTAGGAATCTCTCCTCTGTAAGGAACTCCTCTATAATAATGGGGAGATAGCTCTGCGCCCCAACTTTTGGGCTGACTTTTGGATAGAGCCAGGGAAACCCACACAGAATACCCTGGGGGCTCTTCCTGCCAAAGGCCTGCAAACCCAGGGGGGAAACTTGTGTCTCTCTTGGCGATTCCGGCCAGGGAAAAGGGCTGCAGGGTGGAAAGGTACGGCGGGGAGACACGCCTCTCAGTCCCCTGCATCCCTCTAGCCGGACCACTGCAACGCCTCTACAGTCTGACAGAACTGAGCCTGTCCCAGCTGCTACTGTGCGCCACTCTCCACAGAGCTCCCGGAGCACGGAAAAACCACTAG
Organism: Condylura cristata; assembly: GCF_000260355.1. Lineage (NCBI taxonomy): Eukaryota > Metazoa > Chordata > Mammalia > Eulipotyphla > Talpidae > Condylura > Condylura cristata. Next base: position 29,084,524 of record NW_004567116.1, read on the forward strand.
CCGCGCGGGACCTGGGGAGGGAGAGGACTAGAGAAGGTTCCAAATGCCTAATCCTGGATCCCGAGGCTCCGGGTCTGGGTGAAGTCAGTTGTGGTCCGCACGGTGGTCAAGGGTCCCGGCAGAGTTGTGCTAGGATTTAGCCTTCCCCAAGGCTAAACGCGGACTGGGGGTGGGGAGCTGGGAGGGTAGCGATTTTCGAGCCTTGGTAGTGGGGGCTGGAGAGTTGACATCCTCTCCAGAGACTCTGTCACCATCCCGAGGCTGCGCTCTATTTGTCCTAGGCGAGGAGCTGGGTGGTCAACTTTCAATCCAGAATTAGTGCCCCGTTGAAGTTCGGAGAAGTTTCTGAAAAGCTCTTGGGAACTCAGATCCCTGTACTCTGAGGAGAGCGCTCATCCCTCTGGAAACTAATCTTGACAAAAATATACTTAAGTTCTGAGCTTGAATATGGTTCTTGGTGCCCCATGGATCAGCTATTTTATCTCTGAGCACCCAGAATTACTTGGCTTAAAATTCCACCTCCATGGTCTCTTTGCACAGTGTCTGGAGTATAGCAGGTGCACAGGGAATGTTCAACAAAGGGAGTGAGCGAGAGGATGAATGAACAGTTACAAGGCTGCGACCCGTAAGAGTCAGCAATAAATTTGCAGCCAAGTTGAATTGGGCTCTAGACCCAATTTAGGTCCATTAGATAGAAAAGCAGATCTTCTATCCAAAATGCAACTCCTTTGATTTAATAAAGGAAGCAGTATTCTGGATCTAATGTGTGAGGAAGTATATTGAAAGCTTCCCTTCAGAAGTCCACCAGCTTGAAAAGCAAAATAAAACAGTTCTCTCATCCCATCCTATATTATATGAGTGAAAGGGAGAAAAAGTCAATAAAATAATTTGTTTTCCAAACTGAGAAAATTACATTCTGATTTCCCTGGAACTGTTCTGAGCTCCAGGGCATAATCAAACTAGCATAAGGATTTACAGAGAGTGGTTTCCCAGGAACACCTTTCATTTTTAAGTGCCTCAAATATTTTGACGCTTAGCTTGACAATATTTGTGATAACTTTAAAATTTTGCCAATGATAGTCTGAAAATTAGAGAGAAGCAGAGACCATGTACTATAGCTTAAAGTTCATTTTTATTTACTTTAACTGAATACAGAAATCTTAACTTTAACAAAGAAATGTGCTTTACTTTACAAATTTCCTCAGAGAAATATTCCTTACATGAAAGTTTCATTCATTCAAAACATACTTATTAAGGAGCTACTGCATGCCAGGCATTGTTCTGGTGACTAACAATTCACAGTGAACACAGCAAAAACTCCAGTCCTCCTGATACTTAAATGATAGCGGTATAATTAACAAGAATCTTTATAAATTATCCTCCATCCAAATAAAGCACATTGTTCTACTACTCTCCTCTCAATATAGAAATATTATCTATTTATTTTGTCAAATAAATATTGAGGGCTTATATTATATAAATATAAATATTATTCCCAGCTCAGCTATATTGTGTACTTTGATTACATTATTTGGACAGCTGGTATTTTTAACTAGAAATTTTCTCTTTTCACTTGTTTAATTTTCTTCCTGCCCATCATTTTTTTTTTATTTCTTCTTAGGTCTTACTTGTTCCTTACTTTAGATTTACTCTCTCGCTTTAGTGAAAGATATTCAACTCTATGATAGATATTCAGGAGATAGTATTCTAGGTTGGAAATCATTGTCACTGAGAATTTTCAAAGTATTCTTTATCATCTGCTTTTTCCAGAGTAACTGGAAAAATGGGAAATCTACCTCCAGATTCTCTCTCTCTCTCTCTTTCTCCCCTACTCCCTCTCTGAATTTTCTCACAAGTGTTCTAAAATTGTGTGACAGTGTGCCCTTGTGCCTTGGGTTATTTTTATTTATTGTTCAGAGTCCTGAGATTTCATGTACTTCACATCAAGAAAATTTTCTTGTTTTATTTCTTTAATAATTTCCTTCTCATTATTTTTGTTCCATTTCCTTTTGATCACATTTTCGATTTCCAATACCTTTTTTGATTCTGTATTGCTTAGTAGCCTCCTAGTTTTGTTTATTGGCTGCAAGTTCTTCTCTTAGCTCAGTGAAGCTATTAAACATAAACTATTTGTTTCATGTGCTTCATACTTGAGACCACGTTTACATTTCTTTGACTGTTGATTTACATTTAACAGGGAGCTAAAACATTCTAATCAGAAAATGGGGGTGGCTATTGTCTATTTTCTATTGATGAAACAGAATATAAAATTATTCAATGGGGAACAATTTTGTGGTATTGGGGGGAGCCTAAACTCCAAGTATCTGTCAGCCTTTTCTCATGGCTTCCATTTTCCCTAAGCTGATTCCTCCTCTCTCACGTGGGAAAGCTGGGTAGGGCTGGCTGGGGATGGAGTATTGTTGAGTAGGGGAGGAAGCAGAGTTTTACCATTTACTGTGGTAACCATGTAGTCTTCTCTGGGACCCAGGAGGGTAATCATCTAACTGATGGGATTCAGAAGGAAATCTTGGGACTAACTACTCCTTCTAAAGACCCGTAATTGCTTCAACTTTCAGTGCATCCTGTAACTCCACCAGCAGAAGTGATCAATTACTGCAAATCCTGAAGTTGTCTAGGTTTCTTGCTTCTTTATTTTCCCTGCCCTACTAAAGATTATCCTAGAAATGTGTCTTTACTTTCTCCTCTGTTAGACTAGTTAAGAATACTAAGTGAATGGGGAGGATCTATGGTGCTCACAGAACCCTCAAAATTACGCTCAAGCCACTGGGTACTTGAACTCAACTGATTCCAGCCCCCTACCACAGGTCACCTGCCTGGTAGTTTCGCTCTCCAAAACCCAGAAAAATAAAGATGCCAATATCTAACCTGCATAGGTCCCTTCTAGAGAATATTTTTAGAGTTGTGTGTGCCTGCCAGAGAATGAGCAAAGCGTAGTGGCCCAGACCCAAAGTGGTCACTCTGAGAGGTGGACAGATTCAGTGAATGACGTCAAGGAATTACTCAGGTTGGGTTCTTCTGAGATAATTAAAATTCTCTCTTGGCACAGACATACAAGACCCAAATTGACTCTCTCTCCCTGTCTGAGAATGTTGCTTTACACTGCAAAGGAAGTAGAAATATAGGCACTTAAAACTTTGTTGTAAAGCTAATTAGACCAAAATCTCCTATATTCAGCTCTCTCAGAAAAGTGACCAGTTTTGCCAAAGTAAATTCTCAGGTATCCAGAACATACTTCAAACGGAAAACACACCTTTTTAAATGCCATTTGGATGGAAGCCCTTTTAAAATGCATTATATTCTCCTCATAACCTCTCCAGATGACTCACTGTCATCCTCAAAAAGAACATCAAGTGCATTGCTGCAGCCTGAGTAAGGGTCTGAGCTAGCTGGGCTACTGACCTCCACACCTGTGCCCCTACTGCGGTGCTTCTGAGCTCATGGTCCATTGTATTCACATGAGAACATTTTTCATACTCAGTTGACTATTCTCATAGTCAGACTCTCAAGACCCTGTTTTTGGTTTCTGATGCTATCTTTAGGGCACTATATGCCTTGAGCCCCTGCCCCAGTCTAGCTGAATTTTACCTACTAATTCAGTGCCATGAGGAGAACAGAAGCTCAGAAGTTTGAAAGGCAGAATCTCAGTGTCCCTCTTATGACAAGCTAAAGAGCTCTAATGCTTTGGCTTCAGGCATAGATTTCAGTCCCTCACAGGCCATTTTCCTATCTTTTCTAGTCCTCAACTATATCCTATTTAGAGGATGTTTCTGGAGGAGTTAATGTTTCTTTTTGTTTTCTGTAGTGTGAAGGAAGTCAAAGGTAGGCCACAGAAGTAAAAGAGAGTCTTCTATAACGATCTTGTACAATGTTGTGCAATTATGGAAATGCTTCATATTTGTGTTGTCCAATAGAGTAGCCACTAGCTACCTGTGGCTCTTGATCTACCGTGTGTGTGTGTGTGTGTGTGTATGTATGTGTATAGTGCTACTGAAGAGATGAGGGGTTGTTTTTACTATAAAACACATTATTGTTATTTTGTTGTTGAGGTAACATTGGCTGACAACACTATATGAGATTCAGACGTATAGGATCTCTTCAAGTATATGTAGCTACACCTCTTCAAGTATATGTAGCTACACCACACCCACCACCAAGGTGCCCATATTCCACCTTAGTACATTGTCTGTTCTCCATACTCTCCCCCCTCAGTTTTACAGTCAGTTTTCCGGGGTTCATTTTTGGTTACAAACCACTTTCTTGGAATTTATACCAGACCGGGAAGTAAGACATGGAAGGGAACCATAACCATCACAGAATGTGATAGCAAGTATTTACTGCTACACACAAGTAGGAACTAACCCTGCTATAGACTCCTCTGGAATACTACAGAGAGAAAGCTTCGGAATTGTCTCACCCAAGAAAAAATAAGCTATCAACTCCAGTCCATCACCATTCAAGGAGTGCTCCCAGAGATCCTAACTTCCAGCTCATCTAGCCAATCCTACAAGGACAAGTTTCTATGGCAAGAGAAAATTCTCCCACAGAGTGTTATACGTGTTTGCAGAAGAAAACTGTGAGTGCAAATGGAAATGTCTAGGCCAGCCTATGACCAGCTGCCGAAGCCCATGAGAGTCACCTTCCACTACCTAATGATCCTCCCTACAGAGAGAGTAGTGTCCCTTCCTGAACATGCAGTGAAAGACAGGCAAATGAGCTGTAATATGTGATAGACCTCATCGGCTACACCCACAGATTTTAAAGGTCTTTCTTCAGGGTATTTAGAAAGCCTTTAATGGCATGTGAATCCAAGAGCCAATTATCTTCGGTACCCCTTTCCTCAGTGGCAAACACACAGAAAAATCACTGTTCTCTGTTCTTTTTTTTTTTAAAAGATTTATTTATTTGTACATGCAGAACTGGGGTACAGGCCAGAGGCTCAGGGGCGGTGAGAGGCTTCACCAGAGGCAGAGTTGGGAGCAGAACAGGCAGATCAACGAAGTACACTGCTGAGGGGAGCAGCGGGCGGGTCAGGAGAGGTCTGCCACGCCATGTGGTCACCTCCGGGGCAGGCGGGAATCGAACTCATGCGGAAGCAGCTTTAGATTCTCAGTGCAGTGCTTTAACCGGCTGCGCCACCAGGGAGGTCCCTGTTCTCTGTTCTTTTGCAGCAATAAATCAACTCAAAGGAAAATATTAAGGACATGCTACCAAACACTCATTAAAGCTGAACAAAGATCAGGGAATGCATTACCAACCCTGATTTATTAGTTTTATGAATCAATTGTTATTTTTTGTTAAACAGATCCTACTTTTTCAAACCTAGCATCTGAGATATTTCCTTGTCCAGGAAATTACTGAGGAATTTCTTGTTTATTTTTGAAATTAATTAAAGATGGAGTTATTTTCTGTGTAAGTGTTTCCAACTCTCTGACTAGATGGGTTAAAATTAAAGTTTCATACTCACTCTTGGAGGGATGGAGGGCTACAGAAATGGTGGACAACTCTTATCAGTGATGTTAGTTGTTTAACATTTGACATTGTATTAATCAACATGCTTGGTTGCATAGACGAATCCTATAAACTGGTTTAAACAGGACAGCAATTGTTACAGGGCATTGAAGAACAAACAGAATTTTTAAAACATTGGGATATCAGATGTGGGTGTCAGATAGCCAAGAATAATATCTCCTGGAGAAACCAGACACACAGCAATGTTTTAGTAAGAAGTCCCTTACTGCTCACCCATAGCAGTTCTGTGACTCCAGAATGCTCCCTGGGTGCCCCCAAATAAACTTCTTCTCTCACACATCCAGCATCTTAAAATGCTCCCACTACTCTTAAATACCGCTGATTGCCAGAATTGACATTTTGTGTAGGATTCTCGTACCAAGAGAAGAATTTTTTTAATTTTCCAATTTTACAGAAAAGCTTGCAAGGGAGTTGGGTGGTTACTGAGAATGTCTCAAAAGGAATTTTTTTCAAAATCATTTTTTCCCCACGTTTACCCAACATAGTAAGCAGTATCACCAATGACAATGAATTCAACTCAAAATGTAGGTTTCCGATTTAATTCCTCCTTTTTCTTCATCTATATCCAAACCATCAGTTAGTGCCGTTAGCTTTACTTCCTCACCAGTATATCCATATCCCTCCATTTTTATACATCTCCACTAGTATCTTAGTGCACTGGGGATAATATAATAAGATGGACTAGGTATGTATAAACCACCAAACTTTATTTCTCAAAGTTCTGGAAGAAGAAAGTCTGAGATCAGGATGCCAGCAGAGTCAGGTGGGACCCTCTTCAAGGAAAGAATTCTCATTATATAGTCATCTGGCAGAGAGCAGAGGGGAGCTGTCCGGGACTTACTCTCCTTCTTGAAGACTGTTCTCATGAACTAATTTCTCTCCACAGTCCCATCTCCTAATATCATCCCAGTTGGCATGAAGACTTCAACATATTATCTGAAGCCATGAAGAACACAAATAATCAAGTCACAGTAGCACAGGGTATTTGTCCACGCCACCATTATCTCTTGCCAAACAGTTGCATAGAGTGGTCCCCTGACTGGATTTGAGTGTTTTCTCTGTAATCCCTTCTCCACATAATTCTCTGAATGATCTTTTTCTTAAGATTTTTTAAAGATTGACTTATTTATGCACATAAGAACTGGGGTGCAGGCAAGAGGTGCAGGGGATGATAGCATTTCCAAAGACAGGGTGGGGGAGCAGAATAAGATCTACTGAAATACATTGCTGATAGGAGCAGTGGGCTGTACAGGAGAGGTCTGCTGTGTCATGTGGGTCACCTCCCTGGCTGGGGATCAAACTCGTGCTGCAGTAGAGCAAACAGATGCAAAGTGCTGTGCTTGAACCCACTACACCATCAGGGAGGGCCCTGAGTGATCTTTTCAAAAGCATAGATCAATCCAGTCCTCTTAACACAACTCTCCATTATAACTAGGATAAAATTTAAATACTTTGCCATGACTTCTTAAAGCAGACATGGATTAGATAGAGCCTATTTAGCTCCCCAGTATACACTGATGTCAGTTTCTTCTCATCCATCTGCCCACAATGGCTTTTTAAAAAAGTACTAGAACTAACAAAGACCCCTCCCACTCCAGAATCTTGGTCCTAGCTGATTCTGCCATTAAAAAGATATTAAAAAGTCTTTGTCCTCCTTCTGACTCCACCCCCCTCTAACACAAATACACATACACATACCCCACCACCACCATCACCACTCTTTTTTTTTTTTTTT
>NW_004567116.1:29091927-29108059 GCF_000260355.1 Condylura cristata
GCCATGTGGTCTCCTCCGGGGCAGGCGGGATTTGAACTCATGCGGAAGTGGCTTTAGCTTCTCAGTGCAGTGCTTTAACCCGCTGCGCCACCAGGGAGGGCCACCATCACCACTCTTAATGGCTAGCTCCTATCACCCTTCAGTTTTTAACTTAGAAATTAATGTCTTCTATTTTAAAAAGACTTTCCCTGATGACAAAATCTAGGAAAAAAGCTTCAATCTCTTTAATCTCTTTATGAGATTAACCTGTTTTACTTCCTTTACAGAACTAGACTCTGAAATTATCTCTGAGTCTCTTTATTTGCATTATCTGTCTTTTCACTAGAATGTAATCTCCTTGAGATAAGTCACTAGTTCCCCAGTACCAAGAACAGTGCCCAGCACAAAGGTTAGACTTAATAACCATCTGAAAATATATATATCTATAGATATAGATAGACAGACAGACAGACAAATAGATAGATAAGTATATAGATAGATAGAGAGAGAGAGAGAGAGAGGTAGGTAGATAGATAGATAGATAGATAGATAGATAGATAGATAGATAGATAGATAGATAGGCAGGTAGGTAGATAGACCTATGAGGAATTGGCTCACTTGACTAAAGAGTATGGGAAGTTCAAGATCTGTAGTCATCAAGCCAGAGACCCAGAGAAGCAGACGATATTGTTCCAATGTGAGCTCCAGTCTGAAAATATAAGAAAACTGATTTTTTTTTTTACTCAAAACAATTAGGTAGCAAGAACTCTGCCTTACTCAGTCTTTTATTATATTTAGTCTTCAGTGGATTGAAAGAGGCCCACCCACACAGGGCGGGCAATGCCCTTTACTCAGACAACTGATTCAAATGTTAATCTCATCCAGAACCACCTTTGAAAATAACAACACACTCAGAAATAACACACAACTATCTGGACACCCTGCAACCTAGTCAAGTTGACACATGAATTAACCATCACACTTTCCGATAACCTTAATATGTAGGTAATGTTATCCTTGCTCTTTAGTTGAGAAAACCCAAGACACAGAATTGAGAAGTTAAGTGCCAGCACAATGTCACATCCAGTGAGTGTAAAAACATAAGAGTATATTAAGTGTAAACAGTCTGACCTCAGAGCCCACACTGTAAATATTTATATTTATTTGCCTCCCTCACTGCACATAGGTACATAAGAAGTAGGGAGCGCTTGATAAATCGTTGCTTGATCTCCACTATGTCAAATAAGCAAAGAGCATAGGACAAACTCTGGGGCGGGGTGGGGGTGGACAACCAACTCCACAGGTGCTCAGCTGCTGTCATAAGGTCTCTTGGGGTACCAAACTAACTTATTTATGGGCCATCATATTCCTTTAATCATCACTTTTCATTTCTTCAATATATCCTAAGGCAATGAAACACCTAGAACTTTCTGCAGAAACTCGGTCCCAAAATCATTTCTCCTTTACTGACTTTTTTTCCACAGTAGACAGACTGCAGGGACCATAATGACCATTCTGTATTCCAGAATTGAGTGAATACATAAACTATCAGGTGTACAACTCAGAATTAACCAAAAGCCTTTGCAAAAAGGTAACAAATGTGATATTCCCATTAGAACCAAGGCTATCCTGAGATGAATTTGCTGTGCAACATATGTTGCAAATGGGTAGTGCTTAGAATGGTGCATGGCTCATAATTGCCACTCAGCAAGTACTTGTTAAGTGAATAATAGTGGCATAATAACATTTTTGGTCATTTGTTAGTTTTGTTTTGTTATTCTTCAAGATCACTGCTTCTCAGTTGAATCTTTGAAGGATTTGGATATTCAAGTTTGTGATCGGGAGTTAGGAAAACCAGCCTTGTTCTAATATAACAAAGGGGTAAAAATTGAAGTTCTCTTAGGGCTATCTAGAGGGATAGGTAAAGAAAGAAAGAGGAGACAACTGAAAGTAGTCCCTGGGTTCACAGGAGTGAAGAGAAAGTGAGAAATCCCTTAGTAGCTAGGGAAACTAGGGATGTGAAAAAAAACTGAATTCCAAATACAAAAATTGAGCTTATTCATTTGGCAAGCTGCTATGTGACTTCTCCAGTTAACTTTCATAAAAATCACAATCATTTCTTCTGTTTCATTGATGAGACTTTTTGAGGAACTCATGAAAGGAGTTGAGTTTTATCTGATTCCCCAGGAAGCAGAATCAAAGACAGCACACACAGAAGCTAGAACTAGGATAGGATAAGATAGAAATAAAAGTTTGAACTGATTTAATCTTATCAGGGATGTTAACAAGTTGGTAGAGCTCAGCGTGCCACTGGCTATCCCAATATCAGGGTGGCCATGAAATGAAGGAAATTCTCAAGGTTACCATCAGCAGAAGTCAGAGTCATCCCTCATCCACCTCCCTGGTGATATTCCACTGGGGATTCTCACTGACATTGCACCAATCCCCTTGAATTCAATGTGCCTACATCAAGCTCTTCTGTGACTCACAAGGATCTTGTAGCAAAAGAAATGCAGTGGAGGGCAAAGCCCTCACTATTAGGTTAATTCCTAATGAAGACCTCAATGTTCTCATGTATCATTTGGTAATTGAGATTCTCAATTAGTTGCCTTCTCTCTGGTCCTCATTTTCCTCTCTTTCAGTTAAGCTCAACCTTCAGCCCCCACAATGGAAGTCAACAAAATGAGGTAACAGCTTTCTATGTGAGTCACTCTGGGCGACTGTGTTGAGAGAGCACTGTGGGGCAAGCAGCCAGAGTCCAGGCAAGTGCTTCAGCCCTCCAAGAACTGGCATCCAGCCCGAGAAACACTCTCACCTGATGACAGACCAGTAGGATGAGTCCTGGAGGAAATAATTCCCAACAGTCAGAGGAGCCTTTTGGCTTATGCACAGAAATGCTCTTCTCAATTAAAAATGTTGTCATCCTTCACACTGCAATATAAAATCCTTTTATACTGTGTTCACATTTCCACAGATTTCCATCTACTCTGCACATTAAAGATGGGTTCCTTCCATGAAATGTGACATCTCTAAGCTACTGTTATACCCCAACAGGTTGATGAAAAGGACAGAAAATGGTCTGCTGGCCCTCAAAGCACGAGTGCTAAGGAGAAGATTTCCATGAACTATTTCTCTTTGCTAAGCACTCAGAAGAAAATTCTAAGTGGTTGGAAGAAGACTTTGTTTTCTGAAAGACTTTTAGTTATTCCTGAGAAATCCCTCAGCTTATTCCCGGAGAGAGGTCATCTCTTAGACGCTGTCAGTCAGACAGAGATCAGCAGCCAAGGAGAGGTGCTCAGAGAGACTTCCAACTAATGCAGCCAGAGGAAAACTGCCAAAGAGGCAGAGCTCCTTAGGATAAATAAATTGAAGGATATTGGGGGATAAAAATAAATCCTTTTTGAAAATGAAAGATGGAGGGTTGGTGTATATACAAATTGCCCTGTACATCAAATTCTGAACAATGATGTTGCCAGGGCTGGCCCTGCAGGCCAATGACGCAAACAAAGATCTTCTCAGACATAGTTGCTGGCCCTTCCCAAAGGCATCCTGTCTCATTTCATTCTCATACAATTTCCTACAGGGTGTTCATAAAGATTTCACATTGGATATAACCCTGGTGGACCTGGGATGGGACCTTCAGAATAGGGGTTTGAGAGCACAACCTAAACACAGAGACTATAGCTGGGCAACTAGGTTGTCCAGCTTAGTAGTTCCTGGGTGAACACTACACCAGACACGTCAGCCTTAAGTGTCACTGGTAAAGCACAGTGACACGGAATCTATAAGAGGAGCAAACATTCCAGAGTCTGAAGTAGCTCATATCGGAGTATAGCTATCACATCATATACTCTGGAAGTGGAAACCAAAATCTGTGCTTCCAATGTGAAGGCAGTGGAAATTAGAGTTTGGAAGTTCTGCCTTGATGATGGAGAGCTGATTAGTCAATGGTTCAATGGGAACCAACACAAGAGCTTAGTACTGGCTGTTAAGCAAGAGAAGTAGGGAGAGTATTTATTTGGTATTAGATGAGGGTCCCAGGTATAAGTATTAGCAAAAATGTTGTGGTGTGCAAGGTGAGACTCTAAGAGGGCCCCAGTGGAAGCTGCCTAGCTAGCAGGGCCCCGAATAACATGACAATTTCAGGTCCACTGAGATGATAAGGCACTCACTGTTAAGATAAGCCTTGCCACAGAGAGATTATCCTAATAATTTCATAATTATTATCGACAAACAGGGATACAAGTCTGAGGCTAACAATGTTTTTGCTGCAATTCTTAAAGAACACAGTTAAACAATTCAAAGACCTATAAGATTGAAGAGTTGCTTGCTGAATTTTAAATTAAATTTTAGATAGCTAAACTGGCAGTTAAGAGTTTTTATAAATTTTTGGTACAATCACTATGGAAAGCTGTGTGGAATTTCCTCAAACTACTAAAACCAGAGCTACCATAGGACTCAGCAATTGCACTCCTAAGAATCTATCAAATGGACACACAAAAATTAATTCAAAAGGATACTGTATTCATATGTTTATTGCAGAACTATTTACAATAAGTAAGATTTGGAAACACCCCAAATACCCAAAAGATAAATGACTAGACCAAGAAGTTGCAGCAGTGCTCCTAAGTTTGCCCACCTGTAACCATGCAGGCCTCTCTGCAAACCTGTTTCTTTCAGGACAGATTTTCCTACTTACTTGTGCCTCGCAAGAGTCTTTTACTCCTCTGTTCCTTCCCCTAATAAACCTGCTCTTCACATATAACTGGCATCTCTGTCTCGCCACCTGGGACCTCGCCATTTATTTCTGAAAGGGGAGCTCTGGTGAAAACTTTCCCAATGTGAATCCACGGAACCCACACTCCAAACTCACCTCCAGAAACAACATCAACAGCGGTAAAATAATAATAGTAAAAAAAAAAAAAAAAAGCAGGCAACTGTAAATCAGAGATATTCTGCAAGAAAGGGGAGTGGGAGGATCAAAACAAGGGAAAGAAGAGCACCAGGGACTAGTGATGATTCACAGGTGAATTGGTGGTGGGAATGTTATGGGAAATATACCTGAAAGAAGAAGAAAGCATATAAGAAATCATTGTACAAAAATGAACAATGATATTATACATACATACATACATACATACACACACACACACACACATATATACACACACACACACACATATATATTTAAAAAAAAAGAAACTTGCAGTGTGGCAACATCAAGAACAAAAAAGGAGTTTTGTAAGTTTTATAAGTCTTGCCCCCCTTTCCTGTTCCAATCCCAAACTCAACAGTTTTGTCAGCAGGAAGGTACCTAAGTCCCTGGTACATTATGAAGTAATTGGCAGTGTAATGTGTGTTCAGCAGAATCAAGTCCTTCAATAGCAGACCTCCTGAACCAGCTTGACTTGTTTACTTTTTTGAGGGAGGGCCACTTAAATAGTAATAGAGGACACTTAAGCTAAGTGTTAGTATCTCTTACCTATTGCATTAATCCTCACAGCATTTGTTATCTTCTTCAATAAGCTTTCAGTAACCCAATGAGAGAAGTGCCCAAACCAGTCCTATTTTGCAGATGGGGAAACTGAAGCTCAGAAAGATTAAAGAACTTTTCCAGGATCACATGGCCAGTCACTTTATATGGCCAGGACCTATAAAGAAATTGGCTCATGAGCACTCCAACTCCTTCCTGGTACAATAGCCAGTACTAGAAAGTGTGAAAATTAGAAACTACATTACCCAGACCCCCTTGCAGCTGGGCACGACACACAGCTTAGGTTTGCACACCTGGAAACAGAAGTGGGCAAAGGAGCTTCCCTGTCTAGACAACATATGTGGCAGAGCCAAGTGCTTCTTTTGGAGCAGCTGTGTGGGAGGCCCCAAAGGTGCCACAGCAGTAAAGGTCCTGGGGTCCCCTGGAACAGTCCTATGATGTGCCTGATTGCTTCTCCAACAGGTCAGAGAGGCTCAGGGGCGGCGAGAGGCCTCACCAGAGACAGAATGGGGAGCAGAACAGGCAGATGGACGAAGTACACTGCTGAGGGGAGCAGCGGGCGGGTCAGGAGAGGTCTGTCACACCATGTGGTCACCTCCGGGGCAGGCGGGAATTGAACTCATGCAGAAGTGGCTTTAGATTCACAGTGCAGTGCTATAACCCGCTGCGTCACCAGGGAGGGCCCTAGAATGACTTTTTTTGTCTACAAATAAAAGCCTTAAAGAATTACTTTGAGAGTGGGGATACAAAGCAAGGCTCATCTAACTTCAAGGCCAGCGCTTAAACTGGGTGTTGCTGAGAGACAAGAACAACCTTAAACAACAAGTGACTTTCAGGCAACACTTTACCCAACCTTGTTTAACCACTTAATTCTCTGAGAATAAAATAGTCTACATTTAGGTAATCACTACACATCTTTTCTTGATGTATCACATATCCTCCTTCCATGATCTTCCCTCCTGTTTCAACCCCATGGCACCAGATTCCCCTAACTCAGCATTCACTATTGTAACTGCTCTTTTCATTGTCCATAAAAAACTCTGTTAACCCAGCCACTGCTTTCTCCCGTCTTCCCAGAACCTATCGTAATCGCTGGCCCAAATTTGGCACTCAATAAATATGTGTTGAATGCATGAATTTTGAAAACAGCTTCCTCATTGTTACACTTAGCAAAGGGCATAATCTGTATTGTAAAAATGTGTTGTTGGTAAACTGTCCACATCAGGGATGAAACTTTGCATAACTGCAAACAGACAAGCTGAGAGCCCTTGGGGAGATGAATCTAAGTCATAGAACATGGGGTAGAAATTTTTAACCTGCTTAGTAAAGCAAGACGATTCATAAATCGACAATTCTTGTAACTCTAGTTAAAGACTTTGCCAATATCCTGAGAAAATATTGATAGCTAGTCCCAGTGCGCATTGTAGGAGTAACTATGTAGTATTTGTATATAAATCAATGTTGGATATATATAATATGTGTCATTAATACAAACTACATTTGGTATGTGAGATTGCTGGAGATGCAGTTCCTGCACTGGTGTTTCGAGTAGATGTGGTAAGGATATCGTTACATAGCAATACATAGCCTCATCTCTGAAAGAATAATGACCATTATTTATATCATATGAATTATTGCAAGTCATTGGCACTGCTTAACTAGACCATCCCAGTGATTGACTGTTTGTATTTGCTATATTGATATGCAAATCCTCAAAGGCTGTAACTTATAGGTATGGGCTGATTTTCACAAAATAATATCGCAAGTACCTGAAATACTGATTGAAAAACTAATTTATCGATGCTGGTAAGTATTTCTAATACCTTAATTGGCTTTAATATAGGATTTCTTGGTTCTGAAAAATAAATAGGAAGGAACAAACAAAAGCTTTCTCCCATTTCCAAGTGCCAATCAACATATTTCTAGTTGTTCCAAGATTCCTTCTTATTATTCATTATCAATCATCCCCAACCCCCATTCTTTCTCACCAACTAAATTAAAAAATAAATCTCCTTAGCACATCAACTGAACAAGTAGGTTATCCCTACTTAAGTTCAAAATGATACAGCACTAAATTATAAAAAGGTATAACAATTCAAATGGGAAAATAACTTAAATTCGTGTATGTTCAAAAAAAAAAAAACATGAAAGTTGTTTAAGAAAGGATAAAAATCATTTCCAGTAGGTTGATATTTAAGTTAGAGAAATGAACCAGGTAATTAAATGAAATGTCAAAAACAGTTCCGTTTTTTTCTGTTTCATTGTCTAATATTGCTCCTCGCGAGAAGCTAATTCCAGAGACTAGTGTGGCAATTTGTCCACTGGGGTCCATAGACCCTGGAAGTGACAACGAAAGAATGACAATCTTCTAAAGCCAAACTGCCTGGAGCCTTTTACTGGCGGCACTCTGCTAGGTACCCTAGGGAAAGCTCAAATTATAAATGTTTACAAGAATTCTTTCTTGAAATGTTTTCTCATTACGCCTGTGGAATTTTCCAGGCAGAGAAAAATCTAATGGGCACATCACTGTTTTCTGAACACACTAGTACCAGATTTGGTTTGTCCAATTCTTCTGTCTTCCAGGCACACCTACTTCACCGTATTTGTCCTCACGTCCATCCAGGCCAAGCAGCCTCACCACTGTTCCCATCATCACAAAGCAGGTCATGGAAGCGGGCCTCCTCCCCCAACACACACATACCAAAGATCTAAAGTGCCCAGGAGGGCTGATTGAGAGAGAGACCAACAGAAACTGCTTCCTGAGAGCTGTCCCCAAAGGGCAATACAGTGTAGAAATTCAGGAGAGCACTACCTTCAGGGGTCCTCCTTCCCCAGATTCCCGGCCACACCCCCAAGTCAGTTCTCAACCATGCTTTCCAAGTTAACATGGACTGTTTCAAAGGCTGTGGGAGCTTCTCTGGCCTCTCTTTAGACATTCAGTGAGGTCACACAGTCCCCTGAGTTTGTTATTCACAAGAGAGTGGCCCACTCAGTGGCACACCCAGTTTTGTTTGCACTCTCTGCCTTGCCTCACTTTCCAGTTCTGGGACTCAGGGAACCTGTTGTTGACTTTCTTCTCAGTCAGACCTTTCCCCACTGAGGCTTTCTTCCAGCTGTGATTAACTGAGGTATTGACATTATCAAGTGACTGTTTCTCCTGATTTGTATAATTTTATGGGGCTAACCTGTTTCAGGAGCCAGAGAATACCCCATATTTCTGGAGGGGGGAGTTATTTGTTTTAACTGTAATGGATAACAAACTAGGCATGTGAGTTTGTTTTCCACACCCAGCATCATTTCCATGGACCTAAGAAAGGCTGCTCTTTTGATATTGTGTCCCACACATCATTGCCTGAGACAAAGACAGCCAAGCCACCTGCAAGAAAGTGTGGCAATTAGCATCACATGTGCCCATCCCTGCTAATGTCCAGCCTACACAATGATAAGATGGCCTGTCACAGGTTCAGATGAGGGGACATCTTCCGAATTCGGTTCTGTCCTCCAGGATTCAAAGCATGTATTAAGCCGACAGCATTTTGTGCTGTATCCGCCTCAGCTAGAAAATGCAGCTAATAAGGGGAATAAGACTGGCACTATTCACCATAACTCGCAGAGACCCACTTAAAGAATTCTCTCTCCACAACTTTAGGTTCTGCTGTGGACCGCGTGAAATCCTGGGGAGTGGGAAGTCGCTACTGCACTGGCAGGGGGGCTGTTCTTTAAATGTCAAAAGCGAAAGGGTACAGATTGATTGACATCAAACTGGAGCGAGATTTGTAGTGAGTGGCATATCCTAAGATTACATGAACATTTAGATTAATGATTTGGATATATCTTTGGACAACTTGTGGAACACAAATATGTAAGTAGTGAATAACAGATGGCCTCAATGTCAGAATGAAATTTTGTCAGACATTTTGGGAAGAATATACTGAACAACCTGAGATCTAGGGTTAAGTTCAAATTGATTCCATTTAAGGATAATTTGGGCAACCCAATTTTTCAAAATAATAATTTGGTTTAACTTCATTAACAGTCAAGTTATAGGTAGACTACAAATTACAAATTATAGGAAAATGACTAGTCAATGTTTTCCCAGACTGAGCATGCATTACAGCAGGTTACACTATTTCAGCACCCAAAAGAGGGCCATAATCTCACTCAAGTAACTTCAGTCTGTGAGAGCATGTAGCTCTGTCCCTGTGCTCTTCTTTCCCCACCTCCCTCTCTTGAATCCCCTTTCCCTTGCCTTCCTGGCTCCCTCTTAACTTCAGAGACCTCAGAGTGCTTACTGAGGTCCACTGGTTTTTTAAAGTATTTTACATTGTGGAATTATCTGCTGTGCAGATGTCCAGTATTTTATATACATAAATTTTATTTTGTTTACATAAATTTTTTTTAAAAGATTAATTTATTTGTGCATACAGAACTGGGGTACAGGCCAGAAGTGCAGGAGTGGTGAGAGGCTTCACCAGAGGCAGAGCAGGGAGCAGAACAGGCAGATCGACTAAGCACACAGCTGAGGGGAGCAGCCAACAAGACAGGAGAGGTCTGCTGCCCCATATGGGTCACCTCTGGGGCCCGGGATCAACTCACACTGAAGCGGCTGCGGCCAGCTTGCCGTGCTGCGTCCTACCCCGTTGCATTGTACCACCAGGGAGGGCAGTTTATATAAAATTTATATATATAAAATTTATGTGTATGTTTGTGTGTATATAACATCGCTTCACCCTCACAACACTCCTGTGATTAATATTCCTTACTTCTTTTCTTTTCTTTTTTTTTTTGAGATTGCATTTTCTCCAATCAAATGTCTTTATGATGGTGAGTATGAGGTTTGTGTTTGGTGTTCTTACATCTATAGCACTGAGATCAATGCACAAGTTCCTTCCTTTCTTGTTATCCTTATCAGAGTTTGATAATAAGTATTTAATCGTCCCTCTGCCTCCTGGACCCACCCCTCAGCCAACAAGCATTTTTTAAATTTATCCTTTAATCTTTTCTAGGTTCTAAAACAAATAAGACAATGCTGGTAATTTTGATTCTTGAAAGTGGAAAACCAAAAATTCATTAGTTAAATTTATGAGTTAAAATAAGATACTGTGTTGGTCTAGAGCCACATGTGGAAATAGTTAATTGGTAACAGTTCTAATTTATTCAGGGGCAGATGCGTTACCTACGTAAAGTTGGTACAACTGAAAAATGTATATTGTACCAGAAAATCACACAGTTGAGCCAATTTATCAAACTAATTAAGAATTATACATTCCAATTTTCATAGCCATTTTAAAATACAGGATTTGTTTTTATTGTTCTAACTTGCTTTATTCTAAATAATTCTCTCAAAGCCCCTCCTTTTTGTTGAAAATGCTGCGCTTCATCTTTCCTTATAGCTACTTTGTCCTCTCTGGTGTGACTGTATTACAACTTCTTGATCCAGATCTCAGTGATATTTAGGCTGTTTCCCAGTCTTAGCTATTGCAAATAATGCCGCTGTAAGCAATGTGAAACGTACAGATTTTTGTGCTGATGGTTTCATATCTTTGGATGTATGCCCAAGAGTAGGATTGTTGAATTGTAAGGTGTTTACAGTTTTAGTCTTTTTAACCAACTAGCAATAGAGCCAAACAATTTTACTATTTTTAAGGTAAATCCAGATTGCCTTCCATATGTTTACGTCACTTTACATTCCCACTAACAGTGAGGAAGCGTTCTTTTTGCTCTGCGTCCTTTCTGATATTTGTAGTTGGACATCCTTTTTTTTTTTTTTAAAGATTTAGTTATTTAGGCCCTCCCTGTTGGCACAGCGGGTTAAAGCACAGCACTGAGAAGCCACTGTAGTTTAAAGCCACTTCTGCATGAGTTCAATTCCCGCCTGCCCCAGAGGTGACCACATGGCGTGGCAGACCTCTCCTGACACGCCCACTGCTCCCCTCAGCAGTGTACTTTGTAGATCTGCCTGTTCTGCTCCCCACTCTGTCTCTGGTGAAGCCTCTCACCGCCCCTGAGCCTCTGGCCTGTACCCCAGTTCTGTATGAACAAATAAATAAATCTTAAAAAAAAAAAGATTTAGTTATTTATGCATACAGAACTGGAGTACAGACCAGAGGTGCAGGGGTAGTGAGAGGATTCAGCAGAGGCAGAGTGGGGAACAGAACAGGCCGACTGAGAAAGTACAATGCTGAAGGGAGCAGTGGGTGGGCCAGGAGAGGTCAGTGGCTTTAGCATTTTTTTTTTTATTTTTTTAAAGATTTATTTATTTGTACATACAGAACTGGGATACAGGCCAGAGGCTCAGGGGCGGCGAGAGGCTTCACCAGAGACAGAGCGGGGAGCAGAACAGGCAGATCTACGAAGTACAATGCTGAGGGGAGCAGCGGGCGGGTCAGGAGAGGTCTGCACGCCATGTGGTCACCTCCGGGGCGGGCATCGAACTCATGCGGAAGTGGCTTTAGCTTCTCAATGCAGTGCTTTAACCCGCTGCGCCACCAGGGAGGGCCCGGCTTTTGCTTTTTAGTGCTGCACTTTAACCTGCTGCGCTGGGCCCAGAGGTCTTTTTAATATGTGCTGTTCTTATGGTGTGAGATGGTGTCTCATTGTGGTTTAAACTATATGTCTCTTATTGAAAATGATGATGGATATTTTTTCATAGATCTATCAGCCTTCCAGATGACATCTCTGGAGTTCATTTATACCTCTGCCCATTTATCAATTGGGTTTTCTTTTTATTGTTGAATTGTGTTTTTTATATATCTTGAATATTCACCTCTTATCCTTTATATATTGTGTGGATTTTTTCTCCCACTAAATAGGATATCTTTTAAATCACCTTGTATTTTCTTTAGCCATACAGAAGCATTTTAATTCATGGTGACCCCAATTGTTTACTTTTGGTTTTAGTTCTCTTGCCATAGGGGTCAAGTCACCACAAGCATCTTTGTCATCTTATATCAAACTATATATTGCCAGTTCTTTCTTTTATGTATTTTATTGCTGCAGGTCTGATATCTCCATCTTTAATCTTTATGTGTATAGGTTTAGCAAGTGATCCAACTCCATTCTTTTGCATGTGGCTTTACAATTGTCCCAGTACTATTTATTGAAGTGACTATCCTTTCATTATCACTTTGTTATATATCTCTTTAGGTGCCAGTATGTATGTGGATTTAATTCTGGGCTTTCCATTCTATTCCACTGATACATGTAACTACTTTTTGTGCCAATACCATATTGTCTTTGTACTGTCCTTTCATAGCAGAGTTTGCAGTCGGGTAACTTGAAATCTCTGTTTCTCTCCTTTAATCTCAGGACTTCTGTTGCAATTCACTTTACATAGGATAGTCATTTTGATTATATCAATTCTCCCCATTCATGAACACGATAGTCTTCTCTCTCCTTACGTACCTACCTAAGTTCCTTAGTAGCATCTTGTAGTTCTTATTATACAGGTATTTTGCATTTAATTCTTTGCATTTAATTCTTTGCAAAGCAATTAAAAATACAGTTTATTTTCTTTTTTCGATTAAAAGTCTATAAAAAGTTAAAGATTTTCGTTCACTGACTCTATAATCAGCCACCTAATTTTTGTCTACCGGAAGTGTGTTCTTTCATTCTGCCTTTTGTGCTGTAAATACTATACTCTAATTATTTGAGGAATTTCTATTTTTGTAGATATGTCAGGAAACAGGACATTGACTTAGAGAAAATTTATAGATGTTATACCTATAAATTTCTAGAATATCTAAAGGATGTCTCTGGCAAGAGTTTTAAGAGACAAAAACACATAAATATAGTAACAAAGAAGAACAAATGAAGTAAGTTGTTTAATATAAAAGAATTGGGAAAGTGTTACCAGTAAACACGCACTAATGAAATATTCATAGAGACAGCTGTTCTAAGGACAAAGGTCTCTTTCGAATTAAGGGATTATATTCATGCATGCGCTTCAATGGAACTTGTATCTTAACAAATTAGAGAAACTAAACCACAATAAGATTCTATTAACTAAATAAGAAAAAAAATCCAAAAAGACCCAGGAAATGAGTGAATAGAAAAATAGCTGCGTTAAATGCACTGGTGGCTAGACAATGTTGAGGATCTATAACAGAGATGACTAAAAACATTTTCTATTAAATTTGCCTTAAGGTTTTCAGCCAGAATCCTCTCCCAGAACAGTTTTTAACTTCAGAGATTAACAGTGGTTGGAGACACCTGTTCGATTCTGTGTTGTAACTGTATTGTATATAACCTTCCATTCACAGAATGACTACACACCCATATTCAAATGTATTAAAACTCCTAAATATTCACTTACTCTCGGTATAAAATATATCCCCTTCAAATTAAGCTGTCCCAAACTCTTTGGCAAAATTAGATGTTACATATGGAGAATGAGTATCAGAGCTCCTGAAAATATTTTTGTGTCCTATAGTATATTATGTGTCCTGCAGTATGCTGGCACAGTTACTGTATATGCTGCCAAATAATTTATTCATGGGGCAGAGCTGTTCTTTGGGCTTGGCAGAGGGAGGAAATCCCTGGGTACATTAAGACGAACAATAGTTGTCAGGTGGCAACTAACATATTCATTCAGACATGTCAAGGGAGAAGATAGAAGAGACATGGATATATTCAAGTCAGGTCTTACTGTGATCAGTGTCTTAATGCAGCCTCTATATCCTGGCTCTAATTTTAAGCTTTGAAGTCTACATATTCTTTTTTTTTTCAGCGCATCCAGAGCAAACTAGTCTTGGAGAACTGACCCTCATGAACTAATCTCACCAAAGGCTGATATATGAAGTTATGATAAAAGATGTGCCTTTCTCTTCCAAGGACCACAAGTTTATGTCATTTTCTGGAGCTCACTCTTCCTCATTTAAGATTCTCAAGAAACTAAACTAAGTATCAGGATATTTCTTAATAAAAAAATTTTTTTTTCAAGAAAATTGATGGTCAGCAGGGATATTTGAGTTCCTTACTGGCAAAGCCTGTTAACGATGGTTATTTCTTTGATCACAAACTTCTGGTAGAGGCAGTCTCTGTGCCCCTTGTTAATGCTAACTGATAATGTTAATTGATCTTATCTTCTCATTTTCCCTCTTTTATAGATTTCATGTAAGATAATCCTACCAAAAACAACTTCAAACAGGCTGTGAAATTTCCATCCAGTTATGCAAACATTTATTTGTTGCAAATATCATGTTTCTTTCCTCCAAAAAAGAAACAGCTAACACTGTCAATCAAAATCACAATATTTGGTGATAAGTTAGCAATTGTCGAGTGATAGAGTAGCTTATAAAATGCTTCTCTGGGCACAAAGAACATATTTTGAAATTGCTTAGGTGGGTTGGGAGGAGAAAAAATAACAATAAAAGACAGTCAATTTGTTTTCCAGTAGAGGGATGAACAGCCAGATTCAAGGAGTGGCGTGTTTTTTGGATCTGTGGCCATGTGTCTTTGGAATTCATAAGTGCTGTTAAGCCTGCATGCTTGCGTCCCCTCACACTCCTGTTGAAACCATGAACGTAATGGTATTTGGAGGTAGCACCTTAGGAGGCAGGTAGGCTTCGTGAAGATCACGGGCTGTGCCCCCTGATGGGGTCATATCCTTATCAGAGAGCAGCACAGCTTACATTCTCAATACTAAGAGGTCACGTGAGCACCCAGCAAGATGGTGACTGCCTATAAGCCAAGCTGGGGCATCAAAAAGAAACCTCCCTTGCCAGCACCATGCTTTTGAACACACCAGCTTCCAGAACTGCCAGAAATAAATTTCTATTGTTTAAGTCACCAGTCCATGGTGTTTTGTTATGGCAGGCTACACCTTCCCTGAGTGGTTTTTGCTGCCCCCTTTAGAACAAGCTGCTCAATTTTTAGCCACGATTCCTTGGCACAGTGAGTTGGGGGAGGGTAGTGCTGAAATCTACCAACAAGTAACTGCAAGCCTTTTTAATAGCATCTTGGAAATCTTCCAAGAAGAAGCATAAATGCCTTAGGCTCTTTTATAGGTCATAATTTGTAATTTGTCTCCAAGGTTTTTAAAAAGAAGTATGTATTTATATTCAGATGGATAGTCCAGCATCTTTAACCCTGACTAAATAGGTTTGGGACAACGTGCAAGGCTACTAAAATTCCTGTGGTGGATGTATTTCCTGAAAGTCTCTTCAAGCTCACCACTCTCAGGGGCTTCATGAAGTAAATCACTGGCTCAAAGAAAATTCATTGAAAGACCAGTGCTTGAGTGGAAGCGAGAGACTGTTTTTTTTTACCATCCCATGACATGGTCCACCTAACATTTGTTTTCTAAAATGTGCTAGGTACCTTGTAAGTTCTTCCTTTAGTGTTCAAAGCAAGCCTCTGAACATGGGTCTTGGCTTATTATGCACCTCAACTGTTCTGTGTCTTTGCCTTGATTATTCTTTGCTTTAACTGTTTGGTGCCTCTCAGTGTGCAGAAACAGGGAGTGGTGATAAGGGACCTGGTATGAGGATCTATATATCCTGGAAAGAGCATGTGCAGAAACAGCAATATGTTATGATTAGAGTAGCAAAAACACGGTGTCTTTATTATCCCAGCCTTGACTGGCTGGCTGGTTACACAAACCCCACACACTTGTGTAGTCCCCATTTGCCTGTTTCCTTTTTGATCTTTTTTTTTTTT
>NW_004567116.1:29108159-29133946 GCF_000260355.1 Condylura cristata
TCGACAAAGTACACTGCTGAGGGGAGCAGCGGGTAGGTCAGGAGAGGTCTGTCATACCATCTGGATCACCTCCAGAGTGGGGATAGAACTCTATCTGAAGGGACTACAGCTAGCTTGCAGTGCTGCGTCCTAACCCGTTGCACCACCAGGGAGGGCCCTGATCTTTTTTTATTTTCTGACTAGTTCTAAATAAAAACAAGACTCCCTTGGAGCTGGGCTGCACCTTAGGCTTCTCATTGTTCTGCACATGGACTCTGAGTAACGCTTTTTCATCCCACCATCTCATGCCAAAATGAGACTTCTCTGCAGGAGAGATTATTATATCTACTTTACAACTTGGACCATCCAACTTGAAATAAGTTCATTAAATTTCCAAAGGTTTGACATCTAGTATATGGTAAAGCCAAGAAGGGGACTCTTAGTCCTTACATTCCATTCTCCCTGCACCAAGCTCTACTGCTTCTTAAGCAACCAAAGGTTTAAAATATGATTAAAAAACCAACAGCAGATATATAGTAAAAAGTACTAATTAAGTACAACAGCTGCACCAGCACCACAGATTAACAGAAAATCTTCCCAGACAATAAGCTTCTTCCTTATCTAACACTGCTTGAAAAGACCCCAGTAAAAGGGAAGAGAACACTGTGGTATAGTGGGGCTATTTCAGTGCCCAGGACAAGCCAGTAAGCAGGGCTAGAAAGATTGCATGATGCTTCTCTAAAACCTCGAATCTGTAGTTGAGCCTAGAAAAAGCTTAAAGTAGGCCTCCATGCTTATCTCCAAAGACCACTTTTTCAATTTTTAAAAGTTCCTAATGTGTTCTCAATTTATTCTGAGGCACTCAGGATGTGGCCCATGAGGTATAGCACTGCTGCTGATAATCCTTTTTGGAGAAAAACTGTGGCTGAATTCCTGCACGCCCCGCAATGGTTCCACTCTTCCAGAATCCCTTTATGCCACCTTAAGTCAACAGAAGAAGACAGGATACTCATTGGCAACTCTTTCTCAATGCATGGAAACATTTTGGCCCTTGGACAACCCGTGGGAAATCTCTTAAGTCAAAGACAAATTTTTTTTTTCTAACTTTTAATTTTTGTGTAACATTCATTCACAAAAATTTATAAAACTGACATTAAATTAGATCTAAATTTGTGACCTTCAGAAAGGGAGAGGCACAGCATGTGGAGTACTGTGGGTGGGTACTCAAGGGTCACTACACCTGACAAGGGCATCCTACACTGTCAAAACACCGGGAGGGTGTGGATTAGTGTTTCTTCAAAACTATCAATCAGTCAATCAATGGGGAAAACACACACACACAAATAAATAAATAGAGCTAAAATATATAATTTTTCTGTTGCTCTTTATGCTAGCTCACTTCCACACTGTTTCCCCTATTCTTGTCTCCTATTGATACCTGTCTACACCTTGAGAAATAACCTCCCACCTTCTGAAATAGCCATGTATAGAGTATAAAAGAAACTCCTCAAGATCAGTGAACATGAAGATTTTTTAGCACAAATCAATTTCCTAGTAAGCCCTGCTAAAAGGTACCTGTCTATGAATTCCCACTTTGATTTTTCTTTTATGATTTCTCCCAAGTAAGTCATTCTATGCAGGCTCTTTATATGCTAATGAACGCCAACTCCCTTTGCCTCCAGTAATGTCTGCCTTGAGACTGGTAGTACTTGGACTCTTGGGGGAGGGGAGTTCTCATGAATGCCCACAAATAAGTCATATTAATCACCACAAGACACCCACCATCACCTCCTTATGATGTCCATTTGTACATCAGCCAAGGCCCACAGAAGGGCCTCATCCAATGGGAACCAATATTTGGAAAACTATCTTTGCTCCATTTTCAGTACAAATATAATCTTCAAAGCAGACCCCACACCTCAGACTCAGAGTATCTATAAAACATGGGCCTGACCCACAAGAATCCCCACCCCTCTTAAAATAGCCACTGCTGGTGGCACAGCACTAAGAAGATAAAGCCACTTCCGCAAGAGTTTGATTCCCGCCTGCCCTGGAGGCAACCACATGGCGCGGCAGACCTCTCCTGACCGCCCGCTGCTCCCCTCAGCAGTGTACTTCGTCGATCTGCCTGTTCTGCTCCCCACTCTGTCTCTGGTGAAGCCTCTCATCGCCCCTGAGCCTCAGCCCAGTTCTGTATGCACAAATAAATAAATCTTTAAAACAAAAAAATAGCCACTGCTTTAGAGATAGACTTAAGCCAGTACAATAACAGCCATATCTTTGAATTTGCTTGGAACAACAGGGAAAGTAAAGTTCTTTTTCTTTGGGGGTCAGTAGCTGAAAAGAAAGCATATCTCTGAGGTTACTGGCAATTGATCTTTGCCATCACATTGGGAAAATACACTGAAGAAGGAAAGCAGAGTTAAATAAAGAAATGGAAAAAAGCCAAAGATACTGCTTCAATCCTAGCTCGAGCCATTCCTGAAGGTCTTCAAATTCCCAATTAGTCAGTAGATCCTTTTTCTTTCTTAAGTTCCTTTATCATTTGTAACAAGAAGATCCCTGAATAAAACATTTAAGTCATTGTCCTCATTTTTAGTTCATGAAGCTTGAAATCTAATAGAGAACACAAACTATTCTAATGTCTACAACTTCATTAGAAATGAAATTTATTATTTTTCAAGTTCAAAATAACTTTCTTAAAATGTCCTTTTCACCCCCAAATATTCCCTGTTCTTTAAGAAACTGCTCCAGATGAAGAATAACTCTTCCTTTCTGGACCTGACTACATTTCGATTTGCTAAATTGCTTTGAAATCTCAGAGAACACTGAGGGAAAAAAAAAAACTGGGCAGAGGGTTTCACATGCCCTTTTATCCATATTAACTATAATATCCACTAATCTTTTTGTATCAACTGCTTAGTATTCAGCACACAGACTGAAAGTAGAAAATGTCAATTATTCAGGCTGTCTGAATCCCAAGATGGACTGCCATCCATGTTGGGGACAAATAACACTGAGTGGAGTGTCTGAAGTCCACAGTCAAGCGCCTATAGGCAATTTCTGAGTCATTTCTCCGGCACAGTCAAAGAGGTGTGCTGACCTTTTATTACCTTTGCTGAGATTGAAAACAGAAGACAAATTCTGCTCATAAACTCTCCTAAATTTAATCCCAGGGAAACCTTGTTTGGTTGAAGTCCTCATTAGGGGAATCCAATTTGATCTTATACAAAGGGACACACTTCCCCCAAATGTATTTAAGGCACCCATTTCAATCGGAGAACCACCTAGGGCATGCAATCATTGTTTTTAGGGCTTTCAAAAATGATGTTTTCGAATTGGTAACTCTTAATTTGAGGGAGAGGAGGATTCTTTAAAGTGTTTGTTTATTTTGAAACAATGTTCCACTTACAAGAAGTTATATAACAGTACAGTGTTCCCCTGCACCCGTCACCAGCTTTCCCAATTAACCAGCCAGGAAACTGATATCAGCGCAATACTATAAACTACAGACCCTATTCATTTCCACCAGCTGTTACATGTACTCACTTCACCTAGAGCGCTTTTTAAAAACAGAGATATCTGCTCCTTCTGCAGATTCTGATTCAGTTGGTCTGGGTAGAGTCTAGACATAAATATTTTATAAAAATATACCCATCTTTGGGAAAGAAAAACATATATTCAATAAGGTGAGCTAGCAAAATTCCTAAATGAAAACTGGTATTAGGGTACATTGTTTATTTTCTCTCAGAATGAGCAGACAGATATTTTACAAAGCATGCCATGATGTTTATTTATGGCTTGAAACCCTGCATAATCTAAGAATAATGATAATAAATTCATTAATGACCTACATCCCCTTGAATAGCAAAAAAGTCATTAAGTGGCAGTGTAATTTGACATTCAGATCTCCAAGGCGAAGCCTTTCTCAAGGATTCTACTGTGATATCACCAAGGCCCAAGAAATTAACAGTAAATTGGACTCTCTCTTGAGAATCTGAAATAGTGCAAACAAGAGCTAGCATGGTCATTTTAGTACAGAGCCTGGGCGCCAGTAGTGAACACTCAGAGGACCTGCCTGGGGTTCTAGTCATTTTCCGACTCTTGGTCCAGGCCTTCCTCTTGCCTTTGAGTTCCATTTGCCATTAATCTTTTCAAGAACTCATGTTTCGTTAAAGCCTCATCAAACAGCTGTCTAATACTTCACTCAAAGAGCACAAACTAATACACAGGATCTCCCAAATGCTGATGGGATCCCCATTTTTTTTAAAATTTTTTTAAGATGTATTTATTCATTCATATAGAACTGGGGTACAGGCCAGAGATGTGGAAGGTGAGAGGATTCACCAGAGACAGAGTGGAGGGCAGAACAGGCAGATGGACGAAGTACACTGCTGAAGGGAGCAGCGGGCGGGTCAGGAGAAGTCTGCAGCGCCATGTGGTCACCTCCGGGGCAGGCAGGAATCAAACTCATGTGGAAGTGGCTTTAGCTTCTTAGTGCTGTGCTTTAACCTGCTGCGCCACCAGCGAGGGCCCGGGATCCCCATTTTTTAAACATACCATTCACTTCACTCTTCTGTGCCTTTGCCAAGTTCTTTGCCAACTTTGGCCTGGAGTTTTGCTGTTTAAAGGGACAGGAGGGGTGGGAATAGGGGCTTGTTCAGTCAGCTCTTATTTCCTAGTACCCAATTTCATGTCAGAAATAAAGCAGGTGTTCAAATACTGAGGTGACTAGAATAATGGTTTCTCAAAGATGTCCACACTCTGAGTCCCAGACCTATGACTACAGCATCTTACAAGGCTAGAATATCGTGATTAAATTAAGGGTCTTGAGGTGGAGGTTATTCTGAGCTACCTAGATAGTCCCAATGGATTCACAAGGTTTAATAAAAGGGAAGCAAATGTTGAGAAAAAGTGAGAAAAAAAGGAGATGTGATCCTATAAGCAGAGGTTGAAGTGATATGATCTGAAAATAGAAGAACAGGTCAGAAGTTAAGGAATGCAGTTGACTTCTAAATGCTGAGAAGGCAAACAAACAGATTCTTTCCCAGTGTCCCTAGAACAAAAGCTAATCTTTCTAGCACCCTGATGTTAGACTTGCCACTGGAACTGCAGAAGAATTAATGTTAAGCCCTTAAGATTGTGGTCAATTGTTACATCAACCATTGTAAGGAACAATTATGCTTACCAGAGAGCATTTCTACATTTTCTATAGGGCATTTTCCTGATTTGTCTCAGATAGAAAATTAATTACCTGAGGTCTAGATAGCAGATTGGCTGCCTGCATAAGCCTCAATGACCAACTAGAGTCTCACAGAGTTCAAGAGACTTTAACCACCTGGAAAAAAAAAAAAAGTCAACAAGGGGGTCCTCCCTGGTAGCACAGCAGATTAAAGCAGGCAGTAAGAAGCTAAAACCACTGCAGCGTAAATTGGATTCTGCCCCACCCCCAGGTGACCACATGGCGCGGCAGACCTCTCCTGACTGTCCTGCTGCTCCCCTCGGCAGTGTACTTCATTGATCTGCCTGTTTTGCTCCCCTCTCTGTCTCTGGTGAATCCTCTCACCACCCCTGCACCTCTGGCCAGTACCTCAGTTTTGTACGCATAAATAAAGAAATCTTAAAAAAAAAAAAAAAAAGTCAACTTGGGGCAGAAAAGTTAGCTATTCACCTTTATTAAAAGGGGCTCCTCGGGCCCTTCCTGGTCACGCAGCGAGTTAAAGCGCAGCACTAAGAATTGAAAGCCACTTCTGCATGAGTTCAATCCCGGCCTGCCCCGAAGGTGATCCACATGGCGTGGCAGACCTCTCCTGACCCGCCCGCTGCTCCCCTCAGCAGTATACTTCCACGATCTGCCTGTTCTGCTCCCCACTTTATCTCTGGTGAATACTCTCACCGTCTCTGAGCCTCTGGCCTGTACCCCAGTTCTGTATGCACAAATAAATAAATCAATCTTTAAAAAAAAAAGGGGGGGGAGGGAAGGAACCTCACCTGTTTGCACACCAGCATCAGGTGGGCTGCCTCAGGATGAAAAACAAGTAAATGGCAGCTATTCTCTTAAACCAAAGACTCAACAGAGATCCAATTGTGACCATCTCTACTGAATGGAATTGTAGGTGCTTTCTACGTGCATTTTTATGTTTCTTTGTTTCTCTATCTTTTTTCACTGTTGCATATTTTATGAGAAAAACAAACTATAAAATAATTTACATTCTGAAAAAAAAAATCCTCCTTTACCTAAGCTTTCAAAACATAATTCCACATTCAAGGATTGTTTTGCTTCTGGAAAACAAGTTAACAATTTATAAGAATCATCTTATTTTCAAAGGAAATGCATATTAAGATAAGAATGGAGTGTTATATGAGATTAAGCTGAATGTTTTTCCTCTGACTGTCTCCTCAGATTGCAGTCACCATCCACAGTCAAATGAAGCCTCTGTGCAACGTGAGTGGAGCCGCAAACGGACCCTGACTAGGTGATTCAGGGTTCTGGCGTCATTGCAGACGCCTGTGGCACTATTTGCCTGTTAGTTTACTTCATGGATTGGCAGAGTTTTCCTGCAAAAAGCAAGGTAATAAATATTTCAGACTTTGTAGGCTGTGCAATCTCTGTTGCAACTTCAGTTGAACCTTTGTATTCCCAAGTTCTGTGTCTACGGATTCAGCCTTCACGGGTAGAAAATACACACGACCCAATTTGACTTATGACCAGCCATAAGGCAATTGCACCTGGACCCAACTACGTACAGACTCCTTTTACTCATCATTATCGCCAAACAGTTCAGTGTAACAACTATTTACATAGCATTTACATTGCATTAATATCATCAGAGATCTAGAGGTGATTTAAAGTGGACAGGAGGATTGTGTACAAATTGACACCGTTTTATACAAGGGACTTGAGCGTCCCCAGACTTGGGCATCTTAGGTGGGTGGGTCTGGAACTAATCCCCTGAGGAGACCAAGGGAGCCTGTACTCAGCTGTCATTTAGGTGTGAAGACAGCCATCCACAACACATAAATAAGTGTGGCTGTGTTCCAATAAACCTAGATTTATTGATGCTGTAACTTGCATTACGCATTATTTTCGTATGTCACAAAATACCATTCATCTTTTCATTTTTTCCAACCATTTAAAAATGCAAAAAGAGTTCTTAGTTCTGGAACCAGAGAGAAATAGGAGGCAGGTGAATTTGACCCAGAGGCTGTAGCTTACCAACTTCTAGTTTATATCATGTAACAAAAAAGTCCATTTTTATTTTCAGTTAACTACAAAATATGGAGTTTTCTAGATAAAAAATTCATGCCCCTGTTTTTTAAAAACACACATTAAGGTCACTGCTCTAAGTTATTGTACATGTACTACAATTATGCCTAAATATTTAAAATATTTACATGATGAAGTCACTGATTTCACTTCTGGTTTCCAGTCCAGCTCATAAGGAGTGTGGGTGCTGTCCCCCTATGTCACAAGGAAAGTAACTGAAGAGACAGAAAAATCAACCACTTTTCTAGGATCCATAAAATAAGCAAGAACCACTGCTGCCCCAAGTTAACAAAACAGTATGAGAATACAGGGAGTCCCTGCTTACCAGAGGATAGATAGACTCAGGAAGGAAACCTCCTTGGGAAGCAGTGGCTGGGCAGGAAAGGCTGAGCAGTAATTGATGAACAACTCTGAGAGCTAAGAAGTTTAGAGGCACTCCATCTCGGGGGAGTCCCCTCTTTTATGATACTTATCTCAAGAAGCTTGGTCAAGCTATCAGTAAATATGGGGGGAAAGTCCATTGTGCTCCTGGAGGGGGAGCAGGGAACCATTTGGTAATACACTGAGCACTTGGTTCTTAGCAAGGCCCACACTCAGGAGACATCAACTAACCAGAGCTTAATCTGCTGGATATTATCATAGCCTAAATGATGTAGGGAAAGGGCTACTGAATCCCAATCAGTTCTCATTTCCTCTCTAGCCATTGTCTCCCACTTGAGTGGGGGAGGGGAGAGGAGGAAATTGCTGAGAAATATATGAAATTCACAGTACAGGGACTTAGGCAATACTCCACTTCCAGCACACTTCACCACCACCCAGATTATATAGCGGCTCCTTTACTTAGTACCTCTGACAGCTATTAAGAAAAAATTACAAAGCATACTAAAACAGAAAAAACACAGTATGAGTAGACAGAGCATCAGGAAAAGATAGCAATGATGTTGGGATTATCGCACCAAGGATTTAAACACTATAATTAATACAAAAGACAGTAATTGATAAGGACAGATGGGCAGTGTAAACTGGTAGATGAAACTCCTAAGACAGAACCAAAAAATATTAGAGATCCAGAGCACTGTTGATGAAATCAAGAGTATTTTTAATGACTAACTGGAATGGACATGACAGGCATGGAAATTTTCAAATGTATTGTTTCTAATATTTCTTCTGTTCTTTTTTCTCTTCTTCTGATATTCCTGTTACACATAGGATAAAACTTTTGTAGCTACACCAAGTCCTTGGATATTCTCTTGTTTTATCCAGTCTTTTTTATTTTCTCTTTGCTTTTCATTTTTGGCGGTGTCTATTAATATATCCTCAACCTCAGAAATTCTTGCTTCAGTTAGTCCAGTCCAGTTAGTCATTAATTCCAGATCATGAATCCAAGAAACTTAAAGAACACCAAGCAGAAGAATAAACAAAACCTAAGAATAACATTGCCAAAAAAAAAAAGAAAAGAAAAAACTCTGAGAGAAGGCAGAGAGGAGAAGGAAGAATGGAGTAGAATGGAATATTTAAAGTACTGGGGAGGTAGGAGGAAGTTTCAGCAACATAGAATTCAGCACCCTATGAAATTATCCCTCAAAACTGAAGCAAAAATAAGATTTTCTCCCAAAATTGAAGAAAATTTTTGCCATTAGAACTTGCTTTAAAAGAAATGTTAAAGAACTTTCTTTAGAGAGAATAAAAACTATACAGGTCAAAAATTAGGATCTACATGGGGGGGGGTGGGAAAGGCCATCAAAGAGTAGATAATGGAAATTAAATAATTACTGATTGCCGGGGGTGGGGGGAGGGAATGTTCTCTTGATGACTAAAACATATTTTAGCTGATAAGACCCTAGATAGGGAACTTAACAAATACCTATTTCAAATAATATATACTATACATGATTTGTATGATGTAACAAAAGTGAACTCATGTGTTTGAGTTGATGTTTAGCTAAGCAACTATTGTCAATATCACCACACCCACAAAATAGTAAAACAAGAATGCCCCCAAGTGGCAGTAACCACAGGTGATAGAATGTCAACCAGGAATCTGCCCATTAAAGAGGTATAATTGAATTCCTGCGGCATATTACGATCCCATAGATACAAGAGAAAATTTGTTCAAACTAGAGGACGGGAAGCAACAGGACCTGTGAGTAGCAAAATAGATCATTTAGAAAGTATAGAAATTGTACTTAGCAAAGTGGGTGGGAACTAACAATGCTCCTTAGAAGCACAGTTAATAAATACCAGATTTTAAGTGAATTTTGAGTAGATATAACTATCAAAAATAGGCAATTAACATAGGTTTAATATGATTCAGGTCTAGAAAGTGATATTTTCCTTCTTATTGTAACTCTTCTAGCAGGTATTCTGTGTCTCGGCCTCTTTTTTTTTTTTTTTTTTTAATCTCCTGCTTGAATTCTTTTCCTTAATGTCCTTGAAAGTATAATGTGGTTACAATTGTGTCATGGCGTAAATATCCCAAAATGTTATTTTCATCCATCTTTTACATAATATGCACCTTTAATCCTCTTTGCTATAAGATGCTTATGTGCATGCTGGTGTTTTCCTGGATATTTACCTTTTAAGTTTAATATGCTTATGAAATTTGAACAGGTTCATCAGCACATTAAGAATGGATGACTTAAGGAAGAAAGGATCCAGCAAATAGTACCTGTAGCTAACATGTTCTGAGAGTCCAAAATGCATGCCCTTGCAGTCAGACCATCTAGAATTAAGCAGCAGTCCTGCCACCTGCCAGCTCTCTGACTTCACCTTCTGTGTCATCTCCACGCAGCTCAGAGGTAATAGCATCTGTGTCCTAGAGTTCTGTGAGTGATAAAGTAAGTTAGAAGCAAAGTAAGTTGATGCTTGACATTAAGTGACTGGCCAAACTGGTGTTAGCTTCTGCCATTAAAACTTCTCTAAATTTTTGTTTCAAATATTTATTTTATGACAGGCAAGCTGGCAAGATCATGAGAGGGAGAAACACATTTTTTTCTCACGATCCTATGGATTATATGATTATTTCCCACTTTATTGATGACAAAATTGAGCCATAGACAGGTTAAATAATTGCCCAGGAGCTCAGTACCAGTGCACTTGTCAGTACTAGTCCTGGAGTTGAACTTCAGTCCAATACAGCCTTGGCTCAACTTATTCTTGAATTCTCTTTCTCTCAAACCACACATCCAATCTGTTAACCAATTCTGGTTGACTTTGCCTTCAAAATCTAAATCTTCCATGCTCCACCACCTCCACCACTACACCCTACTCCCACCCACACTTACCACCTCCTGCTTTAATGACTGTAACGAACTCTGTCTCTTCATCTATTCTCATACTCCCCACCAAATCCCCTCAACGGTCAAATCTCAGCACTATGACCAGAATGTTCTCTGGTCCTAGTTTATTTTCTCTTAGTAATACTTATTGCCTTCTATTCTCTAATTTTTTTAAAATTTATTTTGTTACTGCCTGCTTCCTCAACTAAATATAAATTTCATGAGGACTGGATTATTTTCTGTCCTGTAAATTGTGAAAATGTAGGGAATACCACAGCACTCCTCAGTTTAAAGCTTTTCAAAGGTCTCCCTTTACTCAAAGTACCAAAGCCTTTACCAAACGCACAGGTCATGATACACTCCCACTTCAACCTGCAATTCACATGTTGATTCACCCAGGATCCTTCTTTTTCATCAAAGTTTTATGAATTCAGTGACTTCTTCTATGGCTGCCCAATCCAAAACTTAGCCACAACCCACTAACTATATTTCCTAGGCTTTTATTCTTTTCTGTCTCACTAGTATATATCATCGCCTATCTTTTATACACTTATATGCTTCATTTCTTTATCTACTATTAGGATATAAGTCTCATAGAGGCAAGAATTTAGGGTTATTTGTGCTAGAGTGTCTTTAGTACATAATAGGCACTCAATAAAAGTTAACTAATAAATATCCAGATGAATAAGTTGAATAAATTAATGGATTCGCTAACAATGGACATAAAAATTGAAATGTACATCAGAATGTCGCTTCATGATAACCATCAATATAGATTACCATTATAGTTTAATCCAAATGTCAGACTTTTTAAATAATTTATTCTTTTAATTCTTGTAATATTAAGATTCACTGTGTCAGGTAGCACCATCATAGGGTAACTGTCACCAAATCACCTATAGTCCACCTTTATAGTTCACTGTGCTTCTTCTCCATTTTGTTCCTGCTCCTCACACACCCCTTCACCTCTTTATGGGCTTTTTAGTTCTTTAGTCAGGTTTCAAGGGTTAGCTTTTAAGTTTTTTTTTCTCTGGTTCTTATTTTAGTTTCTCTATGTTACAAATGTCAGTGGTAACATCAAGTATTGACCTTTCTCCTTCTGACTTATTTCACTTAATATTGTCTCTTCCAACTCTATTCATGTTGTTGCAAAGGGCATGCGATTTTCTTTTTGATTGCTGAGTAATATTCCATTGTGTATATGTATCACATCTTCTTGATCCACTCATCTGTTTTGGATACTTAGGTTGTTTCTATATCTTGGCTAATATCAATAATGCTGCCATGAGATTTCCTTTCTAATTAGTGTTTTTGTGCTTGGGGATAGATAACTAGGAGTGGAATTTCTGGGCCATACTGCAGATCCATTTTCAGTCTTTGAAGAAATCTCCACAATACTATCCACAGGGATTGAAGCAATCTACATCCCTACCAATAGTGAATGAGGGCTCCTTTTGCTCCACACTCTCTTCACACTCTCTTCAGCTCCTGTTGTTTCTGGTCGTTTTGATATGGGCCATTCTCACTGCTGTGATGTGGTATCAATCACATTTTTTTCAAAGAATGGAGAAAGTGGTTTAGACTATAGGCCAAAATCGACATTCTTTGTGAATAAACAATGAGAGCTTAACCTGACTCAATTGTGCAGGCACAGATGAAATAGACAAAAGTGAAAGAACAGAAATCCAAGCTCAGCCTCCTTTCCACATTCTTACTGACTGCTTATCAGTAAGAATTCCAGAGATGAAGAGACAAACCCATTTTTTAATGAGAATAACCTTGCCCTTTTAAAGCAGTGTGATTTTTGTTTTAGTCTCCTATGTAATATTCTTTCCTCCTGTTACAGGGAGAAATATGTTTAAAGAAGAGCAGAGATAGGTCAAGACTTCATCCTTCATGAGAATTGCATGGGCAATAATGAATTAAATTTAAAATATAACAAAGAATAAAGATGAATTATCCTAAATTACAGAATAACTTACAGCCATGTAATTAAACTCACTCTGATTTCCCGTTCCATAATGTGAGCTCAGATATTCTACGCTTAGACTTTTTTGTCCTCATTATTCTATAATCTTGAGATAAAGAATGTTCCCAGATTTTGTTACAAATAGATTTCTGGACTGGCTGGATCCATAAACAATTGCAGTCAAGATTCTGGTCCCTAAAATGAATAATAATAATAAGAAGAAGAAATTTCATGTACATTAATTAAACATTTACTATATGCCAGGCACCATTCTAAGATTTTCATAAATTGAATCATTACTTAGACTTAAAAGATTAAGGAATTTATTCAAAAATATACAAGCAGTAAATAATGAATCATGAATGCAAGCCAATTTTGTCTGACGCCAAAGTCTAATTAGACCTTAAAAACGTCACCAATGTGGGCCCTCCCTGGTGGCACAACGGGTTAGGACACAGCACTGCAAGCTGGCAGCAGCCGCTTGAGGGCAAGTTCAATCCCCAGCCCCAGAGGTGACCCACATGGTGTATCAGACCTCTCCTGACCTACCTACTGCTCTCCTCAGCAGTGTACTTTGTCAATCTGCCTGTTCTGTTCCCCATTCTGTCTCTGGTGAATCCTCTCACCACCCCTGGACTCCTGGCCTATATCCCAGTTCTGTATGCATAAATAAATCTTTAAAAAAAAAGTTCTTATAAAAAAAAAAGTCACCAATGTGACAGTTCCCGGAGCACATCGGGCATACATGAACCTTTGGAGTATTTACTGTTTCTTGCTTATCAAGGCTAAATAACATAATATTAATACATCAAATCAATGTGATAATCTGCAGAATGTTCAAATGATCAAACACCTTCGGGCTACAATGATTGGGCCGAGGATAAGCACAGACCACACAGTAAGTTCATAAACATGTTTCAGTCCAAATTAACGAAACTATTTCTGGTGTCCTTATTTAATGGATACTGAAAAGAGTGCATTTGCTAAATCAATAGCCACGTAACAAGTATCAGAACTGTGTCTTTCAATCCTTGAAAGTCTATACAAGATATACTGTGCAGATAAAAACTCCACAATTTTAAAAATGTTTCTAAAATTACTGCAGATTAGATTAAGCTTGTTCATTTTATGATTAAGATCTCCCTCATATGTTTTTCTTGTTTATGTAATCTGTCAAAAAAGGACTAAGATATATGGAAGTGCTATTGTGTTGTTATCAACTTCCATCATTTTCTCAGAGATTCTAATTGAATAGAGATGAGATAGAACCTAGATTTCTTCATTTTCAAATACCTTCCTGCATAATTCTAGTGATCACTCTTCATCACTATGTCACATCAGTGTGGGTGAAATGATTAAATCATTTAATTAGCATTTATTGAACACCTACTATATTCCAATCCCACTGATTTAGGTATATTGCTTACCAGTGAGATATATGTGTGTGTACACATATACATATTAATAATTTACATAAACAGTAAAAACTATCAAAATACTAAGTTAACATTGGTAGAAATATTTATGTCTAGAAATTGGTATTTCTCTTCTTATCTTAGCTTATAACAGTAACCTTTCATTTCATTCTGTTGTCAAATCTCCTGCTTGAATCATGTTCTTTAATTTCCTTGAAAGCACAAAATGATTACAGTTGAAGCTTTCTTTGTGTCCTAGAGTAAATATTCCAAAGTGTTATTTTCATTTGTTTGTCTATAAAATGGCCCTTTATCGTCTTTGCTATAAAATTCTTATGGGTATACTGGTGTCTTCCTGCACATTTATCTTGTAAATGTAATACTTGCTGCAGATTACTATTGATAAAATCTCCTTGGCTCTCCTTTCCAGGCACTTGAGGTTTATTTTAATCTTCCCATTCACATAGAGTTAATGGAATGAATTTTTACAGAGAATGTTCTCTCTCCTACTACTCAGCTTCCTGTGGTGAATGGGTGTGTGAGCAAGAAGGCAGTTGTGTCTCTGTACAATTATAGCCTGGAAATTTGACTCCACATTTCCTTTCTGAACTGAGTGAGAATCTTTTGTTATCATTCATTCTGTGCTATCCCCTGTATCATGGAGGTGGGTGACCCCTCAGGTTTGTGCTTATTTTACTATTTCTGATAGAGAAGTTAATTTCAATAGTGATACTTCTCATTAAAGAGTCAGTGCACACTTAGTTTTGTAAGGCAATACTATTATACCTAGCCTCCAATGACAATAAAGATTTGCTTGTTGATCTTTAATGCTCAGGAAGTTTGTTCAGAGAATGGCACTATTTAACCAAATAGTTCCTCTTCCAGCGTCCCCTCCACTCTAAGCAAGATTTTTTCCTTCCTTCCTGGAATGTACTTTTACCAAAAGTGTGTCAGTTCTCGTAAATCAGAGATGCCACTGGGGCACTTTTGTATCAACCTCTGCCCACTTCCCATTGTCCAAACCATTGTACTTATGAATAGGAGAATCTTGTGCCAGCCCTTGGCCTTCCTTACCCACCTTCCTTACCCAGAGATTGAGAGATTGTATAATGAAGATGAAGATGGCTCTGGTTTCAGCATTAATGAAATTTTCTTTTGTTTCCTTTCATTAAATATGAGGTATGGATAAATGGGCACTTATACCACTAGTTTCCTCATTATTCTCATTACTTTTATGAACAGAAACAAACAAAAGCCTTTTTCATTTTTGAAAATAAAATCCATTAACAAAAAGATATTGACGGTAATTCCAGGAAATGGGTTTTTCTACTGTACAAACTGGTTTCCTGCTGAATATGTAATCAGCAGGTTATTATCATTTTTATCCCAAACAATCATGTTATCAAGATCTAGTGAGATACTTGATGTTTCTTACTGATAAGAACGTTTAGCTGTTTTTCAACTTCTCTGATGTCAAGTACCAGGTTTTTAATCAAAAGAATACCTCAAAGACCCCTGATTCATGCCATCCCTCTATACTGGACTTCTCATCCTGTTTATTAATAATTTCAAATTTCTAAGTATTTACAGATATTATTAAATCCAACATATTTTATCATAACCTGAATTTAGTCTATTGTTTATCTGTTATAGTCAATGCAACTTAAGTCATATTTGCAAGCAAGATAAGCCTGAGGAAGCTCTTCAAAACATTTTTAACATTGTTCCTAATTCCTCTTATAAAATCATTTAAAGTAGAGGGGGGAGGATTTCTAAAGGTCACTAAAATTAAAATTTTGAAATCTGAGAATTTTTAATTGCCACCTCTAATACAAAAATGCAATTCAATTTGATGAGATTTCTATTATTTTGAATCATTTATGCATACATAGATGATATTAGTTTGGGGATTGGATTCTTATAGATGGGATAGACTTAAAACGTACGCCTGGATAAATAGATTTTTTTCTAATTTTAGTTTTGGTTTTGGCAAGCAATTAACAAGAGAACCCATTCCTTGACTTGTAGAATTACACTAGGTCAAAGGACTCTTTGAAAGTAATCATGAGAGAATTCTGGAATAAGAGCTAGTTGCTTAGGCGAATTTCACTGGATGTGATCCTTATCCAAGGTTGTGGTCTCTTTTCCTAACCCTGATTTTATCCATGAATCCGAGCTAATGGCCTTAAATTCTATATAAATGATGCGTAAGTCAGTCAAGCAAATTTACTTATTTTGAGTAAAAGCCATGGCTATCAAGCTCTCACCAGAACTTTTTATCCACAAAAATCTATTCATTTACAACAGACGACAGACATACCTCCTCTGTGCATAGTATACTTATTGTCTGCCACTTAATTTTTTTTTAATTTGACAAATTAAAAACTATTTGACAAGCATAGAAACTATATAAACTAGAGATTTCGTTCAACTCATGATAAAATCTAATTTAAAAAAAAGCTCTACCCCACAATAAAGATATAAGTAACAACCATTTTTGTTAGTGTAGTG
Source organism: Condylura cristata (assembly GCF_000260355.1). NCBI lineage: Eukaryota > Metazoa > Chordata > Mammalia > Eulipotyphla > Talpidae > Condylura > Condylura cristata. The sequence continues at coordinate 29,124,579 of NW_004567116.1, forward strand.
CTCCATATTCTGTCTTTCTTCCTCAGATTCATTCTCTTTCCATTTCCTAGAGAGCCCTGCATAAATGCTGCCCAAATCTCCCTCTTTAACTCCACCTTGGCCATATTTCATGCCAACCCATCCCATTCTTTTGCTGCATCTTCTTTTAAATATTTTAATACTGTTAAATTCTTCTTTATCTATTGATAGCCTAATGGCATTTTGTCATTAACATGTTCTGCAGAGATATCCTCTACTAGTGATTTTATTAGTTTAATTGGGAAGGCTGGGAGAAGGCAATGCTATCGGGACCACTACATAGTGGTAAGATAGCACCATCACTGGTTCTAAATACCTTTTTATTTAGGATACAGCTTGGCTAGTGAGTTACCCTCACGTGTAAAAGGGACAAAGAGTGCACTTGATCTTTTTTTCTCATGATGGTCTGTAAAACCTCGGATTCATGAGATTATTCGCCTAGGATTCTGAGGTTGCTAGAACTTTTAAAATTTTCCTCTTTGTGGCCCTCCCTGGTGGCGCAGCGGGTTAAAGCACTGCACTGAGAAGCTAAAGCCACTTCCTCATGAGTTCGATTCCCGCCTGCCCCGGAGGAGTCCACATGGCGTGGCAGACCTCTCCTGACCCGCCCGCTGCTCCCCTCAGCAGTGTACTTCGTCGATCTGCCTGTTCTGCTCCCCACTCTGTCTCTGGTGAATCCTCTCGCCCTCCGCGTCTCTGGCCTGTACCCCAGTTCTGTATGAATAAATAAATCTTTAAAAAAAAAAAATTTTTCCTCTTTGTGGGATGCTTCCACCATGGAAACAGGGACCATATTATTCATATTATTTTTGAACAGGTTTGTTTCACTTTAATGTAACTGTAATTTAAAAAAAATAAGTTCCTTTTTGTATGACATAGCAAAATAATATGCTTTCATCAAATTAAATTTTATTCACAACTATAGGTAAGTATAAAATTCTTGAAATTTCTTCATTGACCTGGATCACATAGCCTATAGAGTACCACTTATGTCATAATAACGTGTACATAAAGTTTGCATTTGAAGCCCATATTCCATTCTCCAGCCCCCATAAAAAGGTCAAGAGAGTCATGGATTTGCCATTCGTCCTTCTGGTGTATATTAAACAAAGCTGAGCATTGCAAGTAGAAAAAGCAGTGATTTCCAGTCTTTCCAAATATTTTTGTTCTTTTTTTTTCTCCTAGCACTAGAGACCCAGTGGTCCCTGAGACCTAGTGGGTCATCAGTACATATTGAATGAATGAATGCGTGAATGAATAAAAACTTCAATATCTATTTACATGAGCACAATGAACATTATTACTCAGTTTAAAGTAAGTATTGAAGGGCCTCCCTTGTGGCACAAGGGGTTTAGTCTCAGCACTATAAAGCTATCAGCAGCCACTCAAGGATGAGCTGGATCCCTGACCCCGGAGCTAACCCACATGGCGGGCCTCTTCCCCACCCACACCTGTTGTTATAGGCATAAATAAATAAAAATAAGTAACAATAATTAAAGTAAAATAAAATAATTACTGAAGCATGGATTTTTGATTCTCTGACATAATTCCTTGGATACCTTGTGACCTGCAGCCCCAAGACTGGAAACCATTGTTACCTAGTGTGAAAATTGATACAGAAAATCTTAACTGAAATCTGAGTCAGGAAGGCCTATAGAGGGAGCACTTGAGCTCTCTTACTGAACGAAGAGATTTTTCGTGTCCCAGCAACAAGCAGAACCAATGGAAATGCTGCAGCTCAGCCAATGAGAAACAGGCATCTCTGAGCTCTAGCTTGCTTCAGTAAACTTTATTTTTTCTCTTGCAGATCACTTCCCTGTCCTGCCATCCTTTCTGGAAAAGCTTTTCATCTTATATGCCCTGGAAGAATAGCTCTCTGCTTGTCATGAGTTACTGTCAGATTCATGGAGTATTTAATAAAACTAATTAGATCTTCAAATTTATGCAGTTGAATTTTGCTTTTTTAACACAGGGTGGTGTCCTTATATACACTCAGGACCATAAAGCTATCTAAACATATCTAAATATCTACCCACATTTAGATTTAACCATTTGCAAACAATCCAATAAATAATATATTTATTTCCATTTGGTTCTGGAAGAAATTCTGACTTCTCTGAAGATGGAATTCTTAAATTCTCAATAAGAGTCTAGTTGCCTTGAGGGCAGAGACAACCCCTCATCGCAAAAACAAAAGTCCTATTATAATATAGTGTTAGCACATAGTGGGCATACACTCGCCATGAGTTGGCCATTTATTAAACCCTTGAAGGTGTCTGACCTATGTCAGCGACCTAGTAGATTATTCTATAGAAGAGCTTTCTGCATTAGAAGCTTAAGAATTAGATACTTTTATAGACTTTTGAAATTTATAAAAAGACTTTAGTAGTTCACATTATCAGGTTATCATTGTCTCTCAAAGTATTCTTCACTAAGTTTCCACTTCCACAATCCCAGTTATGTGATGTGACTTTGAATCTCTGCACCATCCAAAATCTATAATGCCACAGTTTAGAAAAAAAATTTGAATATCATCTGTCTAGTGCTAAATACTTAAAAGATTGTACACTACGATTGCTTTTGTTCGTTTGTCAACAATATTGTCCTCTGTTTTGTTACAAGTGATAAAAATTCAATGAAAATGAGCTTAAGCAAAAAAAGAAATTTGTTTAAAAGTGATTTTGAAGGATAAAGGAAAACATTTTGGTAAAAACTTGTAATCACTGGTATTAATCTTTTTTAACCAACCACAAAGCATAAACAGTCTAAGGAGCAACTCACTAGCACCTAAGTTAGCTTTTCCAGGACTAAATCCTTCCAGATTTGTGCTAAGAAATACAGAAACTGACAGTTACCACATTTCACACCTCAACAACAGAAGAAACCTCTGTCTTTTCCCATCTGCCCAGTAGCAAGTCCAGAAAACAGACTTTGACTGGCCAGATGTGCTGGAAGCCAAATGAATATGAGTAATTTTTTTCAATCATGACTTTGGTAGTGTTCTCTCCCTGCCTGGTAACTGCTACACTGTCACACTGCCTGGATCTTATAGTCAAAGATATTTAAAACTACTAAACATTTTTCACAAATTCATTTTATAGAGTCATGTGAGTCTTCACTGAAATGAAGTATGTTACATTTATTTCTCCAGCGCTGGATTTAGTGGAGATAGCTTATCTCCCAAGACTCTATTCATGTTCATTTCCCCCAAGAATCTGATCAAGAAATGCCAATTCTCAAAATGTTAGACTAGATGTACATTAAAATGGAGAAAATTGTTAAGCTAATAAATAGATATAAAGAGGCATTTTGCAAAAGATTCAATATGTAAAGTATCTAACTACGTGTTTACATATTGTTGGAAATATTTTCATCTTACGTTTTTGTGCAAGATATAAAATGAATAGAAAACAAAAAGATAGTTTAACATAATAAGCATAAAAATACATTTTGGTCAGCAGGACACCAGAAGGCAAAAGCATAAGAAAAAGAGACCACTCTTACCATTTTTCAATTACTAGAGAAGGCAGGTTTGAGGTGGATATTGAAAGAAGTGTGTGGAGAAGAGTGGCTAGGATTAGAAAACAAGATAAATGAGAATTTTAATTTATAACAATTCTGGGGCATGGTGTCCATCTGGTTTTTCTTCCCCTGGCATGATCTTGGCCAGCATAAATAAAACAAATATTTGTGAATCCTCACTGGTTTCTTGTGATACTACTCAAGTTTTTAGCAGGGGAAATGCATAGATTGTATCTGACAAAACACAAACTTTCCAAATGGCTTTAGTGACTCACTTGAATTCCCAGAAATAATAAAAGCTTGAAACCTCAGTAACTTGTCCTATTATCTTTGCTGTCACTGAGTCATATAGAGCCCACCCAGAAAGGGGTAGGAGAGAAGATATTTAGAAGCTAAAACTGTAATATCGCTTCAAGTCCAATTTTTTTAAAGATGTTTTATACTATTTAATTGGGGTAGAATCTTTATTCTAGTAATAAAAATTAGCGTGCCTAGTTATGCTAAAAACCACACAACATTTTGCTGATTTAAAGTCATGCTAAAAACCATACATTTTGCTTTTTTAAATCAAAATATTTGGAATTGTGATTTTCTGAAACTCACTAGTTCTTGAAAGGTATTTTAAAGAGAAAATAAGGAAGGCAACAAAGTAAATCACTTATTTGTGGTTAAAAAAATCAACACCACCACCCACAATGTTGTAGTGGCTTGGAATTTTCAGGTGATTATCGCAGCAGACACTAGGTATGTGTTGGTTGACTCTGGTTAGAGTTCTATATTTCTGCTGTCCAGAACTTCAAATGTAGCTGGTTAGAACTGAGAAAAAATAATTATAATAATTTATAGGGAATTAAATAGCCACAAATGGCTAGTGGACAATGCAGTTATAAGAGGGTTGCCACCAGGATTTTAATTTCCACTAGAGGGCTTCTGTGCTTCAACAGAAGTGGGAAGACTGTGCACATCACCATTTTCCACCTTGTCCTTGCCCATATTTATCTCTTACTTTTGTGATAAAAGACTCCTAAAATGTATAATGTGCTATCTCATTGTAGTTCTGATTTGCATTTCCCTGAGAGGTGATGTTAAACATCTTATACCTGCAAGCCATTTGTGTATCCTTTATGTTAAAAAATAAAAATCTATTCAGATGTTTTGCACATTTTTAAATTGGGATATTGAGTCTTTCTTTATTTAATTTCCTTATTTTGGGTAGTGACACCTTCTCAGATATTGGTCTTTTCATGTTGTTGATTGTTTCCTCTGTTGTTCAGAAATGTGCTAGACTTTTTGTTGACAATTTTGTACCTATATTCATTGGAGATATTGGTCTATAATTTTTTATAGTGTACTTGTCTAACCTTGGTATCAACTTAGTGCTGACCTTTTAAAATTATTTAGAAAGGAGTGTGCTAATTTTTATTTTTTTTGTAAGAATTTGACGATGATTGGTAATTCTTTTTTTAAGTGTTTGCTAAAATTCACCAATGATGCCATCTGTTCCTAGAGTTTTTCTTTTAGGAGAAATTTTTTCTTAGTGACTCACTCAACTAATGTGCTATTCGAATATTTAGGCATTTATTTCTTTATGATTCAGTCATGGTAGTGTGGATGTTTATAGGAACTTATCCATTTCTTTTAAGTGATTAATTTATGGGTGGTTTAGTAGTTATTCATAGTAGTCACTTATGATCGTTTGTAGTGGTAGTGCCACCTCTGTCGTTTCTCAGTGTATTTATTTCAGTCATCTCTCATTTCCTTAACCTTGTTAAAGGTTTATGTGTTGTTTATCTTTTTAAACCAGCTCTCAGTTTTATTGATCAGTTATATTTCATTCTAATCTCTGTTTCATTTATTTCTGCCTGACCTGCTGTTTCCTTCCTCTACTAACTTCAGGCCTAGCTCGTTTTTGTTTGTCTGTTTCTTTGAGGCACAAAATTAAATTGTTAATCTTTTTCATTGCTGAATAGTATTCATATATATATATATATATACGCACCAAATGTTCTTGATCCAGTCATCTGTTTGGGAACATTTAGGTTGTTTCTACATTTTATCTGTTATAAATAGTGCTGCAATAAACATAGGAGTGCAGGTTTCCTTTCAAATTAGTGTTTTTTTGTGTCCTTTGGGTAGATTCCTAGCAACATGGATAGAGCTAGAAGGAATAATGCTCAGTGAAATAAGTCAGAAAGAAAAATTATCAGGTGGTTTCACTTATAGGAAAAGTATAGGAAAATAATACAAGGGATCAGAAAATAAAAAGACAAAACTATAGGCAAAGTATAAATAGGAGACATTCAGCAGGGGAGAGGGAGGGATCAAAATGGGACAGAGAGCACAACAGTCTACAGCAATGATTCATGGGTATCTTGGTGGTAGGAATTTTATGGGGACAACACCTGAAAGGAGAAATCAAACACTCGGTGAACAATAATGTAAAATATAAATTAAACGTTTTAAAAAATAATTAAGTTTAAAAGAAGTTGAATTGTTTATTTGAGGGCTTTCCTTTTCATAATGTTATTGTTAACTACTATGAAGGTCTCTGTTAGAACTGCTTCTGCTCCATTCCATAAGACTGGTGTACTGTTCTTAATTTTTTTTTTGCCTCAAGTTATTTTTAATTTAGTGGCCTCCCTGTTGGTGCAAGGGATTATGTCTCAGCACTATAAAGCTATCTGCAGCACGAGTCTGATCCATTGCCAGGGAGCTGACCCACATGGCACAGCAGACCTCTCCTTCCCGCTGCTCCCCTCAGCAGTGTATTTCAGTCAATCTGCCTGTTCTGCTCCCCGCTCTGTCTCTGATGAATCTTCTCACCTCCAGCACCTCTGGTCTGTATCCCAGTTCTTGTATGTATAAGTAAATAATTTTAAAAGATATTTTTAATCTTTCTTTTGCCCGCTTTTTTGACTTACTAGGTGTTTAGGAGCATTTTGTTTATGCACTGTATATTAATTAATTTTCCAGTTTCCTCTTCTTATTAATTTCTAGTTTCATACAAATGTGGTCAGATAAGAGGCTGGATATTATTGCAGTCTTCTTATATTTGTGAGGCTTTGTTCAATTGTCTAGCTCATGTTATATCCTGGAGAATGTTCTATGTATTCTATTCAATGTTCAGAAGAATGTGTGTCTGCATGTGATATATACAAAGTTTTATTCAAAGATAATTCAAGAAAGATATGCTTTGGTAATTTTTAAAAATGAGATTAATCAAAGACTTCAGAAAAAAATATAACTGAACAATACACTTGACTACTCACAGAAAATGCTCTGTTCTGTAAACAGCAGCTAACTTTATACACAGAAAAATATAATTTCACCTTGAAAATTCAATTAGATTCCGTACATTCATTCTATTCACCAAAACCTACAGTAAGATTCATGCCAAAATATTTAGGATAAAAATGCTCACCAAAATATCACCAAGATTAAACTAAAGGAAATGATAAGTAAGAATAATCTAGATTTTATTTCAAAATATTGGCACCACATATTCAAGTGTGTTATGCTCATTCCTCAGAATTGGAATTTTAAAGTTCTAAGCATTGCTAAATATCAAAAAATGCAACTCTGTTTTACAATGTAGTAGTGACATGATTCAAAGTGATGTGTCAATTATGAGCAAAATAATCAAGTTTCAAACAGCTCTTCAAATATATTTAAAGGAAAACAGACACACACATATTCACACAGCATAATATACTCATGTAATCAATGATATTTTACATAAGTAAACAATTCTATCCCTCAATGGGTATGTATACTATGATAGATTTTAATACCTGCTCAAAATTCTTCTATTCCTATGTATACTTTTCTTCAGAGGAACAAAGATAAAATTTAATTTTACAAGTTTTTTATGTTTTATAAGAAAACATATTACTTTGTCCTCCTTCAGCAAAATAATCAAGTCATTCAAGGTTGATAAGAACTAGTCTTTATGAAAGCAACTGTGGTGTAAAGACTACAGAGTAAGTCCTGCAGACCAGGTTGCTTATTAAAATTCAGTCAGTTGCTGCTTATTACAGAAAAAGTCTACATGGTGCTTCTACCTGTGTCTGAGTCCCATAAAGGCAGACGATGTTATCACCTGCAGAGACTTAAAGTACAGCTACAAGTGGAGAAGTGTTTGCTACTCATCACTTAGAAATACTTGTTTAAGTCTGTTTTTCATGTTTAAATATGCCCAAATGTCCTGCAGGCTCATGATGGTTTATCAATAACCGCTATCCCGACATAACTTCTCCCCATGCTCATACAAGATGATACTTTTGATTTACCTATTGTTGAGCTGTAACAATCTACTGATGCCAAGTTACAGGAAACATCATCCTCTTGAACTACATATAATAGACCATTAACTACACAAACTGAATTTCTTCGTACTTGTTCATGTCAGCAGCCCGTCTCCATGAACTTGTGTATGTACATTTATTTTGTCTTGGGCCATCATGACCCCCTAGCATACAGTGTGTTGCTTAACACACAATACTGCTCCACTCCTGCGATTCTCATTCTGCTGTGTAGTCCAACATAAAGCAAATCTCCCATGACACTGAGCCAAACTTTTCTCCTTTTCCTATTGATGGGAGCCCCATGAAACCAATCATAATATTTGTGTTACATAATATTTGTGTTATATGCTCCCACAGATAATAAAAAGTGTGTTCACATTAAAGCCTTCTACAGTATGATAATCTGTTTCACACAGTCACCCCCAACCTCCTTCTGTAGTCTCACATGTTAGTAATTCTGGTTCCACATCTTCATGACACTGGTGCACTGATAGGAACCCACAGTGCATGCTCTTCAAGAGCCAATAAAGCCACTGGCTGCAAAAGCAAACCCAGCCCTACATCTGCTGGGAGGCAATTCTGTGACTTGTTGCCAGAGCCCTTCCGTAACAGTCATAGCCCTCCACACTCTAAACAGGCTTTGGCGCTTGGCCCTCAGTCGCCACCATCAATTTGGTTACTGGAGGTCTTCAGCTGCATCCTGACACTCTTCATTAATATATGCTCTTCTGTTAAAAGCAAATGATACTTTACAATTTCAATGAGGTAATCTTTGCAAACACTGCTATTCTTAACTAATGCTTCCTCTTCCCTGTTTTGCACTAGATATCCCCAAGGAAGCAAAGGCAATTGTGTATGTTCCATTGGTAGAGTCATAAAGTCTTGACCTTGCTTTGGCCATGGTTCATTCACATGATGACTGCTACAAGTACCTTCTCTTCTGAGAAAATGGGAAGGTTAAGCTGCCACCTGATACTGAGACATTCAGAAGACTGTATATCTTGGTGCTATTAGATGGGATGTTTATATAAGTTGTAGTCCTTTGGCCTGCAATGTATGGTCTAAGTCCAATATTTACTTCTTGATTTTCTACCTGAATGATCTAGCCATTGTTGAAAGTGGGATATTAAAGTGCCTTCTTATTATTTTATTCCTTTATATTTCTATCTTTCTATCTATTAATATTTGTTTCATATAATTAGGAACTCTGACATTGAATATAAATATGTATAATCATTATATTAACAATAGTTAACTGACCCTTTCATTATTACATATTGACTTTTTATATTGATTTTAAGTTCATTGTCAGTATATGTATTATTCTCCTTTCAGTTTCTATTTGCATAAAACATTTCTTTTCCTCCTACATTGTTTTCTATATGTGTCCTTAAAGCTGAAATAATTTTCTTGTCGGCAGTATATATTATAGTTGAATTTTGCTCTTTTTCTTAATTCCATTCAGCCACTAGATGTCTCTTGATGAGAGAATTTAGTCCATTTACATTTAAAGTTGTTATTGAT
>NW_004567116.1:29134176-29232080 GCF_000260355.1 Condylura cristata
GCCACCAGGGAGGGCCTGTTTTGTAGATTTTTAAATACCTCCTCTCTGTCTTCCTTTGAAATTTGATCATTTCTGTTTTGATACTTTTCTCTTTCTCTTTTCTCTAGCTTTGTCTTTTTGGATTCTGCTACTGTATTATCAAGAAATTTATATAAACTATCTTAAAATAATAAGTTTATTTTGAGCTGATAAGACTTAATTTGGTCACATATAAAGTTTTGTACATTTTATAACTTTAATGCTACAGCTGACCTTTTATTCTGTTGTGTATGAGTTAACAAAGTATTGTAACTATATTTATTTTGATATTTTTTGCTTTTTAAACTTTATCCTAGTAATAAGTTATATATATATATATAAAATAAATAAATAAATAAATATGTATATATATATATGTATATATATACACTACCCTTACAAGGATGCTTTTAAAGACCTTGAGTTTATTCTGAGAGATACAAAAAAGTTTCTTGAGGATTTTAAATAGAAGAACAAATGTCCTACCTTATGGTTTTTATGGGATCAGTTTGTGCTGCAAACAGACTTTTGAACAGGGCTGCAGGATGCAAAAGTCCCAATTAGGAAGCTCTTGCTGTTCCCAGTTGTGCAGCTGAGGGTGATTCCAGAGTATGCAGAGCAGCAACCCGAAGTTGATTTTGGAGTTTAAAACTGACAAAAATACTGACTTATTTCGTGTAATATCTTTCACTGAACTGGTCTAGCTTTCTTTCTATTTTAGAAATATGGACATATCTCTCAAGGTACAAAGCAAAACAGAACTTATCTCTTCACCCCTACCCCACCTTAAAGAATGACAAAATCCACAGTTTATTTTTTCCCTTCACTCCAGTCTAAAGTAAAATTCCTAGAATACCTGAGCCTGAGGCAGTTAATCATGAGTAAGTGATTCCTAGAGGGAATGTTCTCCGGAGAAGGTATCTGAGGAGGGCAGACAGGGCAGGGGAAGAAGTGAAGCAAAGGGTTGTCCCAGCTGGTCCTAGTTTCTGACTGCCCTTCCTCAACCAGGACAACCCTCTCTCCACACTCCCATTAGTATGTGAGCATACATCAGAAAGGGGTGGACCTCAGAACTTACACTTACTAAAACTTATTGCATGTCAGGACTTTTGCATTTATTACTTCATTTAATAGAAGTGCCCTGTAAATTTGTTATGATTAGATCTCAGATTAGAAAATTTAAATGAAGTTAAGATTATTATTGTAAAGATTATTACAAGTCCACATAACTTAGTAGAATGACTTAGCTTACCATCCTCTTTTACGTGATGTCTGTAATGTTTCCCATAAGTTTAAAAAGTTGTAAAATATGTACTTGCCAGTATGTTGTAAATATTGACCTTTTAAGTTATTACATTGCTCTTTTAAATATATCCATTGGAATTGAAATGCCATAGCAATGAATAATGAGATCATCCATTTAAAAAATAAAAGAACAGCCTCATCTTTAACTGTCCAAAGTTTTACTTTGTTCTTCCCTTAAATTTTATCATAATGCATTGCCTTTTATGCCTGGGAGTCTTTTATTTATCCCATTATAGTCTTCTCTGAAAAAAAGAGATTATTTTTTCTGTGTATAATACTCAAAGCATAATATTTTCACCTGAAATGAGTTATCACTACAAATATTATTAATAGGTTCAATTAAATGTTATAAATTTTTTGTATTTTATAAACTAATTATTGAACATATAAAGTAAATTTTTATTGGAAATGCATCTCTTAACAAGATAAATAGGATATTTTTAATCAGTTCCAGTATCCTTAGATAATTCTTACTTAACATAGAAAGGGAAAATACTTGACAACAATTCTCTTCCTATTTTTTTGTAGTTATTTTAATAGATCCAGGATTGAGACTCCTCATTACATGGAAAAATAAGAATGGGAATGGGAGAAATTTTGTCATGACAATATAACAATTCTTTTAACTGCTTCTTAGTTAAATGCCAGAAAGCATCTAGTGACCCAACTTCAAAGCTGATTTTCATAATCTGTAAATGGCATTTTAATTAGGCACTTTTTCAATGTTGTCAAAAACAAATAATTAGAAAGCATTTGATTTGCCAAAGATTTTTTTGGACTCAAACTTTAAAGATTTAGCAAAAAGTTCAAACTAGTCCTTTGGCATCCCCAGGGGTTTTAGACTCTAAAAGAAATGCACCATAAAACATGACAGATCTTATTTGCTTCCAGAATATATTATTTTTCTTCCTCTTTGATGGGTCCTTTTATACTGAGTCAATTTGGGAGGATAGTGTTTTCAAACAATTTATCCAAGGTGGAGCCAATTAATCATTTTCTGCTTGATTGATTCTTTCATTTGTTTTTCAATTACTTTTAAGTTGGCTTTACATAGATATATTACTAAAATATTTTCATGTCTTTTCCTCAAGCACGCAAATTCTGATCATTCTTTATCTGGGCACAAGTCTTAAGTTGTGTAAATGACAGTACGAAATTAAAAGCAGTATATTATTATATATAGGAGTGTGTGTGTGTGTGTGTGTGTGTGTGTGAAGAGTGAAAGAATATTAAGCCAGTCATTTTCAGAATTTTTCAGATTTTGCATAGAGTAGATTTGGAAGATATAATAAAATAAGCTTCTGTCTTCAGACAGGATCACAAAAAATCAGATTTTGTTTTAACCATCAATCTTCGCCTTTTTGGTCTTGTTTGTGATACTCTAAAAACACTCTAGTTAAGTGATACTGGGGTGATCATTTAGTGTTTGGTAAGAATTTTAATTTAAAAAAAGATCAAATATCAGATACACTAGCCATAAAAATCAAAACACTTCCAGTGACCTATAGATACTTAATCATGGCCTAAAGTGATCTATATTTTCTGTGTGGTTTATATAGGTGATACTTTTTCTTTAAAATTATTTGAAAGTTTCACAGTAGTTGGGGTTATTTTAATTCACAAAGTTGGGAGTGGGAGCTAGTTTCAAGACTCAATCTCCTAATGCTAAAACAAACAGAAAAACCTAAATAGAGCTTTTGAGGAAGCAAAAGTCTTCAAAGACTTAAGGAGCTTTCACTTTCAAATTGTGGTGAAAACCACACATTCTTTAAGGGTAAAGGCCAAAGTTCTGGGAGAATGAATTTCAGTAGTGTCCGAATTTAAATTGAGGAATGAAAAAAATCTCTCTTAGGTAACTAATATCAAGATGCAAAGAATACATAGGTTCCAGAAAGATGCTGAAAACAAATTCACTAAACCTCAAACAGAAGAAGAAAACAATTCTTAGATATAGTGAGAGATTTCAGGAGAATTCACTCAAAGAAAAACAATCCCCAAAGTATGCAAGAACTTCCAAAGAACCTAATCTGAAAAATCACATAACGTAAGGTATGGAAACAAATTACCCGGAAGTGTTGAATTATTTAGAGCTATTTAAACATGAATTAAGCAAAATGAGAAATTAAACAAAAGTAGTAGAATGGAAAATCTATATATATAAATTTTAAAGCTAAGGAAATAAAAGGAGATCCAAATATTGCTTATAAATTAGAATGGACAGATTAGATATAGCTAAAATTTAAATGAACACAGAAAGGAAATAGAATGGAATAATGATGAATAGAATAAAGCACAGAGGGGAAAAAGACAGACATCAGAGAAAGACAATCTCACATTAAGATATTAGGAACATAAATGTCTCCCAACCAAATAATACATACATTTATTTAAAGATAGCACACAGGGATAATTCCTTGAAACAAAAATAATGATCTGCAAATCAAAATCTACATGCAGTTAAAACAGTGCACTAAGTACTAAAAAAAAAATTTTTTTTAAAGATTTATTTATTGGTCCTCCCTAGTGACGCAGCAGGTTAAAGCACCGCACTAAGAAGCTTAAGCCACTTCCCCATGAGTTCAATCCATGCCTGCCCCGGAGGAGACCACATGGTGAGGCAGACCTCTCCTGGCCCACCCGCTGCTCCCTTCAGCAGTGTACTTCGTTGATCTGCCTGTTCTGCTCCCCATTCTGTCCCTGGTGAATTCTCTCACTCTCCGCATCTCTGGCCTGTACCCCTGTTCTGTATGAATAAATAAATAAATCTTAAAAAACTGGGTTACAGGCCAGAGGTGCAGGGGATAAGTTGATTCACCAGAGACAGAGTGAGGAGCAGAACAAGCAGATGCATTGAAACACATTGCTGAGGGGAGCAGCGGGGAGATAGGAGATATCTGCTGCACCGTATGGGTCACTCCGTGGCCAGAGATCAAACTCATCTGCAGTGGCTGTGGACAGCTTCATAGTGCTGGGCTTTAACACGTTGTGCCACCAGGGAGGACCCAGTACTAAGACCCAGTACTAAAAAATTTTTATACAGAATAGCAGTAAAGAATCCTGACTATTACTGAACTTTAGGTTTAAAGATTTCAACATTCTTCAGATATATGAACAAAACATAAAAGTGAAATCACTTGAAAGTGCAGATGGAAATCAGACAGGCATCTCAGAAAGGCTTGTCAGAAGACAATAGAGAAATGTCTAGAAATTATAAGGGTAAATGGGTATGAATCACAAATATTAAACCCATCTAAGTTGTCATTCAAGTAAAAAAGTTTAAAAGATGTTTTTAAAAATGAAAGCTCTCGGGGCACATAGCATCCATAATAGCTTCAAGCAAAAACACTTCAGATTGATAAAATCAGCTAAGGAAAGGCTGATTCAAAATTGACAATGCCCGAGGGGGAGATCCTCTGCTTCTAAGACACAAATGGTAAATTGATGTTGTCTCAGGTTAAAAAAAAAAATGGTGGGAAAATATCTAAAAAGGGAAAAAAAGAAAAAGAAAAAAGCAACAAATTAAGAACCCAAGTATGATACATGATGGTAATCATGTAAAAATAGAATTATAAAAATTAGGGGAAAATTCTGAAAATAGTTTCTCCAAACAACAACCTTGTTATTTGTGGCCATGAATTGCTTTCTTTGTCTTTTTTAGATCTCTTAAACTTTTCTTTTTTTTTCCTCTATCAGGTTTTCACCTTCTCCTTGAGACCTTTCCTGGTCAATTAAAAGTTGAATCTTCATCACATCTATTATCTCATTCATTCTTCTCCACTTATTTTCCCTTGGCAAACACATCACCATCTGACACAATATTTTTTTTTTAATCAACTTTAATGTAATATAACTTCCACGCAATTAAATACACCCATTTACATTTTTACTTGGTAGGTAGGTTCCTTTTCATATAATGACTGATTTCCGAACAGGGTAAGCTGGGCTTGAAAATAACTTAGATTTATGAAATGAGTTTGTATAAGACTGCTATTATTTTGTCCTTTAAAGTTCAGTAGATTGAACTTATCAGAGAAGTTACCTGAATCTTGAATTCTCTTCATGGAAAAATTTTAGTTATGTATTTAATTTTCTTAATTGATATAGAATATTCAGTTTTGCCAGTTTGATAATGTATCTTTCAGGGAATGATCACATTTAACTTAAATTTTTAATTTACTGACACAAATTTGGTGATATATTCCTTTATTCTCTTAATATCTGAAATTCTGTAATCATAATAACCCTATCATTTCCAGCATCGCAAATGTGTAATTCTCCTCTTCTTGTTCACTGTAGGTTTACCAGCTTTATATATATGTATTTTAAAGAACCAGCTGTGCTTCATTACATTTCACGTTAGTTCTTTTTCTGTTATATTAACGTGTTAGTGCTTTCTTTATGTTTCTTATATTTGTTATTGCCTTGCTTTTATTTTCTTTGGCTTAACATGTTTCTCATTTTCTAGCTTCCTAAGATGTAAGTTTAGATGATTGATTTTAGAACTGTCTTCTTTTCTAACACAAGTGTTTATGCCCACAATTTCATGTAAAGCAGTTCTTTGGCTATAACTTACAAATTGTAATATATATTCTTATCATTTTCATTCACTTCAAAATATTTTCTAATTTCTCTGATTTTCCCTTTGATCTATGAGTTATTTAAAAGTGCATTAAGTTCCAATATTTGGCAACTTTCCAGGATCTTTCTATTATAGACTCCTAACTTAATTCTTTTGCAGCCTTAGAGCTCACTTTTATTGGTTCAATCAGTTCAAATTTATTTAACACACAGAGTACCATATGATCTAAAATTTAATGAGGCTTGTTCTACAGCCTAGCACTAGTCTCTCCTGTTTGTAAAAGTAATAGGCCTCTTCCCATATCAGCCATGCCCCATTTAATGATGTTTCCATCGACAATAGATTGCACTGACAATGGTGGTACCAATAGGCTTTACCACACAGCCAAGATGTGCAGTAACTCTACCATCTAGCTATGTATAGTTCCATCTATGACATGGCACAAGGACAAAACTGTCTGTGGGTGCATCACACAGAACATTTCCCTGTCCTTAAGTGATAAACAAATATAATGTAAAACTTTTACAACCAAATACTTCCATGTTCTGCCACCCTATCCTCTGTGCTCTTAAGTTTTAATTCTACACATGCTATAAGCCCCATAGCACATGACTATTACTTTTACTTGAAACATTCAATTATCTTCTTAAGAGCTAAAACTGTTTCAACATCCCTATTGCAAAGCCCTGACTCCGTGCAGAGAAACTGGGACAGTGCAGCAAACTCACAGGCTTACACTCCAGTTCTTGTACACATAAATAAAACAATAAAAGTAAATTAAAAAAAAATGAATTAGATGGCTTTCCAGATGACCTAGAAGAACCATTCTGTTAACAAATGTTAAGAAGGATGAGCAAAATTCAAAGAAATACATATATATTAAATGAAGCAAAAAATTTTGTTTGAACTAACAAAATCCTCCAAATTGGGTAGATCTGTATTTGCTGGGATGGCTACTGTTTTATGAAGAAGGATGATGTTGGGAAATGCATAACCCAAGCCTTTAATATATCACCTGGTTGTGTGTGGGGGTGGGGTGGGGTGGGTAAATAAAAATTAAAAGAAAAGCTAAAAATGAAAAAAACTCCAAAAATTTTAAATGCAGCAATGAGTGCGGGAGAAAGCAGGTGCCCACAGGCAAGCACAGAGCTATCTCCCAGGACCCTCACCCAAAATGAATGCTGGTTGTCCTTGAGCTCTCAAATAAGTTTTGCTTCCTTATATGTTCCTGTATTGTTTGCATATTTTATAGGAGGTGTCCAACATTTTAACAATTAGAAAAATTTATGTTTTCATTATTTAAAGTATTTTTAATTAAAGCAACGCAAAGCCACTTCATGCTCTAGCTGCTAAAATACCCCACACTGGAAGCTTACTCAGCAGTGTGGAAAAATTATCAGCAGTGGATCATTAGACATTCTTCCAATGAAGAATCCCCAAGGGCCTGGATCTATCCAGGTTTCATGAAAATAGATCCTTAACACTGATTCCTTCTCATCCTGTCCCAGTGAAGGGACAGTTCTGAGTTCTAGCATCAGCCTAGTTAAAACACAGTATTTTGGGGGTAGCTTGAAAATCAGAATCCATTGATATGATGGGCTCAGTTCCTCAGAGTCTCTTAAGAATACATCCAAGCACCTCTTCTCCCTTTTCTGATCCTTTCAAGAAAATGATCATGGATCACCCAAAAAATTGAAATAAACACTTTTATTTATTTGTTTTTTTGTGAAAAGATTTATTTATTTATGCATACAGAACTGGATTCAGGCCAGAGGTGCAGGGGCAGTGGAAGGATTCACCAGACAGAGTGGGAAGCAGAATAGGCAGACTGACAAAGTACACTGCTGAGGGGAGCAGCGGATGGGTCAGGAGAGGTCTGCTGTGCCCTGTGGGTCACCTCCAGGGTGGGGATCGAACTCCTGCTGAAGTGGCTTTAGCTTCTTAGTGCTGTGCTTTAACCTGCTGTGCCAAAGGGAGGACCCAAAATAAACATTTTTAAAAAGGAAAGGTATGTTAAAACTAGAGGACCCTCCCTGGCGGCACAGCGGCTTAAGGCGAAGCACTGCAAGCTAGCAGCAGCACTTCAGTGTGAGTTCCATCCCTGGCCCTGGAGGTGAGCTGGGGGTGACCCATAGGGCACAGCAGACCTCTCCTGATCCTCCCGCTGCTCAGCAGTGCACTTCATTGATCTGCCTGTTCTGCTCCCCACTCTGTCTCTGGTGAAGCCTCTCACTGCCCCTACACCTCTGACCTGTACCCCAGTTCTGTATGTAACAATAAATAAATCTTTAAAAATAATAATAAAATAAATAAATAAAATAATAAATGTAAATTTTGAGTGACCATGAAGGTAAAAATACACGACCATAATTAAACAAATCCAACCTAGCATCTCCCATGTTTGATGGCTCCAGAGAGCACATTGCTGTGCCACAACTATCGCTTCATCTTCTTCCAAAGTACAGATATTAGAAAAGAAAATAGATAAAATCCTTGTCGTTTTTCATAAATTTTTATTTATTTCTGTAAATAATACCTCCCCAGTCAGTTAAACCTCATGAGAAATGCCTCTTAATCTTTTCTGTGTAGGCTTTTTAATATTTTTCTACAGGAAATTAAACACTGTATAGTCACAGTCACATCTGGACATGGGATCCCCTTTTACAATACAGAGATAGTGCCTAATCTCTGTTTACTTTAAGACATGAGCAGCCAAAAGTTTCTGATACATCAGATTTGGTGTCTGGGAAAGGGACGAAAGAGAGTAGGAAAAAAAAATAATTCTAATACAGGCAATAAATGATCTCCATTACCAGCACTGAGGAATATTTATACTAAAACCCAGTGATCCCTCAGTCCAAGCCCATAAACACCATATCCCATTGCTGTTCCCGCATAAAGTTCAGTAAGTCTTATATATATAGGTGAATAAATAAATTGCTCCCATTGTTGAATGGTCATTCCTATAAGATCTATAGCATATCCCATAGCACGAAATCTGCGAAGTGAAAAACAAACAAAAAATCAACCAAACCTTGACTGTTTTAGTTGAGTAGTGAAAACTGGTCTAGAGGAATCTGTACTGTCCAAAACCATATCACTAACCAGGTGGCAACGTATAGTTAAATGTAAGAACATTTAAAAATCAGCTGCTCGCTTGTCCTAGTCGATATCAAGAGATCAATAAGCAGGTGTCACTAGTGACTGTGACATCAAACAGCACATGTATACAACAGTTACATCATTTACAGAAAATTCACATTCTATGGGACACAAAGTTCAAGATGATTGCCTGAAACGTTGCCATTTCTTTCTGATATTCTGTGTTTTTCTAAATGTATCAGTGGTTCAAGGACTTTTTCTAATATATGACAGAGTCCCTAAGGAAAATCATTTGGAAAGCTGGGATTTGTTAAGTTTCAGCCTTGTGGAAATTACTCTAAGATTAAGGAGGGCTGAAGTAGATCTAGGATGCCCTGTAGGAAGAATCTTTTTCTTGCTCATTTCTCTATTCCCAGTGCTAAGAAATTGAACTTAGTGATGACTAGATGTTAAACATGTGTACCTCCTAGCAAATTACACACATTCATTCAAACATTTCCTGGGATTTTGGACCATGGTTTCAATGAACTGAAGACATCCTTAGCAACACATTTTTATGCAAATAGGCAGATTTGTGAGCATTTGTCATGCTCATTAAGCTATTACTTATGTTCATTGATGAATCTAGTCTGTGTTTGACAATGGTTTTGATGACAATTAATTACATAAGTTTATACGATAAAGATATATTCAATAGTGTCAAATGAGAATTTCTCCACTGTCCATCAAGCATCCTGATTTCCAAAATACAGTATGTGGCTGGGACTCTGTTAAAATGGTGCAATGAGGGCCCTCCCTGGTGGGGCAATGGGTTAAAGCACTAGGAAATATTGGAAGCCACTGAAGCAAAAGTTCCATCCCCAGCCAGGTAGGTGACCCAAGTGGCATGGCAGACCTCTCCTGACTTGTCCACTGCTCCCCTCTTTTAGTCATTCTGCCTGTTCTGCTTCCCACTCTCTCTTTGGTGAATTCTCTCACCTTGCGCATCTCTGGCCTGTACCCCAGTTTTTGTATGCATAAATAAATGCTTACAAATAAATAAAATATCAAATCAAATGTAAAAAAAAAATTATTAGAAAGTTCCCATGAGAACATTATTCAGATCGGAACTTAGGGGAAGAAGGAGAAACAGGAGGAGGGAGAAGATTCAAAAGGAGCTATCCAGAGATAAGCCTTGCCTAAAAAACATGTCAACAGACTCTAGTTGAGCCACAGTTATTGATATAATAGGATCTTTGGTCAGATGATTTTACAATTTGAAAAAATACTGATTTCCATTTTCATTTCCAACTCTGTAGTTCATTTAAATTAAGGGCCATTCCTTCTTTGGCATTCTTCCCTTGGCTACATTAATAAAGGAGAGCTCTACCTATGGTCGCACCAATCTGACTAAGAGCTATGATGAAAAGGCCCCTCCACAACTCTCATGGTTGCTGAGGGGCTTGGAGGTGCAAGGGGGTTTTCAGGAACCACTAAAAGTCACTCAGAATACAGGTCTTTCCCTATCACCATTTATCATTTTCTCTCAGCGCTCAGCAAAGAGAAATAGTTCTCTACATTGGTAGCTTCTACACTCTTGGAGTGATAGAAAATGATCAATAATGTTTGTCTAGGAATTTGACCACAGTGGGTTTAAGTGAAGGATTTCACTGTTGCATGGCAGGGATTCCATCCTCAGTATGCAGGTTGAAATGGAGAAATGTGATTACCCTTACAGGGCTCTGACATTTCTGTGTGCAAAACACTAATTCTTTCAATACAGAACCGTGCTGTAGTGCTCAAATAAGACCCTTTCTTGACCTTGGAAAACTATCTGTCCAGGACTCATCCTAAGGAGTAACATCCAGCAAGAGCATCTCATAGGCTCCAACTGGTTCTAGGATGGCCTTAGCCCCGGCCTGGGCCCCTGGGTGCTTGCCACACAGATTTCCTCCAAATCACAGTGATAAAACCAACACAAACGTGCCTTCTTTGCATATTCCAAGATGTGGGACTGAGATGGGACAAACTACACGATAACCTCAATTACAAAATTACATGAAGACAAATTGTATTCCTGAGCAGTAATAAATGAAAGAATAAGTGAGGGCTCTGTCCTCTATGGGTTATTCAGAACCACCAATACTAATAAGCCACAGATAAAATTGATAGAGTATAATTTATGTGTTGAAATCTGAAGAGCCCACCAGTGCTAAGAGAAAAATTACCAGTGCTAAGAAAAAAATGGATGAAGCTCCACTATTAGATATCCATTGCTTTGATTTAAGTCTGATCCATGGCTGCTGGAAATATTCAGAGCATTTGACTATTATCTTGGGAAGGGCTCAGAGGCCTCCAGAGCCTTCCAACTTCCTACCAGTTAGAAACAAAACACTTCCCACGTGGCCTTTGTATTATCTTTGTGCCTCTGTCAAAGATCAGTTTACTGTATTTCTCAAATAAATTTCTGGGATGTCTGCTCTGTTCCATTGCTCCATTTATCTATTCTTTACCAGTATCACATCATCTTGATTACTGTAGCTGTACTGAGAGTGTTACAATAAGAAGCCTCAGTCCTCCAACTTGTTTCTTCTCCTTCAAGTTTGTGTTAACTCGTCTAGTTCTTTGGTCCCGCCATCTAAACTTTATTCAGTTTGTCAATATTTATAAAATGACTTGTTGGGATTTTGATTAGGATTTCACTGATTCTATAGATCTAGCAGGGAAGAACTGACATCTTGACATCAGGTCTTCCTGTTCATGAACATGGAACATCTATTTATTTGGCTCTTCTTTGATTTCATTTACCAGAGTTTTATAATCTTCCTCAAATGGTGCTGCAAATATTTTGTTAGATTTATACCTAAGCACTTTATTGGGGTTGGAGGAGAGGTGCTAATGTAAACAGCATTTGTTATGTTTTTAATTTAAAACTCTATGTTGTTGGTATATAAGAAAACAAATGACGTTTTATTATTAACTTTGAATCCTGCAATCCTGCTTATAATCACTGACTAGTTTGTAGAGCTGTCTGTCTTCTCTGTTTACATTTTCTTTGCTTATTACATTAGCAAGGACTTTAAGTATGATTTTGAAAGGAGTGGTAAAAGGCGACAGCCTTGCTTATATAAAAACTTAGTGGGAAAGCTTTACATTTCTCATCATAAGCATAATGTTACTGTGAGGTTTTCGTAGGATTTTTTTTTAATCAAGTTGAGGCAACTTCCCTCTATTTCTAGGTTAATAAAATTTTACCATGAGTATAAGATGCTGACAAATGCTTTTTCTGTATGTATCAAATATGATCATATGATTTTTCTTCTTTAGTCCACTAACATGATGGATTACATTAATTTATTCCCTCCCTTCCTTAAAGAGAGGGCATACATGCAAATTTGTTCAAATGTCTATGTGAAACTTGGAAGGGAGGAAAGGCACAGTTCTTTTTTTAATGAAGTACCTTTTTTTTTATATCCTTGTTCTGTTTTCTCTGGGTAAGCGTGGTCAAGTTCTGCAGCATCATTCCAGGGTCCATAATTCTGCAGGTTTTCCAGCGGGGAAAGGAGAAAGAATTGTGGCATACCAGTATCTGATCCTTGGGTCACAGCATCTGTGGGATTTCCTTTAAGTCTATCAGGTGTAGGCTTTGATCAGTCTCCACCTTATGATTATAGTAAATAAGCATCTTCCAGAAATACAAACATTACTTTGTAACATCTAAGTCCATGTATGACATTCCTTTCTGCTTAAAAATCCTGGAATGCTTCTATTTATAAAATTAAACAGGGACCGTCACAGATGTAAGTATGTCTCTTTGGGAGAATGAATTAAATGATGAGGGAATAAAATTCCTCATGAAGCCATGAGCTTTAAAATGAGGAGAAAACAAGGTTCTCAAGAAAGCCAGTCCCACACCATATTTGCCTAGAGATGGCTTCTATGAAGAATGTTTTTGCAAAACATTTATCAGCAGCTCAGACTAGCCTTCCGCACAAAAATAAAATGCAATAAGCATCATTAGTGCCTCCTGTGGAAGCTCCAAGTAGATCTAATTGCCACCATGCAGCGTCCTTCATTTCTTCCCATTTTAATAAAGTAAAAGAATACGACTGCAAAAGGGCCTCACAGATATTTTAGGTAAATGTTGTTTCCTAGACATACAGAGATGCCAAATTAGTAAAGAGAAAAAAAAGCTTTCCCAAAATGACCTAAACCTTTTGTAACAACTGTGTATCATCCAGATTTACCCCACACCTAATGGGACTGTAGAAAGCCTTGAGTTTCACCAAATGTGACACCACTTGGCTCAATAGCTCTATTTCACTGCATGCATATGAACAGGAATAATGAAGACACAACAAATTGGAAATTCCCAGGAATAGCTCATAATTGGGATTTCATGATTTCTAGATATAGCCTGCCTGGAAAGCAATGCACTCACCCATACAGTTGTGTTCAAAGGAGTCACTGGGGATGACACCTTCTAGAAAGAGGAGATGTCTTGTCTGCTCACCCCTGCCCACATCCAAGTACATGAGCTTCCTTACCAGGGACTCTGTGATTTTTTTTATTTTTTTTTATTTTTAGCTACCTTCTGGCTCTGGTCCACCTTTCCAAGAGTCGTCCTCAGTGCCCAAAGCCACAGCAGCATCTTTTTACAAGTGTCCAACACATATCATTCTTGCAATTAGCCCATGATAACTTATCATGGTACAAAAAATAACACCTTCCCCCCAAAATGCCCACGTCCTTATCCCTGAAAACTTCAAATATGTTTCTTAAGATAGCAAAAAGGATTTTGAGGCTGTGATTCAACTCAGTATGTTGAGATGATGAGATTGTGGAGGATAATAAGTGGAAGAAACCAAATCATGGGTGACCTGTGTCACAGAAAACTTTGTCAACATGGCAAAGAAAAAAATAAAGAAAGCCTATTCAAGAAGATCAGATTGAGAAGAATTTTAGGTTTCCTCAGTCCAATAAATTTGCTTGGCAAATGTAGAAATACAGGCCCAAATGATTTTCTCAAAGTCAAACCCTTTAGATTAGGAATCAGAATTAGAACTATAGCCTGATTCCCCATCTTCTTTCCACTTTCCCCCCTACCCAAAGCATTCACAAACTAATCAAAACACTCTCCAGAATCATAATTTCACACATGGAGAAACAAGACCAAATGCAAAATACAGGAAGTTTAGTCATTGGGATTTGTGTGTGTTTGAACATGGACTCATTTAATATTTTATTTTATGGATGTTATAAATTGATAAAGGTTTTATTTTTTATCAATTTACCTATATCAAATGGCAGCACCAACATTTATCTTCCTGCTGCATGATTGTCAATCTCCCAAATGTTGGCCAGAAGTTGTAAATGATTTATGTATGTCTTGAGTTTCTCACTACAAATCGCATTAGCCCTGAGCAGACAGATATTCCTATACCTGCCTGAGTCAGTGCCAGGGGACATCAACTCCTACAGAGGTGGCAGAGATCAGCCATGCTCAGGTACCGATGAACCTCCATGGCACCTGGAAAACATAGTTAAGTGCAGCCAAATATGCTTAGAATTTCCTTGCCAGTAAAGCAAAGATAATAATGTCCATTTTATCAAACTGTGGAGAGTATGAAAGCAATGCATCGTGCCTGGCACACAGCTGGACCTCATAGTAGGTGTGGAATTTATGTACTTTTTGCTTCGTTTTATATATAACATTTGTCGTGCCACACAAGTGACATCTTTACATTAATTTTCTATATAGGCTATTAACGAACATAGATGGCCTCCGCCTCCAATGTTTCTAAAAATCCACCTGTTCTAAAGGTCTCTGCAAAATCCCCACCAGGGTTCCTGCTTCTCTTTGGCAGCCATTTCTGTTCTCCCTCCCACATTTGGGCTGTATTAAACTCTAAACATGCTTTAGGGAAATAAGGCAGAAGGTTTGCTTCTCTTTCTAGGAGCACCAATAAAACCAGTGATGGAAAGCTTGGTTTCTGTCACTCTTCATAAAATGTAATCAATTGTTAAGACCTTAGTATTTTAGAGAAGTGTTAAGTTCACAGAAAAATTGAGAGCATTGGTACAATTTTCCCAAGACCATTTTCTATGGCTGCCATTGTTCTTAGTTCCTATTTTTTACTTTCACGCGTTTTCTGCCTTTTGTGGTTTTAATTGAGCATTTTATAGAACTCTATCTTTTCTCCTTTCTTACCACTTCTTCTGTTATACTCTTAAAGTTTTTTGGTAGCTACCCTAGCATTTGTAGGGTAGTCAGTTTGAAATAGCATTATACCAGGGCCCTCCCTGGTGTTGCAATGGGTTAAAGCCCAACACTGCTAAACTAGCTGCAGCTGCAGCTTCAGTGCAAGTTCAATCCCCAGCCAGGGAGGTGACCCACATGGTACAACTGTCTCACCCACTGCTCCCCTTGTCAATCTGCCTGTGTCTCTGGTGAATCCTCTCACTGCCCCTGCAGTGAGAATTGGGCCTGTACCAGCTCTGTATGCATAAATAAACAACTCTTTAAAAAATAAGATGATTACAAAAAATAGCATATATACCATATCGTGTGCAAAGACACAAGTGTGTCTTATATAACAATATAGTCTAATTCCTTCCTATTACCATTCATTTTACTTATATATATTGTACTTAAGCATAGATATATTGATGTAGATATATGAAACACATAAGTACACATTGAACATATCATTGCTATTAGTATGTTGAGCAAATCATCTTTTAGGATCAAGTGATAATAAGGAAGCTGTGTTTGTTATTTTACCTTTACTTAATCCTTTTTTTTTTTGATGTTGAGAGGGATGGCATGCTAATCCACATTATTTTCCTTATCTTGAAAAAAAACTTATTTTAAGATTTTAATCAAGGCAGGTGTACTGATAACAAATTCTCTCTTTATTTGCTTCAGAAAGTCTTTAATTCTCCTTCACTTTTTTTTTTTTAAGATTTATTTATTTATGCACTTAGATGGGGTACAGGCCAGAGGTGCAGGGGCAGTAAGAGGCTTCATCAGAGACAGAGTCAGGGCAGAACAGGTAGATTGACAAAGTACACTGCTGAAGGGAGCAGGGGGCAGATCAGGAGAGGTCTGCCACGCCATATGGGTCACCTCCGGGGCAGGTGGGGATCGAACTCATGCTTCTTAGTGCTGCTCTTTAACCGGCTGTGCCACCAGGGAGGGCCCTCTGTCTCCTTCACTTTTGAAACATAACTTTACCAAGTAAGGTAATCTAGGTTAGGAGGGTTTCTTTGAGTATTTTAACTATTCACTCCCCTTTTTACTGGCTTGTATGTTTTCTCAGAAATTGGATTAATTTTATCTTTGTTTCTCTATGGGTAAGATGTTTATTCTTTGAGTTTCTTTCAAGATTTTTTATCTTTTATTTCCTACATTTTAACTGTACCTTTTTTTTTTTTTTTTTTACATTAACCCTGATTGGTGCTTTCTGAGCTTCCTGGATCTATGGTTTGGTGTCTGACATTGATTTGGGAAAATCTCAGTTACTGTTGTTTCGAACATTTGATCAATTCCTTTCTCTTGTGGTATTTCCTTGTGTATTCATTATGCACGTGTTCCACTTCTACAGTTGCTCCACAGTGCTTGGCTGGTCTGTTGTTGTTCTTTTCAGTCATTGTTCTCTTTGCATTTCAATTTTGGAGGATTCTGTGGGAAATCTTCACGCTCAAAGATGTTTTCCCCAGCTGTGTTCAGCCTATTCTTAAGTTTGCCAGATACATTCTTCACTTCTGTTGTAGAGATTTCAAGTTCTAGAATTTGCTCTAGGTTCCGAGGATTTCCATGTTTCAGCTCTCTTGGCCCTCTGAACTCACACACAGATGTAAATACCTGTTAATCACGGCTGTTTTAAATCCCCAGGCTGATGAATTCAGTATTTCTGTTATGGCTGCTTCTGATATTTACTCTCTATCTTGCATTTTTGTATATATTTTAATTTTCTCTTAATGATAGCAGGACATTACATACTAGGTAAAAAGAACAACTCTAAACTTCCAATCATGTGGGAATGAGTTTGGGGGAAGGGAAGCATCCTATAGTCCTGGAAGTAGGTCTTGGTCTTTTAGCAAGCTATGCTCTGTACTCTGTTTCGATATTTACCTCCTGTAGGTGGTAGAGGTGGCTTGAGTAACTGGAGTTCAGTATTTCCCTTCTCCCACACTGAAAGTCAGAACCAACTATATCTGAGAATTTGTTTTGCTCCCAGGTCAGTTAAGCTCTATAATAAGTAGCAAGTGAGGCTCTGGTTAACGAGTGACTCCTGAGCAGAGCTTGTTAAGAAAAACTGAGTGTTCTAGTGTATTTCAAAATGGTGTCTTCTCCTCACCCTGCTAGAAGCATTGGAGGATATTTTTCCCAGTTTAGTGTAAGGACCTAATCAAGTTCCAAGTTCCAACAGGTAAACTTCACACAATTGCACATTCCCCTACCCCTACCTCTACCTGTCCCCATCACTACTCCCTGAGGATTTTAAACTTTTAGACTGGTTCACACAAAATCTCCAACAATTCATCACTTACTACTCAGGTTTCCTGCTCTGGCTTTGGTTTTCACTGAGGTTGGCTTTTGTGAGTAATTACTATCTATGCCCCTCTCCCCCCCCCCCCCCAAGATTGGGACATAGGCTTACCCTGGGTTCACTTCTCTTAAGGATCTTAGAAGAGTTGTTTTCTTCAGTCTGTTAAGCTCTTCACACGTTGTCAGGATAGCACAGCAACTTCCATTCTCCTTACGTGCGGAACCCGGCACAACAAATTTTCATTTGAAACTGCCCAGTTGTTTGGAAGCTTTCCATTTCTTGTAGGCTGAAGTGCTGCTGTTGCTATTGCTGCCGCCATTGCTATGGTGGTTTTGTCTCCTTTGTCGAATCTATATAGTACACAAATGTTACAGAGTTAAAGAAGCCAGACTTTATATGTAAGTCTTTTAATTCCATGGAAATTCACCCCAGATTTTTCAACTAGTGGACTCTGGCACACACTAACAAATCATCTTGAAGTTTTGTGTGTATTGTTTAATCCCTCTTCTCTCCAGACTCTTTG
Source organism: Condylura cristata (assembly GCF_000260355.1). Classification (NCBI taxonomy): domain Eukaryota; kingdom Metazoa; phylum Chordata; class Mammalia; order Eulipotyphla; family Talpidae; genus Condylura; species Condylura cristata. Next base: position 29,152,238 of record NW_004567116.1, read on the forward strand.
TTTATTCTCCCCACCATTCTTTAGATCCCTTGACCCTATCACCCTCTCCCCCTTAACCTTAAGATTTTGCTTACTAGTGTGTGCTACAGTTATACGTATTTTGCTTTGTCAAATTGCTATGCAATAGCAAATATCTGATTTATTATTGTGGCTTTGTTTTACTACACAACAAATTCTTCACTTTTTGACAAATGGTAACACTTCACCTTTCCTTATGCCTGAACAGAATCCCATGGTGTAATAATGCTGCTTTACTGGCCCCAGCCTCTATCAGTGAACACACAGGTTGTTCCATGTGCTAGCTACCTCTGTGCTCAGTATACCATCTTTTAATATACATTGTAGAAAATGTGATTTTGGGGGTTGGTTTCACAGTCTTTGAATAGATGCCCAAAAGAGATTGTGATCTTCATTTTTCATTTCTTTAAGGTCAATTCAGCTCACAACTAACTACATTAGTTATTTTGGAAGCACTCTTCAGCTCTTCCTAACCAGGTCTGGATTATCTACAGGCTGGGATTACTAGTGAGAGAGTGGTGGATTGGCTGATATGAATTTTCATTCATTCAACAAACACTGAGTGTCTACAAGTGTGTTACCATGGTGTTAAGTGCCAAACAGGGTGTTTTGGTTTGTGTGTGTGTGTGTGTGTGTGTGTGCTTTTATCTGGTCTCAAGCAAAACGTTTCTTACAAGTTCAGAGCATGCCTTAGAAATGAGACCATCTCACTCCCTCCTGATTCTGAGAGACAGACCCTTAAGATAAAGTGTGAACTGCAGAGGACTACCCTAGCACCTTCTAGGTGTAGAACCCGATTCCTAAGCCACGGTGCCCAGTGCATGGTTTGCATCGCCACAGAGCAGAGTGAGAAATGAAGGTTGATACTGAAGGTTTCAGGCACACATGGCAGCCAGGGGCAGAGTTCTGAACCCACAGAGTGACATGGCAAGTGACTGCCTCTGGGAGTGGTGAGGACTTAACCCCTCTTCAGTCATTACCACACTGGTAAAAGCTGTGGATAGCTCGCTGGTCAGGAAAATGCAATAAGACGCACATACTCAACATGATTTCAGAAAGTTTATGTTAGAAAGCTCAGGTCTTGGGAGCAGAAGGGATTTCTGCACTCGCACTTGGCAGCTGAGAGTAGAGTCCCCTACCACCCACCACTCAAGAGGCAGCGCCATGGAAACAGCATCCGCGCTGCCGAGTTTATCAATTCACCTGCACCGCCAGGTGGAAAGCCTCTCCCAGAGCTCCACCCAACGGACTGAGCGCCAGAACCCTGGCGGGGGTCAGGGTAGCAGCTGGTGCTTGTACGCAGCAGGGCGCTGAAGCTCGGGTTCAGTACTCGTGAGCTCAGTGTCCTATTCCGCTTGCCCGTCACTGCTTTGTGTCACGCACGCAGGAACCCAGGTCCCAAAGACCGGTCATTCCCAGCTCTCCACACCATGTTCCATGACCACCCTGGGGAGAGAAAGTTTCAGAGAGTGGGGTTCCCAGCCTCGAGCTTTTTTTCCTGTGTGGCAGTGCCGCCAGAAAATTGAAGGAACAAGCGGAATAGGGCACCATGGAAATTACCTGTTCAGAGCAGGAAGCTTACCTACCAGCAGGGAGAAAAAAATCTGACGCGAGGGAGAGGTATATTGTAGGAAATGCTGAGATTTCTAGAGGTGAGGACTGGTGTGAGGAGCCACAATTTGGCTCACTTTCTGATCACCCGGGGTTGATTTTCTGTTCTGCCTGGGTTTATTGTCTAGCTGGGGTCCTTAATGGCCGCCCATGCGCTTCGTTGCCGCCACTGTTTGCCGCGCTGGGATGTTCATTACAATTGACTGCGATAGGCACTGTGCGCTCACCAACATCCTGGGCACAGACAGGTCTTTACTAGATTAAAACTGCTTCAGGCAAGAAATCAGAACATCAGACCATTCAGGAGGGTGGAAATGGTGACTTTCTAAAGGATCCAGTTTTCCGCGGTTGTGCCGCGGAAAGTGCTAACTGGCTGTTGGGGCGGCACATCCCCCCCCCCCCCCCCGAGGTAGAGACGACCAGGTCATTCCTGTGTGGAGGTGACCGAACCAGAAACTCGGACAGAAGTTCAAGGTTTTTTTGAGACTACTCCCTGTCCGCGGTCTTCCTGTGCCTTAGGAGAATGCTCGGTGTTCGTAGACGGTAATGAGTGTGAGTGTGCGGAAGAGTAGGGTTGGCGGTGAGGGCGCGTTAGAATCTGCAAGGGCTCAGCACCGTCAAGCAGCCTCCTCTCCAGTGAGGACTCAAGTGGGGATGCGGGTGCAAGCCGGAGTCACATGCCCCTGGGAGCAAACAGCAGCCGGAAGCAAGGGCAGCTGGACAAATGGCAGGTGGGCGGATGTACTACAAGTGATGGATGGCTGCATAAGAGCGGGGAGGGCCAGAGCAATCGCGGGAGGGGAGGGAAGCTTTGTGCTTTCTACTCCCTCTTTGGACCCCGCAGGGCACAGGTCCCCTCCCGGGTCACGTGATGGACCACCCAGCCCCAGTTGAGGAGCAGGCAGTTACACCAGGTTGGGGAATTGCACAGTGTGAGTGTGATCCTACCCAATACCCTAGGTGGGCCAGGAAGCTCACCCAGATCCCCAACTTGCTGGGGGACAGTCCTGGGGCGCAGTCCTTCATGTGGGTAACACGGTCTCCATTTCAAAGACGCGTTCATTGACACACTCTGAAGACATTTGCCCCTAATCTGAACGCCTGCAATTCGTGCAGCTGGAAGTGAGTTGGGGTCTAACACTGGTCTTGCTCCCTCTCCACCTCTTGCTCCCCAGCAGCCCTCCTGCAGCCTGAATCGGACACCCCGCTAGGGCCAGAATCAACCCCAGTGCTTCCAGGGCAGGTTAGACCTGTGGCAACAGGTCCCTGCAACCCTGGATCTCTGCTCGCTAAAACTTCACATTGGTGAGGAGTGCGGCACACCTCAAAACCTGTGGAAATAGACAAGTGAAGTTTCCCGGCACGACAAACTCTCCACAAGTTCCTGTTCACATTAAGTTTAATCTCATCGTGACAAACCCCCCCGCCCCCACGCAGCCCCCTCCCTCCACCGTGACCTCAATGCAAATACAGTGCGGTGGTCTCGCTGCGTGCTCCCGCTTCTGTGCGCAAGTGGGTGACACAAGTGATCTGGCGCGGGCTCCCTTCCCTCATTGGTTGCCCGGATCTCCAGGACCACCCCAAACCCCGAGCGGCGGGAATAAGAGCGGCTGCCTGTGCTGGGAGGCTTCGGAGCCACCACCCAGCTCACAGTCGCTGCCGCTCCAGTGACAACGCAGCTGAGGCTCTCACCACCTCTACTAGCTACCTGCCGCCAGGTGAGCCTTGACATTCCTGCCTAGCAATTCTAACCTGTTTTTCTCTCCCTCTCTTCCCGTCCCTCTCTCTCCGTCAGGCTTTCTCTAGGTTGATCTCCGTGCCTGTCGAGCTCTGCCCACCTCTGTGTGGTCTACGGACACATCTCTGGTACTGCGCGATCCATCTCAGGTGCTGCACAGGTAACGCTGGACAGTCTCAGTCCCGGGACTCGCTGCGGTCTTCGCGGGCTGAGGCGGACTCCGGTGTCCACCCTTCTGCTGCCCTGAGACTTAGTCCAGTCTCGGGACACTGGAGCCCGCCAGTCGCCCCGCGGGGAGAGCGGGATGCGGGCGTAGCTCTCTACAGACTGTGAGTTTAGAGATCGCGCCGTGTGCTAGTGGTCACGGGGAAATTCATTCGGAACCTGGGCGAGTGCAAGTGGGTGGAATTAGGTGTCACAATACATATTCTGGGAATTCTGTTTTTTTCTAGTTAAGTCCAGAGGTTCTAATTAAAAAATGGGCTAAATTTCCTTTACACAGTAACTCTCCCAAGGTGTAGAGTGCCGTAGCGCTAGAATGTCCATCTTAGATCTCTCAGAAATTTCCCTCCTTACTATTCGTCAGGTATGAGTAAAAGCACCAAACAGGATGCCAGCGCTGGGTTTTGTCAGGGAAATAACAATGTAATCAGTTGCTCCAGACTGTCTTTAACGGAGATTTGTCAACAGATACAGGGGTGGGGGAAGGGCGCTGTGGAAGGGACCACCTCCCGCGTTCCCCCCCAGCCGTGCTTCTTTATCTCTGCTAAACCACGCGTGCTACAGGTTCCCTGGATCTTCCAGCAGTCACTTCAAAGATGAAACAAAAGGTGACGGGAAATGACATGAGGGGCTTGAGACCAGGATACTGCAGTTGGTGCATCGCCGAGCGCAGGTCTATGGGCTCATGAAACTTTGAACTGGTGCAGGTGGTGACCTTATTCTTTCTTTACAGAGAGGCACCATGGGCTTCTGGAAGATCCTTCCCTTCCTGACTCTCAGCATCTTGGTGCTGTACCACCTGGGCTTCCTCCAGGCAGCACCTATTGGGTAAGAGAGCCGGGTACACTTCCTGATGCCCCTGCATGTGTGGGAAACCTATTAATCGATTTCAACCATAATTTGAGAAATTAATTTCATCCTTAATGTTAACCACTTTGCCAATATAGCTGTTATTAAATGTGATATGAAATCTATTAAACAAATTTTCACTCTCATGCAAATTACATTTATTAAGTAAAACATCTTTTCATTTCAAACTAAGTGTTTTATCATGTAATTTTTAAGAATGCCTTTGTAACACTAAGCTCATAAGGAACCTGAAAATCCAGCAATTTTCTTTCACAAACCTATCTAATCCAGTCCAGCACCTAACTCCTGGTAAAGCAGCACTTTTTAAACATTAATGGCATCGTGTATGCCCTGTTCATTGGAACTGCGACAGGCTCATCCTGGAGAGAAGGTAGGTACTCGCTCAGAGCCAGTAATGGGTTTGCATTTCTTTTCTAGATTTGCTGCGGACAACTGCACATCCCCTATAATTGCTGAGGAGGAATCAGAATTTGTACTGGTTGCTGTGGTGCAGGGCTTTGATCAGATTGAGGCCAATGAGCTGGACCTGGAAAAAGAGACTGACAACACCAAGTAAGACTCACTACCCCACCCAGCACCCCTTCCTAGCGCCACCTCCCTGAGCACCCTGAGCTTGGAGCACACCCCTGCCCCTGGCCTGGCCCCAGCAGTGCCCAGCAGGGGCACTTGTTGCACCTGCATTCACCCTGACGACCTAAAGCTCCAACGTAGCCAGACACAGATATAGTAGGTGCTCCCTGTAGCAAGAACAGTGCTCCCAGGCACAGGTAAGCACCTTAGGGACAAATACTAAAACTCTCCTCTTCTACACAATACAGGGGTGTTTGCGTTTTCCTAAATAAGAAGACATGGTACCCTTGAATGCAATGTGGCATAGAGAAAATCCTTGAAAATGGGTAGACGGAATGCCATCATTTTCTCAGATCTTACAATCTTTGACTGATTTCCACTTTACTTGTACAGGAAAGACTGGCTGCCCTCTCGATATTCCATGACCACCTGTGGGTTTTCTGTCGCCTGGGGAATATCCATCAGGTTGCAAATGGGATTTTCCCAAATGACCTATGATTTTTTTGCAGTGATAATTGTGTTTAGGAGAAACTTACTGCTAATTGGTGCCTCTCAGAACAGTAATTCTGCCATGAGCAGACCCTTCCCTCTGCAACTTCTGACAGGTCTCTTTTTCTCCCTCCTCTTAATCAGTGCCACTGCCGAGAAGAAAGCCTGCGACACTACTGCCTGCCTGACTCGTGAGCTGCTGGACTTGCTGAGCCTTACTGAGGATGTGATGAAGAAGGATTCTGTGCCCACCAATGTGGATGACGACGCCAATGGCAATCCCCCCGAGAACAATAAGGCCTAAACAGCATCATGAACCAGCAATCAGGTGACAATCCCCATGCTGGCCAGTGCAGGGGCAGGACTGGGTGTCAGGGTTTCCAAGGTCCAAGCCCATCAGGGCCAGACAGTATAAAAAGCACACAGAACTCAGTAGCCACTCCAGTGCCTGGAGGACAAGAGTTCCAGTTGAACCCTAGAATTTGGGCTCATTTCTGTTTCCTAGTCTCACCCTATGAAATTGATTATCTGCCAAGAAATATATTTTCTATTTAAACACTATTCCCTGCAGTGAATCTCAGTTCTCCAATCAAAGACAACTATCTCCCAGCTAGTATTAGCATGGAGAGTAAGTGAGATAGTAGATGGCAATAACTTCCTAATTCAGAAGTGACTAAATTCTACAATTTTTTCTCCTAGATTGCCATGACGCTGAACCCGACCTCTTTAATTGGACAACTTAAGGAAAAACATGGAAAATATCCATGTATGCATGCTCCTCCAAATTAAAATCACTCTTTATCCTTCAAAATAAACATGAATGCAGAATAAACTCCGTGTGTGTGTCTTTTGTATACTAGACTCTGGTCAGTAAGGGCGACGGCGCGTCTCATGGGCTGACCTAGCAGCAAATTTTGGGCCCCGGGAACCAGCCTGTAGATGCTGGTGTGTCTGCTTGAGCCTCAGGGGGTGGGAACTTGCTGCCTCTGGGTGAACGGGGACACAGAGGAACACTGGACCTCGACAGAAAGCAAATGCCATATTGTCATCTTACACTTCATCACAATAAAACATGTCATTTTGGTACATTTGGGAAAAGCCCCTGATGCTGTCCTGCCATCTGTCCCATGAGAGCACCACTGACCTGTGAACACTTTTTGAGCAGGCTGACTCAAAACAGGCAAAGCCAACATGATTGGGAAGGGTGCTCTGTGCCCACACCTTCGCTTTCTAGGGAACATGCCTTATTGGAATCAGAATCCCGGGGGCATCTCAGACACAATAGAGCCATTTCCTGAGTCCCCAACCCTAAGGGTTATCTGTGCCCTTCCCTAGACCAAGGTTCACCCTTGGCTAGTCCTGCCTTTCCTCCCCATGAGCAGTCCCTGGTCTGCAAGCCCCTTGGAGACAATTGCTCCCAACCTGAAATGGGATCACGGACGGGCAGACCCAGAGAGGTCGTGAGAGGCTCCAGTGCAACTTCTTTAATCTCTGAGGTCCAGAGGGACCTTGAACAAGGTCCTGCAATAAGTTTCACAGACATCTGTACACTTAACAAACACTTACTGGGGTCTGCAGCGTGCGAAGCACTGTTCCAGGCACTGAGAACACAGCAATGAACAGAACAGACAAATCTCCCTGCATTCTGCAGCTTCTGGTCTAAGTGGGGCTGGGGTGGGGGGCGAGGGGGGGTGGTATCGAGGTGATACATGCAGTGGGATCATAGACACTCAGTTTTGGAAGAAATCTCAGGTGTCAGAGGGACGAAAGCTGTAGTCCATGTAGGAATTTCACAGCAGCAGCCTCTGTGGGGCCTGCAGAGGACGAGTGGCTGACTAGCTCCCACGGTGATGGGCATCATTTCACAGGGACATAAGTAACTGGGTTATTGCATGAGAGAAGCCACCCCTTCTACCCACTGACTTTAGTTATTCCTTTAGGAGTCTGCAGAGTTACGACCCTCGGCCCATCAGCCGGTAGAGTAGCAGAGCTTCGCTGTACAGGTTGATGAGACCATATCTGCCTGACACCTTAGTACTCCATGGAACCCCCATTTCACGGGGTAAACACTTAGGGGGCTGCAGTGACCTACAAGTTGAGTTTCCCTTCCTCGCCTTTTTCTTAACTATCCCCAGTATCTGGCTGGCCTTATCTCCTACTTTTCTTCTCCCTTTGAGTAATCTGACCAGCATGTTTTCTTCTTTCTTTGCAGTAAACAAAGATAGGAGCTGGGTGTTTGTGAGAAGAATAATATCTGTAACCAGGTAGGAAATTTTGAATCAAGAAGGGAAATGCTATGAAAACCATTTTAGTCTTGGAATCAAGATATGAGCACCAATAATCAAACTAATCTATATTGAATTCCCATCAGCATATTTTAATCCCCACTTATAGATATATCACAAATGAGTCAGAGCCCATCAAATGAAAGTGTGATTACTTTGAACCTCAAACCATGTCATGTGGTGCACCAGTTCAGATCGCTAATACACATAAAGTGTGCTGAAGGATCTCAAGACACATTGTAGAGACAAAGACTTTTGTTGCCTCAGTCTTTACCCCTCACACCATATATTATAGAAGGAAAAAAGTCCTTCAGTTTCCAACTAAGGCTTATTCTAAATTCTCTCTCTCATATATATACACTCATATATAAGTAAGTTTGTATGTATGTATGTATATATATTTATACACATACAGAAAATCTAAACAGTCATGTGCAAGGATGATAAACATCATATTCATAAGTTCAGATTTAAAAAGTGACTGATGGCCCTCCCTGGTGGCACAGCAGGTTAAAGAACTGCACTGAGAAGCTAAAAAGCCACTTCCGCATGAGTTCGATTCCGGCCTGCCCCCGGAGGTGACCACATGGCGAGGCAGACCTCTCCTGCTGCTCCCCTCAGCAGTGTACTTAGTAGATCTGCCTGTTCTGCTCCTCACTCTGTCTCTGGTGAATCCTCTCACCCTCCGCATCTCTGGCCTGTACACCAGTTCCATATGAATAAATAAATAAATCTTTAAAAAATAATAAAATAAAAAATAAAATAAAATAAAAAGTGACTGATGTCAAAGAAAGGAGACATCATGAAGCGGGACACGCAGGTGACTTCTATCAAGATTTTGTCTCCTAGGTTTTATAGTAAATATCATTTAGAAGTATTTGTTATACTCATGTTCAACAGGAATAATTGTATGAAAGTATAGGTTTTGTTTTTTAATATTTTTTTTAACAGAATCACCATACAACTTTGAAAAAAATGCATGGCTTTTAAACTAGCAAAAGAGTATCCATCTAGTCAGTGGAAAGTAGGAAAATCATCAAAATGCATTTGTAAATGTCCCATGTGAAAAAGGTAACACAAGCAATGCTTACATCACCTTAATTATCATTGTATATGAGTTAATATCACCAAGTAAAAGAGAAGACTAAAAGAAAGCTAAAGATGAAAGCAATCTGACTGTACTTTCAAAAAAAGAAAAAAAACAGCAATTTCTTTCCTATGTGAGGAACATTAAAAACATAAGTATTCATGGGCCCTCCTTGGTTAACCTGCTGGTGGCGCAGCAGGTTAAAGCACAGCACTAAGAATCTAAAGCCACTTCATCATGAGTTCCATCCCTGGTCCCGGAGGTGACCCACTTGGCACAGCAGACCTCTCCTGACCCGCCCGCTGCTTCCCTCAGCGGTGTACTTCGTCGATCTGCCTGTTCTATTTCCCACTCTGTCTCTGGTGAATCCTCTCCCTGCCCCTGCACCTCTGGCCTGTACCCCTGTTTTGTATGCATAAATAAATAAATCTTCAAAAAACAAAAAACAAAAAAACACATCAGGACTCAAAATGGATCAAAGTAGAAGGTGAGTAAAAGATACACAGAACAAATATGAAGAAAACTGACACAACTTCCTAAGGTCAAACTAGAATTCAAGTCATCAAACACTTAATGGAAATAGAAAAGAAACTGAGTACTCAAAAAAGAAGATACATTTACCCTAAATGCACATGTGGCCAATATCATGGTCTCAAATTATGTAAAATAATAACAGAACCAGAGAAAAAACACACAAATCAAGAATTGTTAAAGAATTAATGCATTCTTCTAAATAGACCCTTGGAATCACTTCCCTACTGCATGATTCCAAGTAATCGTATTTATTGATACTCAGAATATATATCTGCTTATCTCACTACCAAATACTACTAAATAAATGAACAAATCCTACATTGATTTTAAACACCATCTCTTCTTCTGGCTTCTCTTTCCGCAGCTATTATTAGGTTTCTGTACCAGTAGTAATATTTAATAAATAGTAAGGTAAAAACAACTTTATATTGCTCTTTTTCAAAATACTCTTGATAATTTTCACACTTGTTTTCCTGAAAGTTAGGATAGTTTTCAATTTTTTAAAATCCCATTGCATTTTTATTTACATTGATAACCAGATAATGGTATGGTGTATAAATAATAATAATGATTTTCATGTTTCTTTTCTCAAATCAGCTGGAACTTCTTGAACAATGGTGAGATTTAATGATGACAGCAGGCATCTTTGATGACAAAGGCTGTTAATTTCAGAAGGAGATTCTTTGTCACGTTAGGAGAGGAACTTTTGTCTTATATGTTCTAAATGACATTTTAAATCAAAAATGGATTTGAAAGTTTAGCAAAATATCTTTTGATATTTAACAAAATTGTCTTAGGTTTTTCTCCTTTGAACTATGATTGATACATTTTCAAATATAGAAACTGACAATAGTTAATACTTTTGAGTACCTACTACATGCTACTGTACGGTAGTCAGTGTTTTACAGAGAGAAACTCACTTCATCTTTGCAACTGTGTAAACTACATACTATCACATGTCACATTTTATGTATGAAGCACAGAGAGATTAAATAGTCTGATCAAAATCATACACCTCTTAGATCCATTTCAACACACAAACCTGATCCTAACTTGATGGCCCTAAATCTGCTCTCTTTAATTACTGTAACACTTCTTGTTAAATTTACCTGCACAGTGGATTGGTATCAAAATATATTTTCATATTTAATTTGCTAATGATTTTGGGGGGGATTTTTATTACCTTTGTTAAATTCAGTGTCAGGGCTATGCCAGTGTTATCAAGGAAGTTGGAAACTCCAGGAGCCTTAAGCCTGATGAAATTTACCTGCAAAACCTCCTCACAGCCCATTTCACATAGTTTTCAATATGTCAATTTCTACCATTATTATTCTACTCTATAATTCTGCTTATTTTATTCTATCTATTCTTGTTCTACCCCCCAGATCTGTATGCATAAATAAATCTTTTTAAATAATAAAATTTGTTATTTTTTTTCCTTTTTTTAGTGTTTTTACTTATACTTTTCTTAGTGGATAATAGCTGGTTGCAGTTAGTTTCTGCAATACCCACATTCTATCTGGTCCTGAATTTTATTTTTAAAAAATAACTTGAGATTGACATTTTAATTTCAAGCAAAGCTTTAAGCTTACATAAATTCAAAAATGGTTGGGATCTCAGTTATAAAGCTTTAATGTTTCTGTTATGGTCAATAGAGGTTGCATCCTGTCAAAATAATGTTAAACTAAACAAACACTGAATTTAACAAAAGGTGTCAAAGAGCCTTCTCTAGTGTATTTAAAGTTATTTTCCAGTGGTAAATACACAAATTACATAATACACAAATCTTCCAGTTAGTGAGATAGAAATCAGAATGATTCCTTATATGTATTTAATGATACTTGTTAGTCAATATTATTTTTGTACATATTTTACTTTAATAGGTGAAATGTAATCTTCTTGAAGGTAGTATGTAGTGGGCATTTTTTATTTAATACAAAACATACTCATTTGAAAAACATTTTCATGCATTCATGTTAACGTACTTTTTTGTCATTATACATTTTTACTACAGTTTCAGTCTTCTTATTTGAGGTAGTGTCTTCTTTTTTTTATACTGGATATATATTTTCCCTTTTTCTTTTCCTTGTTTAATTTACTAAGAATTTCCATTTTATTGGATATTTCAAAGAATGAGTCTTTATACTTATTTTTCAATGCTACTACCCCTCTTGTTTCTAATTCATGCATTTCTTTCCTGTCCATTTAATTTCATTCTCCAAGATGACTGTAGAAAATTTGGTTAGCTGGTCTCTGTCTAGATTTCTGAATTGTCACATTAAATTTCTGATAGACTATTTTTTTTTTACAAAAGTTTATTTTTACATCATTTTGTACATTTTTTTCCCCATCTCGATTGTAATCCCCGCAGGTTTCCCATCACCAAATCACCCCTGTGCCATCACCATAATCCCGTACACTCCCCCCCCCATTTTTGATCCCATTCCCCACTCCAGCCCCACAAAATGTCTCTGGTATATGGCTGTTCATTATTCTTGTTATTTTCTCGCCTGGTCCATTATACTCCTGCTATGAGTGAAACCATCCGGTATTTTTCTTTCTCTTTCTGGCTTATCTCACTAAGCATGATCTTTTCCAGCTCCATCCAAGTTGCTGCAAAAGACATGTGTTTCTCTTTTTTGGTTGCTGAGTAATATTCCATTGTATATATGTACCACATCTTTTTTATCCAGTTATCTACTTTTGGGCATTTGGGCTGCTTCCATGTTTTTCCAATTGTAAATAAAGCAGCAATAAACATGGACGGACAGGTATCTTTTTCAATCAGTGTTTTTGTGTCTTTTGGGTAGATTCCTAGGAGTGGGATTGCTGGGTCGTAGGGAAGCACCATGTTTAGCAGTTTGAGAAACCTCCAAACAGTTTTCCGTAGTGGTTGTACTAGTTTGCATTCCCACCAGCAGTGTAGGAGAGTTCCTTTTTCTCTACATCCTCGCCAACATTTGTTGTTGCTAGTTGTTTGAAGATGTGCCATTCTCACTGGGGTGAGGTGGTATCTCATTGTGATTTTAATTTTCATCTCCCTTATTACGAGTGATGTTGAACATTTTTTCATATGCCTGTTGGCCATCTGCATTTCCTCTTTGGAGAAGTGTCTTTTTAGCTCTATTACCCATTTTTTGATGGGTTGTTTACTTTATTTTTGTTAAGTTTCATCAGTTCTCCGCATATTTTTGTGATCTGATAGACTATTTTTTGAGAATATTTGTATCTACCACTTCTTCCTCTCTCTACTGCTTCTATCCTGATCCAAGATTCTACCATGTTTTGCCTGAAAATTGCAACAACAAATTTCCAGTTCATCTCATTTGTACCTTCTTACATAATTCTGGAATGATCCTTTCAAAACTGGTCATATTGTAGCCATGCTGTGCTTAAAATTTTCTGTGCCTCCCCTGCACACAGAGCAAAAGTCCTAAGGTAGCAGAGAGATAACGTGTTACCTGACTCCACATCATTTCTCTCACCTCCTGTCACCCCAACCAACACACAGCTCTGCTTCCACCCTCCACAGGGCTTTTGGACTTGCTAATTTCTCTTACTAGAATGATGTTTCCTCAATGTCTGCATGACTGACTCCTCCTTTCCTTCAAACCTCTGCTGAAACATATCTTACTTGTTCAAATTTTGTCTGACCACCACATAAAAAAAACTGGTATCCCTTCTCAGGTCACTTTTGATCCACTCTATTCAGTTTCTTATTTAAAAAAGATAAATATCTAAAATATATAATCATAAAGCTTTTCGGTCTTTGTACTTCCACTAGCATTAAAGGAAATTACATTTTTTTATCTATATCTCTGAAGCATAGAATAATTTCTAGAACATGGTAGTCGCTCCATACACACTTGCTGAATTATTAAACAAATGACAAAGTCATGTAAAGCTCTAGTTTTGTTCTCTGAGTTCATTTTCATACAATATGTTTCTAGAAGCAAGGTTGTCTTTAAAAAAAAATGTCTATTTAAACTCAAATGCCATTTATTAGAGAATTAACACATTTAAAATAATTTTTATGGGCCTCCCTGTTGGCACAAATGTTAAAGTCTCAGCACTATCAAGTTATCATGAGCCACTGTGCCATGAGTTTGCTCCCACTCAGGGAGGCAACCCATAGGAAGCAGCACACCTCTTCTGTCTCACCAACTGCTGCTCCCTTCAGCAGTGTATTTCAAGAGATCTACCTGTTCTGCTCCCCACTGTCTCTGGTGAATCCTCTCACACCCTTGCACTGCTGGCCTATACCCCAGCTCTTGTGTGCATAAATAAATGAAAATATATCTTTAAAAATGTTTTTTTAAATTATACTTGTTATTTCATTCCAGGTTTTTTGCAATGAGGTTGACAAAGAGATCTCTCTCTCTCTCTCTCTCTCTCCCTCTCTCTCTCTATCTATATATATATACACATATATTTGCGAGAAGTTTTCAATGAGGTTTATTTTTTAAAAGATTTATTTATTTTTTATACATATAGAACTGGGGTGCAGGCTAGAGGTACAGAGGCAGTGAGAGAATTCACCACAGACAGATGGGGAAGCAGAACAAGCAGATCTACTGAAGTACACTGCTGAGGGGAGCAACAGGAGACAGAGGAAGTCTGATGTGCCATGTGGGTCACTTCCCTGGCTGGGGATTGAACTTGTTAAAACAGCTGTGGCTAGCTTCATAGCACGGCACTTTAACCCATTGCACTATCAAGGGCCCTTCAATGAGGTTTATTAGGTAATACTTTTCTACAAGTTTTAAAGATAATAGAAATAAAGTTATTTTCTCTGAGGTTAAAATTTTTATATTGGTATATATTGATCTATCTATAGATGTATGAATAGGAAATGAAAATAACTATATTTTTCTTATGTATTAGTTTTTGACTGGAAAATCAAGCTTACAAAGACTAAGGGCAAGAAAGTTTCCAAGTATTATTTTGCTTTTGTGAATTCCTTGTATTTCTAAATTTTTAAATTTATACTTCATAGTTTTTTTTTCCTTTAAATCATCTTAACCTTCAAGAGGCATAAAGTATAGAATATAACATTACATTTGAATTATAGTACCAGGAGTGCTATCAAACATACTTCATAAAAACCTATGTGGCCATTACCACAAATAAATATAGGATATTCCCATCATCCTAGAAATGCTACTCTGAAATCAAGAGCCTCCGAACCCCTACCTCACACATTTACTGAAATGATTTCTATCAGCGTGGATTCGTGTTTCCATTTTGATATGTATTCTCTTATATCAGTATAGTGTTTAGAAGATTTATGTTGTTACATATATTCACATATAATTATGTGAGGTATTTTTAGATTTAATTCTAAATGGAAAAAGTTAGTTGGTATTCCATTGTGTAACAAAATCTGCTGGATATACAACTAGATTTTTCCAGTTCTCGTTCATACTAATTCACATTTCTCCCCTTTTTAATGACTTGTGTCATTAAAGTCAGATGCCATGTCATGAACCATTTAAACAGGCTGTGGAGGGGTCCTGAAACAAGGAATGGACATCTCTAGGCAGTAGCCACTGAGGATAGAGGACTGACCTCTCCACCCCCAGATTAGCCTGGGGAAGACTTTGGACCCAACCGAGCTGGATGACATCCTCAGAGAGACCCTGAGCCAGAACCACCCCCTGAGCTCATCCCAGGTAGCACACCCCCAGAAACAGTGTAAGATAGATTTTGAGACAGATAAATAACACAGCAATAAATAATCAATATGCATTAAAACCATGATAACTCTACTCAACCCCAAAGCTTGGATGCATTTTCTTTTTTTAAAGATTTATTTACTTATGAATACAGAACTGGGGTAAAGGCCAGAGGTGCAGGGATTGAGAGGATTCAGCAGAGAAAGTGGGAAGCAGAACAGACAGATTGACAAAGTACACTGCTGAGGGGAGCAGCAGGCGAGACAGGGGAGGTCTGCTGTGCCATGTGGGTCATCAACCTGGCCAAAATCGAACTTGTGCTGATGGAGCTGTGGCTAGCTTTATAGTGCAGTTGCATCACCAGAGAGGGCACTGGAATGCACTTTCAGTGGAGTAAGCTATATGTGCAGCCCTGAGTTCAAGCTGGAAGCCACAGTCCCCAGAAATGATGCACTGCCAGATCTGTTCCTCTAGCTCCCATGCCCAGATCAGATCAGCTGCCGTGCCATAAGCTACTTTTACTACAAATGAAATTAAATCCTTTGGTTGTTCCTCATTATTGACAGCTTTTACTAGCACAGTCTTTCTCTCTCTAAATTTTCTAGTTCTCCCTTAAAATATAGCAACTACTTTACATCATACCTTCTGCCTTTTAGATTTTCGTCGTGGGAAGAGGTAACTAAGGCCATGCTGACCAACTGTTTCCCCTATAATATGCTTCCAAGTGGTCTTCTAGCTAATTTTTGAAAATTTGTAGCTCATTTTTTCTTTGGATCACTGTGACTCATAAAATTCCTTCAATAATGAGAAGAATTCACTTTCTGAATTCTTTCTCTGTTCTCTTACTTCATTTGATTCAAACACGGACAGATTCTCTAGGGAGAATTGACTGACTGAGACCAAATTGCTACACTAGGGCTGTTAATTATTGTTAATTGGTGCAGACTTAACATAAACTACTTTTTCTTTACTGTGAAGTTTCTAGCAGGACTTGGATTTCTACAAGCTTGTGTAGAAAAAGTGGGGTATAGACCAGAGGCGAGGGTGGTGAGAAGATTCCCCCAGAACTAGAGTTGGGGGCAGAACAGGCAGATCGATTGAAATATACTACTGTAGGGAGTAGCAGATGAAACAGGAGAAGTCTGCTGCGCCATACTGGCTAACTCCCTCACTGGATATCGAACTCAGGCCACCACAGTAAGTTGTCATGGTAGCACTGAAGAGGTTCCCCCACCTTCCCGGCCGTCACTTTGGCTGGATGCATCCTAGATAATTACCTATTGATTCTCAAAAATGTCCCTAATAAGGAAGAAGCTTCTTTCACTAATTGAATCTTCACATATTTCTGTCCTTGGTTATACTTTCCTGGGGATTCCTATAGCAGCTGCTCCAAGTATCTTCCTTTGTCTCTGGTAGGCCCTGAGCTATGTTCTATAAAATTGGGTCTAGTCCCTTTTATTCAGGCTTGACAGAACAGTAAGATTAATGATTAGTTCTCTAGAGACTTCCTGGAGAGCTTGGCTCACTGTACATCTAGGAAGGCTGTAGGAATAGTTTCTTGCCTAAAGAGAGCCAGTGTTGTGCCAGGTGCCTTACAAAAATTTTAATATGGTCTAAAAGTTTGGCCCTCCCTGGTGGCGCAGCGGGTTGAAGCACAGCACTGAGAATCTAAAGCCGCTTCCACATGAGTTCGATTCTCGCCTGCCCCGGAGGTGACCACATGGCGTGGCAGACCTCTCCTGACCCGCCTGCTGCTCCCCTCAGCAGTGTACTTCGTCGATCTGCTTGTTCTGTTCCCCACTCTGTCTCTGGTGAAGACTCTCGCCGCCCCTGAGCCTCTGGCCTGTACCCCAGTTCTGTATGCACAAATAAATAAATCTTTAAAAAAAAAAAAAAGTTACATAGCATGACACCTGGCTTTTGTTCTGACTTATGTCTTACCATGGTCTACCTCCACTCTGAGCTGCAAAGACATGGGTGCTCTTGCGGTTTGTTAGAATACGCATGTTCTTCATACAATAGAGCCATTGTGGTTTTCCCTTATTTTCTATTTCCATTTAACTCTACTCATATTTCATGTTTCACATAAGCTTTGCATCCTCAGGGAAACCTTCCCAGACTGTCACCCTACATCAAGGTTATATTTCTTTCTTATTTGATTTTGAACAATAGGTATACTTTCTTTTAGCTCAATTTTACTTTACACCGCATTAGTATGATATTTGGTTAATGTGTTCTCTCCTTTGGAATGAAAGTTTCATTCACACAGTAACTGCAACCATTTGCTCTCCATTACAACACCTAACATACTGTCAGCTACATACTGAAGAAAAAAATTTGTTAGAACCCACTGGGACAAGAGGTAACCTTTGAGTAGCAGAGGAGGGTATAGTCTAACATACTCCAGATGGAAAGTCTTCCTGGGAATGTGATAACATGCCACATTTCTAAAAGTGAACAGGATTATATCAGGTGAACAAAGCAACTGGGGAAGTAGAAAATAACATCAGCCCAAATGAACTCATCAGTCATTGCCTCCAGGTCATGTCAAGTATCTCCCCTCTGCAAATAGCTGGATACAGAAAGTTACTGCAAATCCCATGAAGGGTAGGGGCAGATTTTAAACTGGATGAGAAATGAGCTTGTAAGATGATACCCGGATACATTGGAGCTCCTGGGAGAAAGCCAGATCCCATTCCAAGCTTCACTGAGGAAAACAGGCCTGATAAGGAACTGTATGCTGGATCAAGGGTGACTGGATTTCTAGACATGGCAGGATACCCAAGGAGCGGAACTGAGGACTTCAAAAGAAACAGTGATGCCAAGTAACTGGGCAAAATCAAGAGGTATTAGAGAACAAAATTGCTAGAACTTAGTAAGTGCCTGGAGAAGTAGACATGGAGTCAGGGAGATTCATAGACTCTAGCTATGGTGCTAAAGAAGATCGCAGAGCCACTGGAAAGGTGGGTTCCTCTGGGAGAACATTGTGGGTATTCTGAGACCACTGATGCTAGTGAGAAATCTAAATGATGTCACCAGCAAGTAGTTAGACACATCTGGCAGAACTTGGACAATAAATGGATGGATTCATTTACCTTCACACCTTAACCTTGGGAGTTGGTATATTTTATGGGAATATTTTATCTCCATTATCAGGTAAGGAAAGTGATTTGACTAATGAGCTACAGAACTGGGATTCAAGGTTGTGTATAAACTCCATTAACTTCTTTCCACTTCCAAAGGGATTTTTACATTCATGCTTATCTTGTGTTTCATTTCTTAGTGGAAGAGAGCCAACTTCAAATCCACCACTAAATCTTTAGTTTTGGGCCTCCTTGGTAATACAAGGGGTTAAGTCTCAGCACTGTGAAGTTATCAGCAGCCACTGCAACACAAGTTCCATCCTGGCCAGAGAGCTAAACCACATGGTGCAGCAAACCTCTCCTAGCTCACCTACTGCTTCTGTGTTTCAGTCAATCTGCCTATTCTGCTCCCCACTCTGTCGCTAGTGAATGCTCTCACACCCTCCCACACCTCTAGTCTGTACCCATTCTTGTTTGTATTAATAATAAATAAATCTTAGTTTTGTTCACCTATTTCACTCATGATCCTCCTCCATTAGATATCTTTCATTGCTTCCTTCCACATGCAATGAAATATCTAAGTCATCAACCATCAACACAAAATACATACAGACATGCACTAATGCATACCCCTCTTCAGCCCTACTCTTCTCTCTCCATGGAGGATACTGTCAAAATCATGTCCTCATAGAAATAGTTGTTCTATTTGTTAAAACCATTTATTGTGTTATATACTTTAGGCACTGAATATTCTTTCTTTTAAAATCACAACCAAATACTTTAAATAAAGAGCTCACTCTAACTATCTTTATTTGCGCAGTGTCCACATGCATGTATTTGTTATCTAGATTTCTTAGTAGTCCTTTAAATTCCATAAGTCCAATCCTTTATTTGATTTCTACTCCTCTAGAGTTCTTGATTGTCTTACTATTCCTAATAATAATTCATTATTATTTCCGCTTGCTGAATGCTCACTGAATCCATGTAAGCATTTGTGAAGGTGTTTTTACAGATGAAGTAACAGCATTAGAAAGATAACACAAGAAGTGGCAAAGCTAGAAATTGGACACAGTCTGATTCTAAAATCAAACCTGACAAATTTCTATATTGACATTTCCCTTAATGATATCACTAACTGATCAATTGCCCATATTAGAAGCTGGAGGGTACTTCATTTACCCCTCCTTCATACTCCATCCCCTTCCAATTAGAAGCCACGTCATAATTCATGGATGTTTTCTGTGAGTCTCCCTTTTCAAATCCCTTGATTCCAGCAGTGCTGCTTTTTTATTGCTGTGAATTTCCACATACTTTGTGACTGGAGACTCCACACATTTATATATTACAGTATTTATTTTTCACTTTTTCTCTGGAAGTCCAAGTTGTATGATCAGGATCTCACAAAACTTCATTCAAGGTTGACCAGAACAACAGTCTTAGATAGGTTTCAGTGACTTTTCTAAGCTCATGTGCTTGTTAGCAGAATTTGTTTTCCCAAATTCACAGAACCCATTGTGGCTTGCTTCTTTAAGGCCAACAATGTAGCATCTCTCTTTAAGAGTGATCCCTTTTGCCCTCCCTGGTGGTGCAGTGGGTTAAAGCACAGCACCAAGAAGCTAAAACCACTTCGACATGAGTTCAATCCCCACCCGCTCTGGTGGTGACCCACATGGCATGGCAGACCTCTCCTGACCCGCCTGCTGCTCCCCTCAGCGGTGTACTTCATCAATCTGCCTGTTCTGCTCCCCACTTTGTCTCTGGTGAATCCTCTCACCACCCCGTACCTCTAGCCTATACCCCAGTTCTGTATGCATAAATAACTCTTTAAAAAAAAAAGTAATCCCTTTCCTCTTTTGAGGACTATAATGGAATCAAGTCAAATACACCCATAATAATCTTATTTTTGATTAGTTCAAATCAATAGATTTAGGATTTCATAAAATATGACTTTGTTTTTGCTATCTAAGGGAAGCTAATCACAAGGTTGCAACCATCATATTCACATGTTCCACCGACTGTCAGGTACAAGGGATTTGCAGTCAATGTACTCTAGGTGATAGAATCTTAGGGCCATCTCAGAATATGGTTAGCAGAGTCACCCTCTAATGGTGTCAGACTCCACCCAATAATTCACAATAATTACTTTCAAAGGTTTCCAAAATTTTTAATCCTTCAAAGTTCAAACTTTCATCTAAATTAGTGCCAGATATAGATGAGGCTCCTGATACAAGCCATCAAACATAATTTCTGGAGCAATTATTCTTCAATTTGTGGACCTGTGAAACTAAAGAGACAGTCCCAACACACTCAACATAAATGATGGCATAGATATAGACAAAACACCCAGCTCTCGACATTGAAGTTCAATAGGGACAGGGCATGGAAAGTAAAAAGGAATTGGTCTGTGGTAGCTCTGAAATCTACTGAACAAATGTCTCTTGATTAGGATTCAAGGCCTCAGAATAATCCTCCCTGGCTCTCAGGTTTGCCCTGAGTCATCCTTCCTTTTCCATGAAAGAACACATTTCTGTAGCTGTAGGGTTTTATAAGCCTATTAACAACTAGTAACAAGGTTGAGAACCCAATGCCTCTTCATCTTGTAATTTCCCTTGTCCCTTTTCATCCAACTGGCAGGATTTCAGCTGACACCATTTTTTCCAAGAACCTTGTAGGTCTTCCATGGATATCATGGGAATTTGCTCCATTAGGCAAAGGTACATTCACAAATCTTCTCAGATCTTTTACAAATCTTTCAGATCCTTTTTTTTATCCTTGGCTCCAGCTGAAATAACTGAGGCAAAGCTCTTGAGTCTCTTAAGAATGTGCTGCTTTGATTAAAAGAATCTGTGAGGCGTCCCCAACTAGCTTGAAAGGGCCTTACTGTGACTGAATACTCAGATATTCCGATTTTTCTGACGTTGTAGCAAAATGCGTAGTAATGAACTCAACTTTATCCCTAAAGTATGCTATCCCAACAGTGAAATCTCTTAATTTTAACATCTTTTATCATCTAGAGAGACTGAGAACTTTCAAAATGATTAGGTATTGTTTCCATTTTATTCTTCTCTCAATTTCTCTCCCATTTTCAAACCTGACAGGAAGCCAGGGGGTACTTAGTAATCTTACCTAAGAGTTAATCACTTATAATTTACCCTTTCACATTACTGTGAGACAAATTTGCTAAGTTACTATCTTTACAAAATGAGGATTTCCTTTTCCCAGTTTCCAATAACGTGTCCCCCAATTCCTTTCAAGTTCTCACCAGCAATGTAGTAAAGTCAAACTTTCTACTACTATCCATTTAAGGCAATTTGAACTTCCTTGTGTACACTTCTCAAAACTTTCAGCCACTGCCTGCTCCATAACTGCTCTCTCGGTTTTATTTGTTAGAGAATATACAGATAGTAAAATCTAGGCTATTATCTATTTCTACATAACAAATCAGCATGAACACAACAGTTTAAAGGAATGTCTCATAACCGTTGCCTTCATTCTAGCCCTTACTCATTTCATGCCTGGATTTTGCAATAGCATCCTGGCTTCTTGCTGTGATCTCTTTCTCCCAGTTAGTCTACCATCTTCACTTAAATAACACATATGATTTCATTGAGCTACTCAAAGAACTTCTTAAATCCCTATTGTCTTTGACATAACCTAAGAGATTTCTCACAACAAGGTCCAGTCTAGATTTTCAACTTCTCTATGCCTTTTCCTGACAGAGTTAGCACTCACTATGCTCCAATATATTGAAATGACCCTGTCTTTTGGGGGGCTGTGTCCATTGTCTGAACTGCTCAGCTACCTGTCTTCCCCCTCCATCACCACCACCGCCACCACCTTCTGTATCTAGCTAAGTCTTCTCCATCCTTCCTGGCTGCTTTGCAACCATTCCAGGTCGGGTAAGTTCATCATCAGTTCTAGCAATTTGAAAGAGAATTTTAGAGACGTTGCTATCATTTTCACAAGTTCTCATTGTAAACAGAGAAATAAGCCTGCAGGGAGACAGGAACACAGGCCGCTACAAATCTCTATATACTTCTTTTTCTCTAGGCTTTCTCTGGCATTCTCTGGTGGTCTCTTCCTCTCACAGCAGTTCCATGGTCCTTCCCTCCAAGGTGCAGGTGTGCACACTTGCACATGTGCACACACCCATGCTCAGGTGTCCATATCAGGCACGCAGGCCTCACACCCTTGCACCTTCTGCATCAATTAGATCAAGACTGCAGATGATAGTCACAGAGGCCAAAGGCGTAAAAGCATGATCAACTTATTTACCCTACACCAGCCTAGAGCATATGATACCCTTTTATGGTACAGTAACCCCCTCACCCTCCACAGAATTGTCTTTCCTTTGTGCTCCACAGCCTCATGTCTCAAAGTTAGTTTCATGCACCAGTAGCCTTAATCTTTTCAACAGACTTGTGTGCATGTTATGTCAAATTATGGATCTACTTCAGTAGATCTGGGCCAGAACCAGAGATTCTGCACTTCTTACAAACTGATGACACATATGAAGCAGGTTTGAAGAACACATTTAGAGCAGCAAGGTTTAAAGCATTTTGCTTATAGAGCTGATTGCAGTATGGTTAGTTGATACCTCTGTTCCCCCCTTATATTCCAATAATCTTGGAGGCACCCTTGTTTAACTTTTTTATCACATACCATGCAGCACTTAGAGATGTAAAGAACTTAATTACCTCTGTTTTACCTAAGAACGGTGCACAAATCCCTTGTATAAGCTGTTAGAATTAAATGCACCTGTTTTAAGGAGAAAGTAGGGGATCGTGCATTGCCGTGGAAAGACAGGAAGTCAGGAATCAAAAACCATCAGGATCAAGAAAAGGGGTCCTTGGATAATCCCTATACTAAGTCATAAAAGAGGCAAGATCAAGAAACTTCTTGGAGAACCAAGTTAGGAGATGACAAATGCCTCTAAAGAGGAAACTTGAGATTTGTCACCCCAAAGTCATCTCTGGAGCCACCAATCTGGCACAAGTTGCTGAATCACCAACTCAAGAAAACACCAAGAACAGAGACTATCGTGCCCCTTTCTGGGTCGCTCATTTCAGGGTGAGCAGTCAAAGAGTTTCATCATGTCTGGATGGGCAGGTGGGATATATTCATGGACCTGATTGAGTCAAGCCCTTGGTGTAAACTGAGCCTGGCAAGTATTTAAAAGCTTAATAATAGGGCCTTCCCTGTTGGCTCAAAGGTTAAACCACAGCACCATGAAGCTCAAGCAGTCACTCCACCTCGAGTTCTATCCCTGGCCAGGGAGGTAACCCACATGGCGTGGCAGACCCTTCCTGACACACCTGCTGTTCCCTTCAGCAGTGTACTTCATCGATCTGCCTGTTCTTTTCCCCACTCTGTCTCTGGTAACTCCTCTCACAGTCCCTGCACCTCTGGCCTGTACCCCAGTTCTGTATGCATTTAAAAAAATAACCTAATAATACAGTTTGCCATTTTGAAAGAAAACTTGCTTCTGACAAAACTGATGATGCACATCCACATCTACTGATCTAACAACTCTACCTCCAAGACAGTATCATATATAAGTTACCAGGCTCATTTCAGTATTGCCAGTAATAATGAAAAGACAGGAAGAAACCCTAAGTGTTCATGGATAGGAAACTGGCTAAATAATTTGTAATACACATGCAACATTTAAAATAATAAAAATAAGGAAGACTTATACACATGACATGGAAAATATGCCAAGAGAATGCATAATAATTTTAAAAGTAGTAACACAATGAATTGATTTCACTGCCCCTTAATTGATCAGGCTCTGTTATCTATTTTTTTAAGATTTTTTTTTTAAAGATTTATTTATTTGTGCATACAGAACTAGGGTACAGGCCAGAGACTCAGGGGTGGTGAAAGACTTCACCAGAAACAGAGTGGGGAGCAGAACAGGCACATTAATGAAGTACACTGCTGAGGGGAGCAGCAGGCGGGTCAGGTGAGGTCTGCCATGCCATGTGGTCACCTCCGGGGCAGGCGGGAATCGAACTCATGCGGAAGTGGTTTCAGCTTCATAGTGCAGTGCTTTAACCCCCTGAGCCACCAGGAAGGGCCTATTTTTTTTAAGATTTTTAAATTTTATTTTGCATGCAAAAACTGGGGTCTCTGCAATTAAAAAATGATTTAATATATGTATATATATTTTAAAAGATATATTTACTTATGCATACAGAATTGGGGTACAAGCCAAAGGTGCAGGGGTGGTGAGAGGATTCACCAGGGAAAGAGTGGGGAGCAGAACAGGTAGATCAACAAAGTACATCTGAGGGTGCAGCAGGCAGGTCAGGAGAAGTCTGCTGCCCCGTGTGGTCACCTCCGGGGCAGGTGGGGATCCAACTCATGCGGAAGTGGCTTTAGCTTCTTAGTGCTGTGCTTTAACCCACTGTGCCACCAGGGAGGGCCTAAAATATTTTTAATGGAGGTCTGTTTATGACAAATGTTATCAGCTTTACTTAAAGCAACTTGTATTTTGTCTGAATGCACAGAAATTTGTTTTCTTTTTCTTCTACACTTCTAGTATCCTACTAAGGAATTTCATTGTTGCTGCTGAGAAGTCTATTAAAATTGAAGTAAACCATTTCCCTTAAGTGTTGAAAATTTAAAGCTTCAGGTCATCAACCTCTTGCCTCTAGCCAGGATAGGTCCTTTTTGTGTTTCATAAAGGGGAAAACTCTGGCCAAGCATACCTTAGGCATGTGAGTCATGAAAGATAATACGCATCCACATGCTCTTCACATTAAAGTTCTCCAACTTACTCTGCTGGCCTTTGTATCGCTGTGGTGCTCTTCACTGCAAGCACCTGTGTGCCACTAGCCTGAAGTACAGTGCTGTTCACTGCCACCATTAAAGGCTTGGACTTACTGGGGAAGGATTCTACATTTTGTAAGTCTGTCCTAAAGTGGCTCTCTCTCATATTTTAAAAGTATGAAAATGTAGAAAATTATAAGTAGGCACAAAATACTTATTTTGTAGAGAAAAATTTATAAAGATATAATACCCAAGGAGTGATGTCCCAAAAGGAGCCATTCACCATTCTCTAATCTCTTCTCTCCATTCCTCCCACTACTGGTCTTCAGAGTAACTACAGGAAAAACAAAACTCTCTCACAGACTTTAAGGGCTACCAAAGAGAGTGCCACTTCAGAATATGAGATCAGGAAGGGGGAGGGAACAAGGCTTACAACCTTCTGCTGGGAAGATTGCTCACAGGAGACTGTGTTCCACTCATAACAGACCACGGTTCTTCTGCCCCCCCCCGCCCCCTCCACCCCCCATTTCCTAACTGTCTTCGCTTCTCTTGAACTCTGTAGCAGGGTCGTGATGTTTCTACTCTGCAACAGTTTCAGACTCTTGTGTCCTCATAAAGATTTCATATCTCTTGAGATGACTTACAAGTCCAATGCAACAGTCATCAAGTTTATTATAATAAACAGAGGGTTTTGAAAGTTCATTTGGAAAATAAATGATCTAGAGTCCTAAAAGTAAGAATTCTGGGGTGTAGATGAGGTCTAGCAACTATTAGAACATGTTAAAAACAGTAATTGTTAAAAGTGTGATTCACAAGAAAAATAAACACATGCCTTTTGCAGCAACATGGATGGAGCTGGAAGGGATCATGCTTAGTGAGATAAGCCAGAAAGAAAAAGAAAAATACCGTGTGGTTTCACTCATAGCAGGAGCATAAAGGACCGGGGGAAGGTGGGGAAATAATAATAATGAACAACTATATACCAGAGACATTTTACAGGGGTAGAGTAGGGAATGGGATAAAAAATGGGGGGGGGGAGGGAAATGCACTGGACTATGGTGATGGCCCAGGGTGATCTGGTGATGAGAAGCCCACAGGAATTACAACTGAGATG
The DNA here is from genome assembly GCF_000260355.1 of Condylura cristata. NCBI lineage: Eukaryota > Metazoa > Chordata > Mammalia > Eulipotyphla > Talpidae > Condylura > Condylura cristata. The sequence goes on from NW_004567116.1 coordinate 29,178,308, forward strand.
AAAAAAGGCACAAAATGATGTAAAAATAAACTATTATAATAAGTGTGATTCTGATGTAGATAGAAATGTGTATTTGAGAAACTGAATGAAAAGACAAATAGATCCAATTATTTAAATGAAATATGAATGATAAATATATAGAGTTAATGGTGTTAATAGGTGTCTTTGGGATTCAATAGACACAATAGGAACAGTCTAGGGGTGCACAGAAATATTTTAAGATAACAAAAACAAGACTTAATAGTAAGATAATCATATAATAATGAATTCAGCTTCAATTACATTTACCTTTATAACAAAAGGTACAAAGTATATTCATTTTTTTTATAAACAGAAGTATCCTATGAAGACAAAATTTCCTAAAGCCCAAAATAAAACCAAGGTGCTTGCAGTAGAAAAGCAGCTTCAAAACATGATGCATTTTCCTCCCCTTTCACAAGACTGCATCCTATGTCTACCATATAGGAAGCTGCCACTTAATTACCAATTTGAGGAAACATCAAGTTATATATAAAATTTATGTTTGGAAATTACAAATTTATTCAATAATTTAATGGTCATCAATTGTATGATAGAAAGTTTTTATGTGGTTATTTAATGAGAGGTTATTTAGATGATGTTTGAAAGAACTGACAAAGGAAGAGATATACACAATGGAATACTAGCTAGCTATAAGAAAAGATGAGCTCTTGCCATTTGCAACTTGGATGGAAATGCTTAGTAAAATAAGACAGAAGGAGAAAGACAAACACTAGATGAGTTCACTCATGTAGAATACAAAGAAACAAAACAAAGGAACAATCCAAAATGAACTTTAGAAATCTGACTGCAGGGACCCTCCCTGGCAGTGCAACAGGTTAAAGTACAGCACTATAACTCTACCCGCAGTCAGTGCACCACGAGTTCAATCCCAGGCCAGGGAGGTGACCCACCTGTGCAGCAGACCTCCCCGTCTCACCTGCTGCTCCTCTCAGCAGTATGTTTCAGTCCATCTGCCTGTTCTGCTCCCCACTCTGTCTCTGGTGAATCCTCTCACCCCAGTACCTCTGACCTGTACCCCAATTCTTGTATGCATAAATAAATAAATCTTAAAAGAAAGAAATGTGATGCAGAACTGAGGCTACCAGAGGAGGAGGTTGGGGATGTGGAGCAAGGGAAAAAGTGCCCAGTGGACCACGGTGGAAGATTATTAGGATTTTGGTAGTGAAGGTGGTATCACAACATATATTTGAAGAGGCGTGAAACTGTACCCATAAGTCATACATCATGTTGTAAACAATGTCACCTCAATGAAAAATAGCCATTTTAAAGTCAATCAATAATTTTTAAAAGATCAATATGTTCTTGAGGAGAAGAACAGATCGCAATGAAAATTAAAACAGCAGAGAAAATTTTTGCCTCCGTTGTTAGATAAATGGATTACTATGTACAATATATAAAAAAATTATTCATATATATATATAAATATCATCAGTGCCCCCTTAATGATGACATAACCAGAGCAAAATATGGATAGTTAGCAAGTAGGGAGAAATGTTTAGGCATCAACAAAATTTAAATTAAACCATGAGGTATGTTTTATATCTATTACCTTGGCAAGGGAGATGTAATAATACCAGCACCACTGTTTACGGAGAAATTGATAAATATCTTTGTGACAGGAATGCTGTATTTATTAAGAGCAATACACATGCTCATACCCTTTGATCCAGTCATTTTATTCATTGTAATATAGACTAAGGAGAACTCAAAAGGAAGGCAAATTCTTATGTATGAGGCTCTTCATTGTAGCATCCTTTATAGTGGCAGAAACTGCTAACAACCTAAATGTTCAAACATAAGCAAGTATAAACAGTGAAGCAAATTGCAGTACATGAGTCAAATGGAAAATATGCAGCTGTTATAATAATAATCATGAAGCATATAAGGTAAAGAGTTATTCAAAACAATGTTTTGGAAGAAAAAGAATCAATTATATAGATGCTGTGATTATTGCATAAACATTGCATAAAACATATGTAGAGGACTATAGGGTGGAAAGAAAAACAGGTTATGTTTGCTTCTGCTTCTTCTTTTCAGAAAAGGAAGTTGGTAACATTTTTCTTTCCTGAAGTAACATTGCATGGTAAGTCTAGAAGTGTCAGGTGTTCGCAGGTGAAAGTCAACGTGTACATATACTCCAAAGAGTTGAGTACTTAGCATCCAAACCTACCGTTCACCATATCATCATCCCCTTTTTTCCGGGTTCACCTTGCCCTTTCCCTCTGCTAATACTAATTGGCCTTCTAGTTCAAGTTGGTTTTATGATTTGGGTCAAGCAAGTTTATTGGCTTCATTTCTAACATGAGTTCACGTCACGTCTCTGTGTTACCTTTTGGTAATTTTTTCACTATTTCAAACTTTGTCATTATTATTCCATGTTATGGTTATCTATCTGTGATACAATGATCTTTACTAATACTCTTATAATAGTAGAAGTTATCATGAACCTCACCTATACGAGAGGGAGAACTTGATCAATAAATGTACATGCTCTCACTAAAAAAAATAAATCACAATATCAAACTGTGGTCATGATTCAAACAGAAAAGAAAGTTTGTTCTGTTTTTAGTTCATCTGTTGCTTTGTTTTCTCTATATACCAGATATGAATGAAGCGTTTGTCTTTTTCTGTCTGATTTGATTCACTAAGCATGATTCCTGTAAGGTCCACCCATGTTTTTGGAAATGGCAGAGTTTCAACTTTATTTTATGGCTAGAGAGTTACAAATCAGTCCACATGAGTAAAGGTCCTTTCCAAATGACCAGATCTTCCTAGTGGATGAGTCCCTCACTTCTAAATATGGTCTATGTAGTTCCTTTCTTTTTGGTTCTGTGTTAATGGTTTCTTGGTTTTGCTTGAGTAACTCAGCCAAGCATCATCCCTTGCTGCTTCTGCAAAAACAAACTTAGGAGATAGTTAACCACACCCAATGGGAGAGGGGGTACAGAGTTTTGATGCTTGTGCAATTTACTAACATGCATAACAACAGGTTAGAAATTGGTTTGATAGAGCCTTCCCTGGTGGCACAGCAGGTTAAAGCACAGCACTGAGAAGCAAAAGCCACTTCAACACGAGTTCGATTCCCGGCCCTGGAGGTGACTCACATGGTGTGGCAGATCTCTCCTGAAACGCCCACTGCTCCCCTTAGCTGTATACTTCATCAATCTGCCTGTTCTGCTCCCCATTCTGTCTCTGGTGAGTCCACTCACTGCCCCTGAGTCTCTGGCCTATACCCCAGTTCTGTATGCATAAATAAATCTTTTTTTAATGGTTGGATAAGGGGATCATCTTACAGTACTACTAAAAATTGAAACTCACAAACCTACCATCAACTCCAAGTGGCATACATTTTCTTAGAAGGAAAAAAAGAGAAACCCCAGCAAGGCACATCATTGTTTCTCCTGTGTTAGGGACCTTGAAACTATCAGGGAATAAAATCTGCCACCACAATACGATGTCTCTTAGACGTAAGGATTATTTCACCTGTCTGATTAAATTTGATAATTTTCAGCCTAGATCAATGCAAGAAGGGAAGATGTAATGTCAACCCCCATGTTCCACACAAAGCAGTACAATAATAATTCATTCCCCTTTCCAGAAACTCTCTTCTTACCAGGTAGTCGCCCAGATGCAAGAATCCCAGATCTACCTCATCCAGGTGCAGGAACTCCCCTGGATGAACAGCCTCATTGCCTAAAGGAGTCAGTGCCTTCATAACAAGGCTAAGTAGGGAGCTTCTATTTCCCAGGAAGGTTTATTACAAGAATCACCACTCTTGGTGACGCCCCAAAGCATCATTTCCCACCAGGTACCAATGGTTCTTTTATAATCCCTCCCACACCAGATTTAGGCTACCAAACATGGATAATTTTTGCTATTGTCAATGGAGCCTAACAATGTAGTAGACCTCTCCAGGTCATTAGGAGAAACAGAATTAGATAATCTGAGGCCCACTTCTTATGCAGAAGGAAAGATAACTGTGATAACCATTTACCCAAAGGAGTAGGAATAGGTTTCGGTTTCTGTTTGCCAAGTGCTAGTCTAAATGTCAAATTAGCAATTCAGTATACACATCTCAGTATGCGACTTCAAGTTTAGAAGTCACTGACATCCTTAAAACCTAGGCAGCAAAGATGCTCACTGAAAGAAAATCTGCAAAGAACTGGAGTAGAGCCCTGGAGCTCTTTAAAATTTAGAAGTCTACAAAAGAAAGAGGAAGCAGGAGAGGAAATTAAGAAAGGTGTCCATAGAGGTGGGAGGAAATTGAGGTGAAAATGGAATAATAAAAGGCATGATAAGAAGTTTTAATAAAAAGGGAAATGGTCAGCTATGTCAAAAGTCCTAGAGATACCAAGTAAGATGAGTCCAGAAGTGTAACCCCTAGATTTGGCGACAAGAAAGCATCAGTAACCTTTCTAAGGGCTCTTTCAAAGGCCTGATTGGAGTGGACTGAAGAAATAATAGAAGGTGAGGAAGTAGGAAAGAAACCACGGACAATTTTTCTATCCAACTGCAAGAGTAAAGTGAGAAGTCAAGGAGGGCTTGATATGTTTGTGTGCTGGCTGGAAGGATATAGTGAAAAGTGGGAAATGGATGTAAGAATGAAAAATAAAAGGATGGGACAGGCTGGAACCTCGAGAGGTTGGCTTTTGAAAAAAGCGAGGTCACATCCTTGTAGTGAGTATAGCCAAATCGGGACCTCAAGAAATGAGGGAACCAATGACTACTAGATAATTCCTGGGCTTCCAAATCCTGTGAAACAAAGAGTTAAGCCCCCCAATTGTTACATCACAATAGGACAGTTGGGATTTATGGAGAGCTACTTTTTTCCCTAAGTTATATCAAAATAACTCCTCCAAGGCAGTTTGGAATCCCTGCCTGGTTTACTATAGGAAGAAAATGTCTCTAAGCCATCTCCACTTGACTTATTTCAAAGAGAAAATGTCTAACTACAACATTTTTTCCCTCTAAATTCGATCTATGTTCCATCTTAACAGATTCCAGTCACCTAAAAGCAGTTTGAGCAAGAAGAATACAGAGAAGATGCAGTTCTTCCACTTGTGACCCAAACTTTACACCAATTTATTATAATACTAAAGTCTCTGCCTCAGGTTAGAGTCACGTCACCATTTTCTTAGTATCTGAGGTAGCATGGTCTCCCCCTGAACATGCTCAGATGACCAGCCCTGCCCAATTTTAAGAGAAAGAATGAGGAACTACCTCCGTGCCAGTGGGTGGTGTTTTTGCCAACTTGATGGTAGAAGGACGGAGCTTTCTAGATTCCATCCCCTGTTGTTCACTCATCAGTACAAAGTGGTGCTTTTCAAAAAAAAAAGTGGAGCTTTTCAATTCCACCCCCTGAACTGGGGCTGATGTGAATGAAATAAGGGCAGATCTGAGATTTGGGTAGTTTAACTTCTGGGCTGTGGGGCATTAGAGGGAGGAGAAGGTATTAAAAACTGCTGGACAAGTAGAAGTATAATGGACCAGGCAAGAAAATAATAATAATAATGAACAGCTATATACCAGAGACATTTTGTGGGGGTGGAGTGGGGAATGGGATCAAAAACAGAGGGGGGAGGGAAATGCACTGGACTATGGTGATGGCACATGGGTGATTTGGTGATGGGAAGCCCAAGGGGATTGCAACTGAGATGGGAAAAGACACAAAATGATGTAAAAGTATATAATAGTTTACTTTTACATCATTTTGTACATTTTTTTTCATCTCAGTACATTTTTTTTTTTCATCTCAGTTGTAATCCCCGTGGGTTTCCCATCACCAAGTCACCCATGTGCCATCGCCATAGTCCAGTGCACTTCCCACCTCCCACCCCCGTTTTTGGTCCCATTCCCCACTCCACCCCCACAAAATGTCTCTGGCATATGGCTGTTCATTATTATTATTTTCTCACCTGGTCATTATACTTCTGTTATGAGTGAAATATATAATTTTTTTTAAAAACTGCTGGATGTTTTGTATTGTTAAACTGTTGGTGTGGAGGGGTATCTGTGGAAAAGCCACCAGCTTGCCACATACAGCTTTCACTTGGACCCCAGAATCTGCTCAGCAGATACTATCGGGCATGGGACAGATGGCACTGGCTATGTGCCAATCTATAAGTTCTCTTTCTCTCTCTTTTTCTCACTCCCTGTGTAAATGAATCCTGTTGGTGTGATTTCACACTGTGCCTGCTTTGGGCCATGTCTGCAGTCATAATGGTGCAGGTGAGGAACTGTGAACTACGTCAGTTCCACACAGGTTTGTTCAGTTTTACAGAACCTCCACTAGCCAATCACCAAAAACTCGTTTAGCTCCCCTTTTACTGTCTTCCTTAAAGATCATTCCTAGTAGGCCCTCCCTGGTGGCACAAGTTGAAGTGCAGCAGCACTGCAAAGCTAGCCACAGCCACTTCAGCACAATTTAAATCCCCTGCCAGGGAGGTGACCACATGGCGTGGCAGACCTCTCCAGTCTTGCTTGCTGCTCCCCTCAGCAGTGTATTCCGTCAATCTGGCTGTTCTGCACCCCACACTGTCTCCAGTGAAGCCTCTCACTCCCCACACCTCTGGCCTATACACCAGTTCTTGTATCCATAAATAAATAAATCTTTAAAATTCAAAAAAAAGATCATTCCTAGCCCTTACCCTGGGAGGCAGTCTGTAAAGAAATCCACACTCTGTCTACAAATAATAAACTTCTCTTCCTCCATCAAAAATGCGAGTCTGGTCTATCTGGGTGTGTTAAACCTATAGAGTCCTGTAGTAGTATGAAAGTAACACCAAAGCACACACCCAGTTTCTGAGTCAGAATCCTGCAGGACAACTATAACTTTATCATTTAGCCCCACAATTAATTAGTTCTACTGAAGGGTAAATCTCCCCCAAGTCATGCAGAGAAGCCTCTCCAAAGATTCAGAGCAAACATTTTCTTACAAGTCACTTTGCATGTAACTACGGTCAATCCAGGCCCTCAGGATTTAAGAGAAATGGTTATCATTTCCTTAACTACACAGAAGAATGAAGATTACCAAGATTTAGGGTTATCTTCAGAAGTAACTTTTCTATTAGAGAATCCCATCTTTAGAGCAGGGTAAATATCCAGAGCATCTGATTGCTATAAGCCACCTTCTCCTTGTCATGTGGGCCTACACATCTCCTTGACACCCCCAGACTCTTATCCCTTTTGTAAATTCTCTTTGTGATATAATTAAATGTATCCCTTTTTTCTGATTACTTTGATGTTAATTTATTTGACTAACTAGAGAATAATAAGAGGAAAGCTCCCCTTCATCCCTTACTATTAAATTCCAGATCAAGCCAGAAGATCCCTGGGTCAGAAACTATGTTCTACTTCACTTTGTATTTTCAGCACTAGACTTGTTTCTGCATAGTTGAGATATCTAACAGGAAATGCAAAGGAATAAAGTCCTAATGCATGCGGGAGCATGGGGAGTATCAGATGAGGCAGATGAGGGTAATAATACCAAAGAAACCAAGGGGTGCCCAGGGACCCCAAACTGTTAAGGGGAAAAACTCATGCTGCCCATTCTAGGGCTTTGTGCTACTCACACATATAAAGCAAAGTAATCAGATGCTAATGGGCTCAAAGATTTCTTTAACTGGTAAATAGGTAAGCTATGGAAGCAACCCAGATACCCAAAAATTGATGACTGGATCAAGAAGATGTAGTATATTTACACAATGGAATATTACTCAACAATCAAAAAGGATAAACTCATGCCCTTTGCAGCAACATGGATGAAGCTGGAAGGGATATACTCAGCAAAATAAACCAGAAAGAAAAATGTCAAATGGTTTCACTTATAAGAGGAATATAGAGAAAACAAAACAGGAATCAGAAAAAAAAAGTTACTATAATAAAGTAAAAATCAAAACCATCAGGCACCTATACATCAGACATTCTGTAGAGGAGGAGAAGGAGGGAGAGAGGTCAGGATAGGGTGGAACGGGCACAAGGGACTACAATGATGGTGCATGGGTGAACTGGTAGTGGGAATTTCACAGGGAAGGCATATACTATACAAAAATGATGGACGATAGGATGAACATATTAAAAAATTTTAAAGAAACAAACAAAAAATAAATTATTATGCATAACAACAACAACAAAGTTCTAAAGAGGGAGAGAGAGATGAAAAAAATTCAAGACAATTAGGCAGGCCCCAAAGCTGAACAGTCATGGTCCAAAGCAGAACTGCCAGGAGAATGAGTCTAAGGCACACACCAGCAGGAAAGCCAAGCAGAGCTCAAAGAACTGGGAAAGGAGAGAGCCAGAGTTCCAAAAATACTGTATGAGCTGAATCTACCACAGGGCCAAGAGCATGGCTACACCGACTCTGAAAAGAACTTGAATCAAAGCACTAACGCTACAAAGGGCAGAAAGCAAAAGCAGTCTGCCTGCACGTCTTCCTGTTCCTGTCCCATTCTACACAATGGCCACGGCACTCCTTCCTTCTTCCCAGCAACATCCCATTCCGGAAGTCCAGTTCACAGCATTCTGGGAACTGTAATGAGAGAGCAGTGAATTCTTTTTCAATTTTTAAAAAATTTTATTTATTGATGCATGCAAGAACTGGGGTGTAAGCCAGAGGTGTTGGGAGGTGAGAGGATGCACCGGAGGCAGAGCAGGGAGCAGAACAGGCAGATTGACGAAGTACACTGCTGAGGGGAGCAGGGAGCAAAACAGAAGAGATCCCCACTGGGGATCCAACTTATGCTGCAATGGCTGTCGACAGCTTGATGATGCTGAACCTTAATCTCTTGTGCAACCAGGGAGACCCAAAGTCAGTGAGTTCTTAATGTCACTCACTGGCTGAGAGATCATCAGTGTCTCCTCCTCTAAAAGCAGGAGATGCTGGGGAGCAATTAGATATCTTTAATTCATATCTCCTTGGACACCTGCCCACCATGCTTTCACTACGACCTGAGGGCATCCTGTCCTTTATTTCCCCTTGCTCCCAGGAAAACTCCTCTCCATCTTGTCTTGAGTATCAAGTCCAGGCCTTATCTAGAAGCCAATTGCTATTCTTTGATGCCAAGAAGCAGTACCTTGGGCCAGCTGCCAAAACTCCAAAGACTTGTTCCCCAACTTATTCTCCATGCTTGAGTAATAAATTGTGGAAGCTTTACTTCCCATTCTCTTCCAGCTCACTACAGTTTGACTTCTGTGTTCTGTTATACAAGAATGGCTGATACCACATTGAAGCAAGTCATAATTATTTATTTGGGGTTTTGTTATGACTGCAGCCCCAAAGATACTCACAAAGGTCCTAAATTGTGTTCTAAGTTGCCTATGGAGGGGGTAGGGTGGTTTATAATCAAAGAAAAGGCAACTTAGTTCTCCTTCAGGTTCACTATGAATTAAATAAGGTGAAATTTGCAACATGTCAATTAGTAATAGATAAATTAGGTAAAAAGTTGGTAGTGCATTGTAATGGGTACCGCAATATGTAATTTTCACAAAAGTTTGGTCAAGTCGTGATTGGTTCAAGTTTGAGTCTCTGGGTGGTCTGTCACTCTGTCTTTGTTTGATCCAGAAAACAGTAGGTGGGCTGTGTCTCAGCTCTGTTCCAGGAAGCAGATGTACTGAATATCCCAGGACGTGCCTGGGACCTAATTCTCAATAGCATCCCAACTCTGCTGTAGTTATCCTGCCTCAAATGACTCCATTTTGTTTCTTATTTCTTCTCAGTTTGTAAAGCCCCAAACCAGCAAGATATAAATTGGTTTAGAGCTTTAATAATGTAGAAAGAGATTTAATAAATTCCTATGGAGGGAAAAGTATTGTAATTTCTGAATATCTTTGTGAAGCAAGTTTTCCTCTGAAACTGTGATTTCAGCTCTGATATCACCCCCTGCACCTCGGTGTGCTCACGTTCAAATTCATTTGGTCACTGGTGACCACATCACTTGCAGTCTGCTTAAGTGACTTTTGGGAAGGGAAACTGGACCACGGCTCTTCCCTGGATGATGTCCAAGCACGTTGGAAGGGACAGTTGTCTTGGTCGAGGTCAGAAAGCATCAGCCATGGCAGTGAGGTGCTGTGGGAGCACCCAGAGGAGCGCTGGGCCCCAGAGACTTGGTCATCGGCAAGAATGTTGTTTCTGGAAACAACATGCCCCTGGAACCAGGAAAATGCCAAGCTAGCAGCACAGGTGCAGACAAATGAAGGCAGGCATGTGTTCAGATAACCACAGCTGTTCCGGGGGCACCTCAAGACTGAACCTCACGACAAAACCTCCCCTTCACTTAGAAACAAGACCCCAAGGCTTGGCACCACAGGGACTATAGTTATAGCTAAAGCAGACCCAGTCCCCAAGCAGCAGGAGCAGAGAGCAACCTAGGAAACGTTACTCACGCTCAATCTCCAGGTTGAAAAAAACAGCCGCAATGACTCATTTTTAAATCAGGTTTGATAATGAGAAGGCGTCAGAATCATGATGTTGTCGTAGAAAACATGGGAGAATCACACGCTTAAAAGATAAAGTCCACCTACAAGACTCCCGTAGCTCCTCACATAATTTCAAGCAACCTCCGGAACCTCCTCTCCACCTCTCTCCAGTTCACTCTCTGATGTCCATTCTGAGCAGGAGCTATGTGGATTGGGTGAACTGGCCCCCCTCTCCAGCTTAAGGATGGGGGTGATAGATTTTAAGCCATCATGCATTCTTACAGACTCAGGGCCTCCCTGGTGGTGCAGGGGTTAGTCTCTGTGTTATCTAGCTATCACCACTGCAGCACGAGTTCGATCCCCAGCCAGGGAGCTGACCCACATGGTGCAGCAGACCTCTTTTATCTCGCCCACTGCTTCCCTCAGCAGTGGATTTTAGTCACCTGTTCTGCTCCCCACTCTGTCTCTGGTGAATCCTCTCACCCTACTTTGCAACCACATCTCTGGCCTACACCCCCATTTTTGTACACATAAATAAATAAAATAAATCTTTAAAATAAATACAAATTCTTACAGACCCTTCCATCAATAGATGGGGATTTGCTTAGACTGATAAAACGTGACAGAAATTACATCTCTTGGACTTACGTTGAAGTGTCCAATGCCTTGCACCGTCTTTTCTCACCCTCATAAATTCTCTTCCTATAAGAACAAGCCCACGTGGGCTCTCTGGAGAGGACACATGAAAAAGAAACCAGGTACTCATGTTACCCAGCAGCCGTGTACCTGGCAGAATTTGGGCCAGCCAGCCCTCAGCTAACTTGTCAAGTGGTGCCAAATGCACAGCCACAAAGATCAAGGTGGCTTAATCTTTCTGCCAATGAGTCTGTGGCTCTTTTGTGGTTTAGCTTATCTCTGTTGGGATTGGTTGATCAGGCTGAACTTGACATTGACTTAGGCTCAGATTGCTCCACATGAATCCACTCCTATGTCCAGGATGAAAAAGTAATAAGTATGCTAGCAGGCACTCCTTGTGAAACCAGACAGAAGCCAGAACAAAGCATTCAAGTCTGTTGCCCAACGTATGTTAATTCCACTCACATTGTCCTAAGATCCTGGAGACGCTCACTCAACTCCGGCACTTCCTGTTGGTCCTCCCCATTGAGAGAAAGGAACAGGTGAGTTAAGAGTGTGGAATCCTTTCATAAAATGGAAAACAAGGATTGTGAAATAAAGTGAGGACATGTAATGTACAGCTATAATCGAGGATCAAAAATTTCTTCTTGCAAATGCGCAAGTTACTAGAAAAAGACTGTTAGTAGAATTCATTGTAATGAATTTTGCAATGAACACAAGTGTCAGATCACAGAGCTGTGCATCTGAAACCAAAATAATGGTGGACGTCATTAAACTTCAATCAGAAAGAAGGTGAAAATACTTTCTGAGAAGGTAGCAACACATGTACTTCTGGAGGCCAAGAGTTCTTGGACCTGAAATCAGTCAATCCTCTTGTTCCCCTGCTACACTCCCCTAAAATGGATACCACCTCAAGCTTAATGTGTAATTTAAAAAAAAAATTCATTTTGAAATTATTAGACTTTCAGATGAGGCATAAAGACACTACACATTCCTCTTAGACAGTTCCCAGAGCTTCTCATAGTGATGACATTGGACATCACCACAGCCCATTGAACAAAACTAAGACACTAGCATTGGTATAGTAATATTCACTGAACCATAGACATTGTTCAAACGTCACCAGTTTGTCCATAATATCTTTTCAGCCCCTGAAAGCCACTTTGCATTAGTCCTCCACCACCTTAGTCTCCTATGACTTTTTAATGACTTCTCAGTCACATCTTGCTTTTCATGACCTTGAAACCAATCAGAATTTTTACTATAATAAAGTAAAAATCAAAACCATCAGGCACCTATACATCAGACATTCTGTAGAGGAAGAGAAGGAGGGAGAGAGGTCAGGATAGGGTGGAAAGGGCACAAGGACTACAATGATGGTGCATGGGTGAACTGGTAGTGGGAATTTCATAGGGAAGGCATATACTATACAAAAATGATGGACGATAGGATGAACATATTAAACTTTGAGTTGTGAATAATGTTTTCTCATGATCAGGTAGAAGTTATTGGTCTTTGCAATTAATAGACTATCCCAGAAAACACACCTTTCTCATAGATCTACCAGCTCTACCAATGAGATGTTATAACAGGGTGGTCCTCAGGCAAAAGGGAGGTTCCAGGTGCCTTGCCCCACCCAGAAGGAGGGTGGAGCTGAACAGGGAAGAAAAGACTCTGGAGAGGAGACTGAAGAGGAAGGAAGAAGGATGGAGGCCAGAAGGAGACCTGAGGGAGGCACAGGGAGCAGAGACATGTGAAGAAACTGCTTGCTTCTTCTTGGCCCTCGACTGGTTGAAACGACGTGGGCGAGAGACCCATGCGAAGATTGACTATGGCAGCGTTTATCTTGATTTCGATTTTGCTCTTTTCCTCTCAAACTAGTCTGGATATTTCTGACTCATGTCTATGGGTCCCTGCAGGAAGGTGCTTTAGACTGTAGCCAGCTTTCAGGACTTGCTTTGGGCCAATCTCTTTTGGGTGGACTTATATCACGAGGGGATGGGGAACTTTGGGTGTTTGATTTGGAAACTATGTTCTTGGTCTTTTCTGTATTACACACTAATTGTATTAAAGTTCCTTTCCATTAAAGGTCTTATATGTTTTGTCTTGATGCAGCGGATGGCAGAACCTATTTAGAGCAGGCAGGTTTGGGGGTTCAGCAGTCTCCCTCTCCCTGCCCTGTAACAATGAAGATTTCTGAGACAATATTAACCTGATGACTTAGTTAAGGGAATGTCTGCCAGATTCCTGCTACATTAAAGACACTCTGTTTCTCTCTCCATAGTCGGTTAGACAAGAGTCCGTGTGTCCACCACTTACTTGGACACTCCAGGACTTTCTTATTTTCTGACATTACATGATACTCCAGACTCATCTTGTATTTTCCCTGCTCGGGTCCTACCTCAGCCTTTTCTCCAAGTATTCCTGCTTCATTTTATTGGAGAGTGATATTTACAAAACCACAATCTGGGCACTGTGTGATGCAGGTTTTGATCAGCTTCAGTGCCAAAGAACAAAGCATCACTGTAATCAATTCCTTCCTTTCTTTACTCCTGATCTTTCCCTGGGAAAAAAAAAACAAACCTTTCCTCCAATATCACCAACATCTCTTTCTTCATTCCCTCACTCATTCAAAACCATTTCTTGAGCTCCAGCATGTTTCTTGGTACTGGCTTGCTGCACAGCACGGGATGCTAGGTATGTAGCTGTTTTCTCTACAGTCTACATGCACACTGTCTGAAGTACTCCCCACCCTGAGGAAATAATCAGGGAGAGGAGAAAAAGTGAAGGGAGGTAAAAGAAATAATGAACACGTGCTGTCCAGACTGTGTCCAGAGGACAGTAGGAGAATGAAACCATGCTTTTAAAATTCTAATATTTAACTAGATAACAAGATCATTTTTTATATTTTAGAGTTGCCTCCTACCACCATAACAATTACACCTCTGGAAGAGTTGGTCAATATTGTCTATCTCCAACTACCTGACAAAACCACAATAAATAACACAGATGCCAAGGAGGAGTACAACTCAACTATGTGTTCTAGAACAATGCATATAAAATAAATTAAAAAATATAGAGTAGCCACTGGTAGTGTTTGCAATGCTAGGAGCTGGGAAGGGAGAAGCTAACAAGAAAGGCATGGCCCTGCCCTCAGGGAGCTTCAGTTGGTTGTGAGTTGCATTACAGAGGAGTGCAGAGAACCAGAGGGCCCAAGATCAAGGGACTGAACCACCCTGGGGCCCAGAAAGGCTTCCAGAGGAAGTGACACTAAGCTGAGGCTCGCAGGAAGAGCAGGACAGTAGGGAGAGAGTGGGTGCCAGCTGTGCTACATCTTTTGATCAGTTTAATCTCCCAGTGCTCATCTTGCACCCCAGTTTTGCGACGACCCCCCTGTCCCTTTTCTCCAGTTCCTGCCCCTGAACAGTTCCCTACTCTGACTGTCCTCAATACCCCTGCACCCACTCCTTGGGCCACTCAACATTTAAGGAAAAGTGTTCTGGTGGAGAGCTGGCTGTGGGAGGGCCAGCACGTGGACAGGGCATGGTGTGAACTCCAGGAACCGAGGGGTGCATCACACCTCCAGAGAAAGAGCAGGAGTGGCAAGAATGGAGGCCGGGGACATGGGAATGCAGGCCCACAGCTCCTCAAAGTCAGTGGAGCGAGTTGGAGATGATTCCAAGGCTACTGGAGAGTCATGGAGGATTGTTAGGTCAATGACATTTGACCAAGTTGCCAGCTCTGAGGAAGGTGGGTGGGAAGAGTGAGTGGCAGCAACCTCTGGAAGACTTAGTGAGGTCTAGTGTTCTTCCTGGACGTAGTGTTCTCCTACAGCTTGGGGTGAGGATTAAACAAGGGAGGTCACACACAACAAGAATGATGTTTGGTGCATGCTGGGTATCAGGAAATGTCAGCACCTTCTCCAGCCCAACTACTCAGATTTGTTTCCTTTAAGTTCATTTATCTCTTTCTTCTCCTGCCTATATTTTGGGTAGACAGTGATCTTTGAAAATTGTTTGCTGCAACTCAAACCAATTACTGTGCTAAACAGAGAGCAAACATGAATAAGACCTGGGTCTTCCTTAATACATGGGGACAGCGAGCCATAACAAGGTGTCAGGTGAGCTGCACTGGCCATTTGCTAAAACTTGCATGGGGTGCATGTCAGGGGCTCCTCTCTCTGTCCTGATGTCAGGTGGGTATTGGCACAGACAACTTCAACACAGACTTCTTGACCAAATGATAGATGCTCTGGGAGCTCAGAGAGTCAAACAGGAGTCTCATTTGCAATGAATTTGAACCTCTTAAGATTTCACTCAGGCTTGCTGAACTATGGTATCTTAGGTGTAGTTTGTTGACATTGTTTGGGATTTTTCTTTTTCTTAAACATTTTTTTCTCAGAAATTTTTTCATCACATTTTCAAGTGAAAACTCATATCACCAAATACTATATAATTACATGAAAACGTCAAATCTATATTGAGATGCTGGGTTTGATGATATTAAAGCTTAATTACCTAGGATGTTGCCATCTGAGTCACAAATCATATAAGGAAAATTTCATTCACTACCACTTTCTCTCTAACTACCTGCTCCCTAGTTATCTAACTTAACCTCTGCTGACGTGTGTTTAAGAAATCAGAGTAATTTAGCATCAGCCTGAGCAAATTTCAATGAAACTACTCTGAGAAACCTGTAAAGTCAGGTAAAGTGAATGACAATGGGGTGTAAACTAACTTTCCCTCCATTTTGATATGTAGTTCTCCTAGTTTCTATGCTAATGTATTTTATTTCTGAAGCAAGTTGAAAAATTTTGTAAGTAATCATAATGGCTGAGGAAACACCTAGCATTAACGTGGAAAACATAAAGGCAAAAGTTGTTTCATTCCTGTATTATGTTTCTCCATAGTCTTATGATGGAATCAAACTTGGTCAACATGCTTATTTTTTCTGGATAAATTCACTGTTCCACATTAAAGCTAAGGTTGCCTGCCCTCCACGCTGAGCTGAAGCCTGCAGGTGTGTTGTGTGTGTGTGTGTGTGTGTGTGTGCCGTGCACCAATATGACACCCAGGGAGAACGAATGTAGTTCTAATAGTGCAGATGAACCTCCAGTAAAAAATACTCTTACAAAAACACTCAAAAAGTAATTCTGACACTCATAACAAAGCTTTACTGCTTTATACACTTAAAATATTACTTTTTACTGTAAAACTCAACCTCAAAATAAGAAATTTTAAAAACTGAGATTGTAGAAAGAAAATTTAAGGTCCTCTTCTCAACTCATTTCCTTAATGCTATGCCCCAAATGTGTCATCTTACTGGTTTCTTGGGTTTGTTTCCCTAAATCTTTCTGCTTCTAGAACTTTAGAAACAGAGTATCTATTAACATAAATGATTTCATCCTGCATACAGTTGTGTGTGTTTACTCTTTCATTTCACATCAGATCAGTACACTTAGGTCTTATTCTTAATTTAGTGCCTAGCATCCCATACACAAAAATATCATCCTCCATTTTACTTATTAATGATCTTTAGGTTAGTTTTCTTTCTTTCTACTGAAAATACCACTGTCATGAATATCCTTCCATGTACATTTTTTCAAATGTAAGCAAATCTATAAATTATTTGCTTAGTGGAAAAGAAACCATTCATTGTTTTCCTGTTCACCTACCATCTAATACCGCACCTAATGGTAATGAGCCATTATTATTGTTCCATACAAGATTTTGAACTTTTATTTAATTATGAAATCTAGATGTGGAAAGGCAAAGTAACTTCTGTAAATCACAATTCAAAACAAAAAAAAATTACCATTTTTTAAAAAAATTATAAACGTTGCAATTAGAATTTGAATCTACAAGTTTGTTCTAAAGATAGGTTCTTACCACTAATTAAATCTATCTAAAACGTTAGGTCAAGATTTACATGTAAAGTTGGTCAGCAAGAAAATATTTAGTCATGGCTCAATCTAACTGAGGTAGGATAG
The DNA here is from genome assembly GCF_000260355.1 of Condylura cristata. Lineage (NCBI taxonomy): Eukaryota > Metazoa > Chordata > Mammalia > Eulipotyphla > Talpidae > Condylura > Condylura cristata. Next base: position 29,195,388 of record NW_004567116.1, read on the forward strand.
CCTTCCAGAAAACTGTATCCTTGGATGGTTCATGACAGAGTTGTGGGTAAACATACAGATTTGCATTTGAATACTGCTATGTCTGTTCTGTCTCAGAAAATACTTGAAATAATACAACAGAGCAAGATCCTATATGGAGAACACTAAAATACAATGTTGCCTCTCTGTTCATCTACCAACCAATTCAATTTCATGGTTCTATAACACAATCTGATTAAATGTCATTTTAAGATAAGGAGTTAGTAGATAAAATAAAACTCAGAAAATTGCTAGAAGTTAAAAGAAATCACAGAAAGCTTCCTGCAGGAAGATGATCATAACTAGTGAAATGAAGAAAATAAAAGATTAGTCAGACTTTGAAAGTTTAGTTATTTTCTCAAACTGACTATGCATCAACATCACCTAGAATAGTAACTTGTTAATGTACAACTAAAACCATTGGAGATTTAGAGACATTTGGCTTATAGGGTGGCCTGGAAATAAATCCCTTTATCAATACCAAATGATGCTGATACAATAAACTTCTAGACTTTAGCTGAATTTAGCTTTGGTGCAATTTTTTTCTAAAATTTAGCTTTGGTGCAAAATTCAAGTGATTATTCTAGTTTTTAGCTTTTTTTTTTTAAGTTTTGATGTCATTCACTCCTGTCAGATTTTTTTTTTCCTTTTAGAATGACTTCCAGTAATGTTTTTAAGTAGAAATCAAGGATTCTGACTCATGTATTTGATCTTATCATATTTGATAATTGTTTTATCTTTTGAGATGAATCACATGGACTTCATTTCCATGTTTTCAATGGAATTAAAAAATGGATGAGACTCCTCAAGTACATGATGGAGTACTTGATATATTAATATTTACATTTCCCTGAAATATCAAAGTTGACTGTCACTGACCTATAGTAGTTAATACTTGGTTGAACTTTCTACTACAGAAACATCTACTCTTAGAATCAGTTTTCTTTCTTTCAATAATTTCTACAACTTTGGAAATTGGATGGATTCTACAATGACTTACAAAAAAAGATGATTTCTCCAAAGACAGAACTTCAAGTATTGAAATTTGTCAAAACTCCTAGAAACATCTACAAGTCTCCCAGCACTTCCTTCTCCAATCCTATGAGTTCTAAAGCAGGTTTCCTTAAAAATGTATTAAAAATTTTCAGTTTCTTACAGCCTTCAATCGAAGTAGGAATTCATTCACTCACAAGTTTTCTGAACATAAACTGTGTATCTAAACAGCGTTTAGATATTTGTTGTACACAAATAGCATTCCTGCTTCAATGGTGCTGCAGGGTGTCATGAAAGAAAACTACTGGATCTGAATTGTAAATGCACCAAGCAACGGTTGGAATAACTCTCAACAACCTCCCCCTTTAACAAAAAGGAGCTGGTGCCTGTGGTGGGGTGGAGAACAGTGCCATGGTTTGTTTTGGTTGGGCTGTGCCTGAGCATGGGGACTAGAACATTCCAACTACTATGCAAGGTTCTTGGTCTGCCCTTCAAGAAACTCTAAGGCAATTATTAATTGGGATTTAACAACTTTTGGCTAGGCTGGCAACTTTGATCAGTCTGGGGAGTGAAAATGTTAGAACAAAATGAAAGGCAGAACCTCTAGTCCTGGTTTAGTCACCGTTCACCTTTTTGAACCTGGGCAATTCAGTCCAAGATCCTATTCAGCGGTTTAATAGAACGTTAGGACAGCGCGCTCAGATTGTAATTCTCCTGGGCTCTCAGAATGTGGAATGATTTCACTCAATTTATAGTATTAAGTTAATAAAATTTGGCATTTGAAGAGATAAACTTTTATAATAATGATGATAATGATAACAACAACTACCATTCTTGTAGTTTTGCTCTGTGCCAAGTAATGTCCCTGGTATTTAACATAAGCTATCTTTACTTCTGCCAGGTAATTGCTAATATTCCCATTTATAAAACTGAGAAGCTGCTGAGGTAGATTTTCTGATCAAGGAGAATAAGCGAATACTGAAGCAGAACTCAAATTCAATTGTACAAAATCGCGGACATCCATCCTAATCCCAGGAAAATCCACACAGAGAAAATCCCTTTGTATGTGCACTGTGGTCCCTGGCAGGGTCTATGGAGCTTGCTGGTACAATGAAAGGTTCCTATTTCTATCCTCTTTTCCATGAAACACTCTTCTCCAAAGTAATTGTCTGACTTTACTAAGAATCTACCTGCTTCTCAAGTGACCATCCTGGTCCTCTCCCACCACACTCAGTTCTTGCCTATGCCACTAAAACATCCTAAAATAGCCTCTGGGCCTTGGACAGAATATGTCCTAGTGCATACAACAAAAAAGTTTCCAGGGGAGTTACCAAGAGCTTCCTCCAGGGCTCATCAGTCCTATTCTGCAGGGAAGTCAGTCAAAATTTTAGCATACAACAGAAATTTCAAACTGTCAAGAGGTACATACAGGAAAAGGAATCCAGTTGCCTGCACACACAGGCAAAAGAAACAGACTCTTAAGAGTGAAAGAGCTTTTAATAGAATTGGTATTGTAACAGGGTGGACCCAGGACAAGGGGAGGTTCCAGGTTCCCTGTCCCACCCAGAAGGAGGGTGGACCTGAGCAAGGAAGAGAGGAATCTGGAGAGGAGTCTGAAGAGGAAAGGAAACAGAATGGAGAGCCAGCAGGTGACCTGAGGGAGGCACAGGGAGCAGAGAGACATGTGAAGAAATTGCTTGCTTCTTCTTGGCCCTGGACTGGGTGATAAGGGTGAGAGACCCATGGGGAGGTTAACTATGGCAGTGTTTATTCCTGATTTTGATTTTGCTCTTTTCCTCCCAGACTAGTCAGGTCATTTCTGACCCATTTCTATGGGTCCCTGCCAGAAGGTGCATTAGACTCATGGCGGGCTTTCAGGCTTTGGGCCAATCCCTTTTGGGTGGACTTTTACTCATGAGGGGATGGGTAACTTTAGGTGTTTGGTTTAGAAGCTATATTCTTTGTCTTTTCTGTATTGCACACTAATTGTATTAAAGTTCCTTTCCATTAAAGATCTTATGTGTTTTGTCTTAACGTAGTGGATGGCAGAACCTATTTAGAGCAGGCAAGTTTGGGGGTTCCGGGGTGCCCCTCTCTATCCCTGTACTGTAACAGATTGATATGAATAAAAGCTTTTAATACAATTGGTATGAGAAGAAAAGATATTCCTAATAAATTTCCCAATAATCCCCACTCCCAAAGTTACCCATCCCCTTGTGGGTAAATGCCCAGTGAGCCCAAAACAGGGTGTTGGAGGCCCAGAAGCTTACTGCCAGTATAAGACCTATTGAAGAACCACAAGAAAGAGGCTTAGCAGGTCCCAAAGAGCTGGGACCAAAGGAGAGAATCAAAATTCAAAATACCAAATAATTCACCACAAAATCAGGACAACAGCTGCCATGGTGACTGCCAAGGACCAGAACAGGCTTCCCCAAGCATCTCTTACAGCATATCTCTTCCAAGTTATCTAGATGTCTCTAAAGGCCTGTCCTCTGGTGTCTCCATCCCAACAATATCACTGTCTGATGGAGGAAAGAATAGAAAAGAGGCATCACAAGACTGACTTACACAGGGAGGTGGGCAGAAGGGAGCAGCACAGCCATTGACACAGCTATAGAAATCAAGATCTGGCCTTCCCTGTGGCTCAACAGTTTAAAGGTTAAAGCACAGCACTGCAAGCTAGACGCATCTGCTTTAGTCCGAGTTCAATCCCGGCTAGGGAGATGACCCACATGGCATGGCAGACCTCTCCTGACCCTCCCGCTTCTCCCCTCAGCAGCGTACTTCTCAGTCAGTCTGTTCTGCTCCCCGCTGTCTCTGGTGAATCCTCTCACCATCCCTGCACCTCTGGTCTGTACCTCAGTTCTATATGCATAATCTTTTTTTTTTTTTTAAGAAAGAAATTCAGATCCCAGGCACCATTCCTAGAGCAGAAAATCCAAGCAGGTAACAGACTGCTGAGGGCAGTGTGTCTAGAGTGCAGATCCAAAAGGTGAAGGATTTGGAGATGGAGCCCATTGTGGGATCTCCTTTCCTTTCAGATTCTATTCAAAATCAACAAACCTAGGCTCACAAGGAGTCGTCCCCTCCCAAAGAGAAGCTGCCATACCAGGGCATCTCTCCACCAGCACAGGGCAGCTGTCCTCTGCCCACCTGTGCCTATGCAGGTGCTTCTTTCTACCCGCTCTCTCCCTCTGCAGGGCAGCAGCCTCCTGCCTGCCCATGACCTGTACTATGCTGGGACTTCCCTGGACTGATCTCCCTCAGGGGAGGCCGCTCTCCTAAGACCACCTGCCTGCAACCATGCAGGCCTCTCTCTCTGTAAACCTGTCCCTTCCAGAGCAGCTCTCCCTGCCCACTTGTGCTTATGCAAGTATCCAGTACTCCTGTCCTTTTCCCTAAAAACCTGCTCTTTAAATATAACTGAGTCTCTGTGGAGAAACTCACCTGGGAACTCACCGAATGCTGCTGAAAGGGGAGCTCTGGACACCTTTCCCAGAGTGGACACAAGGACTCCACACAAACTCATAGTACATTCATAGTACTTGTAAGTGGGGCTGAGGAAAATGGCACCTCCGTTTCAAAGAGACGTAGCCATAACAAGACCTCTCATTTCCAACAATGAGAGACCAAGAGAACTCATGGATACAATCCCTCTTCTTCCTTATGCCACAAATGGCATTCTTATTCCTTGTTTGTAGTAAAGTCCACTGCTGTAATGATACAGTGATAAAAAGACAAGTCTCTCTTCCTGCCCCATCAGCTAAGCATTCCTATTTCATTTATTTACCCTCCTTGTTTAACAGCCTTATCTTCTTGGGAAAAAAGAACATTCCTAAGAATATGGAAAACACCAAGCTTTAACAAAGCAAGCTGGCTTCCCAGAAACCTCCAGATGCCTGCATCAAAAGGACATGCTGACCTTTGCCCATCTTCCCCTTTCCTTCTCTATAAATACCTCTGAACTCTCAAAAATATCAGGACCATGGTCTTTCAGATAGGAGTCTCCCTCAGTTTGCTGACAAGCTAAACTACTTTCCTTCTCCTCAAACTGTTTCCTTTTCCTTTTATTAACCAAGGGAAAACTGAAAATTGTGTTTGGTAATAGTAATGTCCATAACTGTAGTCTCTAATGGCAGTTGATGTGCCCCACTTGGTGGGGGTGGGGGTAACTTGGGGAAGGCCTGAGGTTCTACTACGTATGGGAATCGTCACATTGTCTCCTAGGAAAGTTTCTCCAAATTTGTCTGGTGGAATGTGCCAGCCTCAAGAGCATTTCCACATTCAAACAATTCCCCACTGCCTACTCAAACTCAGTGCAGTCTAAACGTAGGATACAGATATTTTAATTTTTTTTTCTTCCAGGTGAATTTTAACCCAGTGCTCAATTATTAAAACCTTGCTGTTTAACTATTATAAACAAAATTTTCTGGGGAACCCAAGCCCTGTTCTGGTGGCAAACTCACAAACCATCTTCACAGGCTCTATCTTCTATGCAAAAATCTACTGCTGGAAGGTATTAAGTCAGTCTTCCATATAAAAAAGATTGAACAGGCCCTCTCTGGTGGTGCAGCGGGTTAAAGCACTGCACTGAGAAGCTAAAGCCACTTCCGCATGAGTTCGATTCCCGCCTGCCCCGGAGGTGACCACATGGCATGGCAGACCTCTCCTGACCCACCCGCTGCTCCCCTCAGCAGTGTACTTCGTCCATCTGCCTGTTCTGCTCCCCACTCTGTCTCTGGTGAAGCCTCTCGCCGCCCCTGAGCCTCTGCCCTGTACCCCAGTTCTGTAGGTACAAATAAATAAATCTTAAAAAAAAAGATTGAACAGTAAGACCTTTGCATCTCTGCAGTAGATTCCCTGGGGGCAGAAACTGGATCCTGCTTTTCCTTCTTCTACCACCAACATATCTTTAGTTCAGGACAATTTAGACCCAGACACCCCTCCAAATCAAGAATAGTGTTTTTTTTTTTTTAAAGATTTATTTATTCATACAGAACTGGGGTACAGGCCAGAGATGCGGAGGGTGAGATGATTCACCAGAAACAGAGCGGGAAGTAGAACAGGCAGATTGATGAAGTATACTGCTGAGGGGAGCAGCGGGCGGGTCAGGAGAGGTCTGCCACGCCATGTGGATCTACTCTGGGGCAGGCGGGGATCTAACTCATGTGGAAGTGGCTTAAGCTTCTTAGTGCAGTGCTTTACCCCGCTATGCCACCAGGGAAGACCCAATAGTTACTTTCTTAATGTCAATGACTCATCTTTCTGGAAATACAAAATTTAATTCAAACTTTATGCTATACAGAACGGTTCTCCCGGAGAAAAATCTGTTGGGTGGCTTCCTAAATTCAGGTTCAAATCCTCCCTTTGATTATCCAATAAATTCTTGGTTTAACTGTTTTTGAGACTTTACTTTTCAGTGAAGTTTTTTTTTTCTTTTTAGGAAAAGCCCAATGTTTAATAGCATATGTGTGGAAAAATTACATGACTGTAGGTTTTAAGAAAAAACAAGCAGATGGAATATTTATCCTGTTTTTAAAGACCTGAAGTGTTAGAGAGAAAGAGAGGGAAACTTGACATGAGAAGGAGAGCATGGCCTCATTCTTCTGACATGTAAAAGTTTACTTTCCCAGAGAGGGAGGCAGTATCCGCTGATAACGCTACATCTGGATGACATCCCTCCAGCTACAGTGTCTTGGTCATAAAAAGGATGAGACATGATTAGAAAAGGGCAAGCAACTGAGACAAGAATGAGGTTTTCTATCTCCAGCACCTTCGGTGAAGATTGATTTAAACTTTAGTAGAAGTACCCAAGGGATGGGTCTCCAAGTCCAAACCTAACTTCAGGGTTTAAAAGCATCATCATCCTCTATGTCCGGTATCGGCAAAGCATTGCACTTCCCACCGCTTCTGGAGCTGCACCATCTTGGCATCTATTTGCTCACTAGCTCTTTTTTTCTACTCTCTATCTGATTTTGAATAATAAAGGACACAGAACAAATTAGAAGTTGCTAAGGGGGAGGAAGGGTGGGAAAGGGACACATTATACTGGAAATTTCATGATTTCCAGATAACCTGGCTGGGAGTGAAAGCAGATACTCCACAGAAGCTTAGTATAATAAACCTGACAGGTGACTTTTGGTTTTTGTAAGGCAAGTAACTTCCTTAAGCTTTGGTATGAAAGTAACCGCTTCTGAGAGGGCTAAGTGGGATAAATGCATTGCCAGAGACATGGTTAATGGGGGTATCAGAGACACGCGCGCCCCAACCTTGCACACTCCAAATGGGTTCTGCCATCCGCTGCATAAAGACAAACCATATTCTTAGTGCCTAAGACCTTCAATATCAAAGAACTTTAACAGAATAGTGTGCATCAGAAGAGAAAGAGCATAATTACCAAGTGAAGCACCCATCCCTTCGTGGGTTAGTGCCCGGCCGAAGAGGCTTGGCCCAAAGCAGAGTCATGGAGGCCTGAAAGCCTGCCACAAGTCTAAGGCTTAAGTACTACCAGAAGCCATGAGAAAGGGGCAGAAGGAGCCAGGCACATCTGGAAGAAAAAGAGCAAATCAATGTACAAGATAATGGCTGTCCCTGTCAGCCTCCCCACAGGTCTCTCACTCACCTCTTCCAAAGGATTCCTTCCATGTCCCTCAAGTCTCTGGCACAGGCCCAAAGACAAGAAGCAAGTACAGCTTGCTTCATATACCTCCATGTTCCAGAAATTTTCTTCCTTCTAACCTTTTCTCCCAAGTCCTCCAGGGCTTCTCCAAGCCACTCAGTCCCACCCTTCCTCAGGTGGGGTGGAGAACCTGGAACTTCCCTTTTATATGGGGATGACTGTGTTACAATAGGACTAGATAACAGCCAGGTTGTCCTGGCTAACAAGCCGCCTTTGTTTTTACAGATCCTGCTTGATTAGCTAACTAGCTATTTGGGATCACTTATGGGTTTTTTTCTTTTGCTTTCTTTTTCTGATCATTAAATTTAATTAGTGTTCTTATGTTTAAAATTAATCAATAAAGAGGTAGTGCTTTGAAACCCTATACACCCGCCAGCCATTAACAACAGTAAAAGCAGGACCCCTGACCCTCACCGCCTGCCTTCTCTTTCCTCTCTCTTCCTCCCTCTCTTTACCACGCCCTCTAATGCCTAATCCTCTCTCCCTTAAACCATCACTGTGTGGCCCCAGGTGTGCTGTATAAGTTCAGCTCATATAATAAACCTTTATTGCTTTCAAAGTTTCCTTAATGTTGTAGCTGAAAGGCATCTTGGAATCAATAAGAATCACAAGGACTGGTCTCAGACACAACACTGGTTATTTTTAGGCTGAAGTCAGCACAAAACAAGGACCTGCTCAGAGCTGGCCTCTTCCCTCAAGAACAATCCCAGAGGATGGTGCCTGATATAAAAAGGAGGTGTCTGTCCTCTTCCTTACTGCCCCATATCCCAGTAGATGCATTCCTTTGTCAGGGACTCTGTCGCCTCCCTCTATTTAACCATTCTGTGGCTTGGCCCACCCACCTCCTAAAAGCTTCCCCAGTGCTTGAGGTCATGGCAAACTAAATTTCTCCAAGCACCCAGCACTTGTAGTCCTTGCCAATTAACCAGTTGTTAACTTGTCATGGTTGACAGGATAAGATCACACACACAGATGTCCACATCCTAACTTTTGGAAGGTGCAAGTATGGTACACCAGCAAAAGAGATTTTTAAAACGTGATTAAAATAGGGAGACTGATGAACATACGTTGAGATGAAGAAATTAGCTTGGAATATCCATGACTTCCAAGAGGAAAAGGGAAGTAGAATGAAGAGGTGAAGGTGATACAATGTGAGAAGGACTTAAATGTCATTGATGGTTTTTATTATGGAAAAAAAAAGGCCACATGCCAAGGCCTTGAGATGGGAAGGAAATTGACTCTCCTCAGGAACCTCCAGAAAGGACACAAATACAACATTTTAACACAGTGAGATCTGTGCCACAGAAGAGTAAGTTAATGAATTTACATTGCTTTGCTACTAAAATAATGATAATGTGCAATAGCAGAATAGGAAACTAATGCATTTTCCTTGTTTTATTATTCTTTAATTATTTCATTTGAGTATTATCTACTTAACAGACCACACTCGTTCTTAATTGATTGGTCCTATTCATTCCCCCTTTCTTTTTCAGGCTCCTTTGATACATGCTTTAGGCTTTAGGTAAACTGACCAGTAGACACATTGCAAAGTTATCTTCTGAAACTTGTAGAAAGAATGGCATCCAGGTAGGGGTCAGGAATCAGCTATGATCTAATTTTTATTAAGAAGAAAAAAATAGAGGTCTCTCTGGTGGCCTAGGGGTTAAGTTTCAGCACAATCAGCCCTACAGTGTGAGTTTGAATCCCCACTAGGGAGCTGACCCACATGGCACAGCAGACCTCTCCTGTCTCACAAGCCCACTGCTCCCTTCAGCAGTGTTTCAGTAGGTCCACTTGCTGTGCTCCCCACCCTGTCTCTGGTGAATCCTCTTACCCTTCCCTCACCTCTGGCCTACACTCCAATTCTTCTACCAAAAAAATCAATAAATCAAAGAATAGAGAAATAAGGTTTTGCTGGACTCTCTTCCCTTACAGAGGGTACTATGAGACCTTTTGATGTCAGGGACACAAGGACCTGGACATCTATTTCCTTCATCCTCCCATCTATCTTGAAAATCCTTGTTTATTCTTCTTACCTAACAGTAGGTAGAAGCCTTTTCTGATTGCATCAGCCATTAGATCATGCCCTATTATGGTGACCACTTCAGCTGTTCTCTCAGAAGACAGAGGTGCCTGCCACAGTAAGATGGAGAAAGTCAAACAGTGAGCATTTTGGTAGTGTAGAAAGGTACTGTGGGGAAGTATGAAGGTTACAACACTCATTTGTAGAATGAAAGAATGAGAAGGGAACTTGAAATCTTTCGTTCTAATAGACTCATTTGACAAATATGAAATGGAGGTCCAAAAGGTTTTCCATTTTAGAATCGGCAAAAATGAGAGGAAGCAAGAGATTTCAGCATTCCTTTGCCCACATACGCACAGCCTCTGCCCTCAGAACAGCCCCTACAGAGCAGTACAATTGTTACTGGTGAACTCCATTGACAGATATCAGAATCCCCCAAATCCACAATTTAGCTGTGGGTTTGTACAATGAGATAATTAAACATACCCACCAGTATTGTACTATATAGAGTGTTTTCACTGAACTAAAAGTCCTCCCTCCCCCCAAGCCCCTGGCAACCTTTGATATTTTTATTATTTCCTTAGCTTTACCTTTTCCAAATTGTCCTCTAGAGGAAAGCATAGAGTATGTGTCCTTTAAGATTGGCTTTTTTGTTTCTACCTAGTAATATACATTTAAGGTTCTTCCATGCCATCTTATAACTGATAGTTCATTGTTTTTTTACCACTGAATATTATTTTTATCTGGATACATCAGTTTATTTAATTATTCATCTACTAAAGGGCATCTTTGATTGCTTCCAATGGTGAAAAAAAAGGAGCAGGGAGACATTTTGCAGTGAAATGGTAAAGGCTCAGATGATTAGCAAGTCTATTTCTAAAGTGTGAACTTCATACAAAGTTCTCAATTTTAGCCTTAGAATCAGTTGAAGTTGGGTGATTCCCATTACCCACATGGAAAGCTACAGATGACAAGAGTTGGGTATTTCTTGTCCCTCTGTTCAACTAGGCTCTGTTAATACCCCAGTAGTTAGTATGTGATTAACTAGTTTCTGCTGAGGGTATAATTCATTAAAAAAATAAGTTCTGGTTTATTTTGAAATGGTTCCTCTCCCTGTAATGCAGAAAGACAAGGGGGGGGGGGGTTCTTTGAAAGGCATTGCTTGTGGTCCTGGATGTAAATCTCACAAAATTATGAAATACCTCTCACTGGTTGCCCTGTAATTTTAAGCTCTCAGACTTGTCCAGCAAGTAAGTCATCAGTTATAGTTCTGGTGTTCCTGCCCCAGCACTAGTTCAAAGCACTAAATCTCATTTCATGAGCTTCCCTTTGTGGATCTCTGTTCAGTAAGCCACTGCTCCCATTTACCTGTCTCTCCAGTATCTTGGGTTCCTTGTCTCTTTGCATTACTAGCAAAAATGAAGACTTTTCCTACCATGCTCTGTTTAGTTCTGAACTTCAGAGAAGTTCTAGGAATAGCTAACACAAACCAAGAAATAGGCAAAGGAGAAATTCTAAGCTTCTTGAGGTAACTCAGTAAATTACAGATGGGCTCAGAAGATATATTTTAGTTAGGTGACCCTAAACTTTGGAAACCCTTAGTTCCTGATCTTGGACCTAGAAACTACTATCAAAAAAACCTACTCTCTATACCAAAAGGTGCTAACAGTGTGGGAGGGCTACATTCTCTCCACATCCTCACCAACACTTAGATACTGCTAGTCCTTTTGATATTAGCCATCCTAGCAGGTGTGAGAGAATATCTCTTTGTGGCTTTGATTTGCATTTCCCTGATGATTTGTGATGTTGAACACATCTTAAACATGTTGGCCATCTGTATGTCCTCTTTGAAAAAGTGACTCTGCCTATTATTTTTAAGAGACTATTTATTTATTTTTAAAAATTTATTTATTTTTGCATAGAAGAACTAGGGTGCAGGCCAAAGGGGGAGTGGGGTGAGAGGATTCACCAGAGTCAGAATGGGGAGCAGAACAAGCAGATCCGCTCAAATACACTGCTGAGGGGAGCAGCGAATGAGCTGCCACGTGGGTCAGCTCGCAGGCCCAGGCCCTTGCAGTGGTCCTTTGTGATGGTATTGCTGAGACAACCCCCAGGCTAGCAGGTAGGCCCTGCCCATTTCTTAATTGGATTGTTTAATTGTTTTTTTTTCCTACTGAGTTCTTTGTACTTTTTAAAATATTAACTCCTCATGAATATATGATTTACAAGTGTTTTCGCCTCCTCTCTTCCTCCTCTCCTTCCTTTTTAAAAACAGTCCCCAATTCTATGGCTTCCAGGAAGCAGCAAAGAAACCAAAGTGCCATTTCTGTACACTTTCAAAGCAAGACGTACCCACACCTGCACCAAGGAAGCCAGGACTGCATGTGCTTCCCAGCCACTTCTGCCACTTGGGCCTCTGAAGACCCATGGAGATAATGCCCTCATGGGCTGCTCTGCCAGCATGTAGGAAAGATGCTAGGACAAGGCCTTAAGTCATTTGTCCTCTTCAACTTTGCTAGCAGGACTGAGGTCCTCACACCCTGTTAGGGTGTGCAGCCATGGAGGTGGACGCCCCTTTAGCCTGAGGCCCAGACTAGATCCAGAGCAGGAACCCACTCACAGGGCTGACCCATCAGGCTGATGCTGTAGTGCAGCATTTTGGATGTTTAGAGCATCCCTTGGTATCTGGAGACCCAGAATTGACCCACGCTACCCCATAGCAACACATACAGTGCCCACTCCAGAAATCAGCCTTTGGACGAGGGATAAAAACCTGACTTCGTGACACTAACACAGCAGTGGTTAGATGTCAAGACTTCCGCCTTACTTGCATACACACACTCTCACACGCGTGCATGTACACACACACACACACACACACACACACGGGGAGTAGGGCCCTGGCAGTTGTGGTTTTTCCTTGTTTGAAAAGTTAGTGCTCTCAGAGGAGAGACTAAAAGTCTAAGTGGCCAGTGAATGCCCAACAACAAAATGTACAGCCAGAGGTGAAGGAGCAGTGAGAGGGATTCACCAGTGACAGAGTGGGGAACAGAACAGGTAGACTAACGAAGGACATTGCTGAGGGGAGCAGTGGGCGGGTCAGAAGAGGTCTGCCGCACTGTGTCACTGCTGGGGTGGAAGATGGAACTCACAATGAAGTGGCTGCAGCTAGTTTGCAGTGCTGCATCTCAACCTGTTGCGCCACCAGGGAAGGCCCAACAGAACTTTAACTTGCTACCTAAGTAGGGGGCAGAATTCACCTTTAAAGTGAAAATACCATATGACCCAGCAATTCCACTTTTGGATATCTATCCAAAGAACATGAAACCACCAACTCAAAACCTTATAGGCTCTACAGTATTTATTGCATCATTATTGTTGAGCTAGGCCATAGAAACAATCTATCTGCCCACTGATAAAGAACTGAATCAGGAAGATGTGATATATTTACAAAAAAGAATGCTATTCAGACATAAGGAAAGATGAAATGTTGCCATGAAAAACAAAATGGAAAGAGTTCAAAGGAATTATGTGTAGTAAAGTAAACCATAACGTCAGAGACAAATATTGGGAACTTAATATTTGGATTTGACAAGACAAAATGTTTTTAAAAACTAGCAGACACTAATACATTAACATAGATTCTGAGGTTAAGAGGGGAAATGGGCTAACAAAAAAAAAATAAGGGATGATGGTGGGAAAAAATTAAGTATTTTCCTTATCCTCCCCCCAAAAATATTGAATGAAATTGCAAAAATTGAATGAAACCATAAAACTCATAGAATAAAACTAGTATAAGTTCCTTTTGATTACCTTGAAAAAAATTTTATTTGGATTTCACATCAATAGCAAAGACAACAAAAGCAAAAATAACCACATGAGACTATCATACCAAAAATATTCACCTAGCAAAGGGAGTCATCAACAAAATGAAATAGAAACCTAGTGAATGGCAGAAGATATTTTCAAATCATATATATTTACCTAAAGTATATAAAGAACTCATTCAGCTCAATAGTAAAACCAAACAAACCAAAATAAATAAATAACTCACTAAAAAATCCATTAAAAAATGGTTCAACATTTCTCCAACGAAGACATACAGATGACCAGTGGGAGTACCGTCACATTCATTATATAAAATAATTTCAGCAAATCTCTTATATGCAATTATTTCCTCTGGATAACTGGTTGGTTGCTTTGCTATAATGTAATTTTGGGTTAAATATAAATGGTGGCTCAGGTAAACAGAATCCCAAGAGATCTGTGATCAAAGTCATGTATAAAAATGTTAATTAGAACATACATTTTGTTGTTGAGCATTCACTGGCCAGAGTTATCTGAGTCTTGCTTGATCCATAGGTGTCTGCTTCTCATCCTGGCTGGGCAACTGAGGCTGGATTGCAATGGATTTTCAACTGTAGGTGGGTTATCATCTAAGAAGTCCAGTTAGGAGGCGGACTTTTTAAAATAGGAAATGTGGATTGGTTATATGTATCTGCAATGCTTCTTTCTAATAGGGTTGGTGGGAAACTTTGAGCTGGTGTAGTTTTCAAAAAACAAAGTTGCCAGGTTGGAGTCATAATGTTTATGAGGTCATGATATCTAGGGCTACTGTATTTGTAAAAGACAAATTCTGATGTTGGCAGAGTCTAAGAGCTCTTCTGGGAGTTCACTGAGAATGAAAACTTAGCAATTTGGTGTTGTTAATGAGAATCTTAAGTTCCTGGCAGTAATGGATGACACCACTTTCGAGGACTGGCTTATAGGCTCTTCAATTAAATAAGTAGGACTTCCATTGATTATTTCAAATGGAAGCAACTGATAGTTGCTTAAAAACAAACTTCTAGTTTTTACAACACCTCAATATTTCTCTAACTGGGGTTATGGCAACACTATTATAACCTCTATAATTCAAATTCTGTAGTTCAAAACAGCCCAAGAATAAATATCATTCACAAATTACAACTTATTTTAGACCTAAATGTAATGGTTCTAAGCAAATTACTTTTTAAAGAATCATATTTTCCAAGTCTTCATTTGACTAATTTTCCTTATCCAAAATTTAAAACATAGCTATACAATAGTTTTAAACATATAGACATAATCTGAAATATGCTTAAATTACCGAAAAGGATTCAAACTTCTTTTAGATATACAGGTTTCATCCCACTCCACAGTCCTACTTAACATACTCAAAATTACTTGACAAAGTTTATGTTAGGAAGCTCGGGTCTTGGGAGTATAAGTGACTTCTGTGCACAGGGCTCCTCAAATGGCAGCACCAGAGAGACAAGAGCGCCCCCAGTTTGCCAACTCCCTGCAGCTCCAGGTGGAAACTTGGCCCGAGGTTCCACCCAAACAAAAGCTCCAACGCCCAGCTCCGCAGGACACACCCACTGTCCCAGCCCAGCAGTCCCAGGCTCCGAGTTCTACGCCCCTCGCCTTTCACTGCTCTGTGCCTCACAGGAATCCGGGTCCCCAAGACCGGTCTGCCATTCCCAGGTTCTCCCACCACGCTCCCTGCCCGCCTTGGGAGAGAAAGTTTCAGAGTGTGGTGTTCCCTGTAGTGAGCTTTTTTACCTTTGAGGCAGTGCCGCCAGAAAATTGAAGGAGCAAAGTTGAATAAGGGCGTCTTGGAACTTACCTGTCCGGAGCAGGAGGCTACCAACAGAAAGGGGAAAAGTCTGACGCAAATGAGGTATGTTCAAGGAAATGCTGAGTCTTCTAGGGTTGCACACTGGAGTGGACCTAGAGCTTGGCTCCCTCATCAACCACCCAAGGTTGATTTCTGCTCTGTCTCTGTTTATCATCTAGCTAGGACCATTAATGGCCGCCCATGTGCTCTGTTGCCGCCATTGTGTTGCCGCGCTGGATGTTCGGGTCCCGCGCTGAGCGCCCACCCCGATATACTGCGCACAGACAGGTCTTTTCTAAATTCGACCCGCTTCAGGCAAGAAATCAGAACATCGTATCTTCCAAGGAGGTTGGAAGTAGTGAGCTGAGGCTGAAGGATCTGAGAACCCGGTTGTGCCGCGGAAAGTACTGTCTAATTGGGAGTTAGGGGCAGCACATTCCCACCCCACCTCCGATCCCCCTGCCCCCCAAAAAACCCTTAAGGTAGAAACAATCAGGTCATTCGTGTGTGGAGGTGACCACACCAGACAGAAGTTCAGGGTTCTTTTGAGACTACTCCCTGTCCGCGGTCTTCCTGTGCCTTAGGAGAATGCTCGGTGTTCGTAGACGGTAATGAGTGTGAGTGTGCGGAAGAGTAGGGTTGGCGGTGAGGGCGCGTTAGAATCTGCAAGGGCTCAGCACCGTCAAGCAGCCTCCTCTCCAGTGAGGACTCAAGTGGGGATGCGGGTGCAAGCCGGAGTCATGCCCCTGGGAGCAAACAGCAGCCGGAAGCAAGGGCAGCTGGACAAATGGCAGGTGGGCGGATGAACTACAAGTGATGGATGGCTGCATAAGAGCAGGGAGGGCCAGAGCAATCGCGGGAGGGGAGGGAATTAGATAGTACTTTCCGCGGCACAACCGGGTTCTCGGATCCTTCAGCCTCAGCTCACTACTTCCAACCTCCCTGGAAGATACGATGTTCTGATTTCTTGCCTGAAGCGGGTCGAATTTAGAATTTGTGCTTTCTATTCCCTCTTTGGACCCCGCAGGGCACAGGTCCCCTCCCGGGTCACGTGATGGACCACCCAGCCCCAGTTGAGGAGCAGGCAGTTACACCAGGTTGGGGAATTGCACAGTGTGAGTGTGATCCTACCCAATACCCTAGGTGGGCCAGGAAGCTCACCCAGATCCCCAACTTGCTGGGGGACAGTCCTGGGGCGCAGTCCTTCATGTGGGTAACACGGTCTCCATTTCAAAGACGCGTTCATTGACACACTCTGAAGACATTTGCCCCTAATCTGAACGCCTGCAATTCGTGCAGCTGGAAGTGAGTTGGGGTGTAACACTGGTCTTACTCCCTCTCCACTTCTTGCTCCCCAGCAGCCCTCCTGCAGCCTGAATCGGACACCCCGCTAGGGCCAGAATCAACCCCAGTGCTTCCAGGGCAGGTTAGACCTGTGGCAACAGGTCCCTGCAACCCTGGATCTCTGCTCGCTAAAACTTCACATTGGTGAGGAGTGCGGCACACGTCAAAACCTGTGGAAAGACACAAGTGAAGTTTCCCGGCACGACAAACTCTCCACAAGTTCCTGTTCACATTAAGTTTAATCTCATCGTGACAACCCCCCCGCCCCCACGCAGCCCCCTCCCTCCACCATGACCTCAATGCAAATACAAGTGCGGTGGTCTCGCTGCGTGCTTCCGCTTCTGTGCGCAAGTGGGTGACACAAGTGATCTGGCGCGGGCTCCCTTCCCTCATTGGTTGCCCGGATCTCCTGGACCTACCCAAACCCGGAGTGGCTGGATCTGGGAGGCCAGTCCCTCCTCTGACGCTTCTAGTGACACCAGTGCTGCTGCTGTTGGTCTGACTACCTCTGTTCTAAGCTACCTGCTTCCAGGTAAGCCCTGAAAGTCTTGCTTCAATTTATGTCTCCTTTCCCCCCTTCCTCTCTCCTGTGAATACTGTGCTTGGCTGATCTCCTTGTCGGTTTTAATCTCTGTCCAGCTCAGTGTAGTTTAGTCACCACACATCTCTGTGATGGTTCATCTCTGGGTCTGGCACAGGTAGCACAGGACAGTTTCAGTCCAGGGACCCCTAATCCACTCTTCCTCCACTGAGGCAAATTCCAGTCTCTCCCTGCCAACACACCTGCTGTACATGCCTTATTCTGTTCTCGGGACACTAGATACCCCGGCTCTGTCCAAGGGTGAAGGGGGATGCAGGCGTAGCTCCCTGCAGGCTCAGGGATCGCATCTTGTGCGCAAGGTCATGGGAAAGTTCACTACGAATCCGGGCCTGTGCACGTGGATGGAAATTGAGACCACCGTTGTGGGTTCTGGAGCCTTTTTTCCTAGTTTAAGGCCAGGATCCCAGTTGAAAAGTGGGCCTAACTCCTTCACAGCAACTCAGAGCTCCCTCGCACTTGAATTTCCACCTTTGGTTTAACAGAGATTAGAACCACGGAGATTTTGCTCTCGCTGTCTTCTCAGACACACTGCCAGACTCAAAAGTACCAGACAGGGAGCCAGCTCTGGACTGTTAATTGGGGGACAATAATGTAGCCAGCTGCTGAGGCTGTCTGTAGTGGAGAGTTTGTGAACAGATATGCCTGATCCAGTGTGGCTGGGGGGAAGAGAGCTGTGGATGAGACCTCCTGCCCCATTTCTGCCATATCCCCAGCACTCTCCTGTAGCTCCACAACACCAGGAGCATTACAGATCCTTTGATCTTCCAGCAGTCACATTAAGGATGAGGAGACAAAGGTGAAGGAAAATGACATGAGGGGCTTGAGGTCCAGATGCCAAGGACGTGCAGTCCCTGGGCCCAGGATGCCAGGGCTTGGAGACTGCAACACCAGAGCACAGGCCTTTGGGCTCATGAAACTGCACTGGTGCAGGTGGTGACCTTATTCTTTCCTTGCAAAGAGGCACCATGGGTTTTTGGAAGTTCCCACCCTTTCTGGCTCTCAGCATCTTGGTGCTAATCCAGGTGGGCTTCCTCCAGGCAGCACCTTTCAGGTAAGAGAGCTCTCTGCCAGGAGCTCAGTCTTCCCACTGCCCCTGAGACTTCTGGGCTCCTAGTTGTGGTGGACTGAATGATTAACAACTTGCTAAGGAGTGCAGCGGGTTCCTGTACTTTTTTCTGGTACAAAGATGTTTAGCATATAAATAGTAAAATTCTTTATTGTAAATTACATATAACTTATTGAGCTGTCACAGAATATTTTTGTTGGTTTTTATCAGACTTCTCTACCTTTAATTTAATTTGTCTAATTTGTAGCCTATTTGTGTAATTCAGCCATGATCTGGGAAATGAATTGCATCAGATGCAATACCTTGCTCATAATAATAAAATGCAAAATACAACACCTGTGAAATTCATAGCGGCTTTCTTCAGAAAAGAACAAAAAAAGACACAGCCTGGGTTATTTCCCTTGCATAATGGTTTCAAATTTCATCTTTATCCATGTAGTAGTTTCAAAAGTTTCTTTTAAAGCCTAAACAATATCCCATTGTTTGTATATCTGATGTATTGCTTAACCGTTCATCCACGAAACGTGTTCACTTCTGCCACAGTCTAGCTATTGGGAATTGTGAATATAGTTGTACAAATATCTGTTCCATCCTGGTTTCCATCTTTGGGTATATCAGTGTAACAGTAGTGAAATGGCGGAATCATATGCCATTCTATGTTTAAGTGTGCCATTTTGCACATTGGCTGTACCAGTTTATATTTCCACCAACAGTACACAAGTGTTAAAAGGTACGGAGTGGGGGGTGGGGTGGTGAGAGGATTCACCAGAAGCAGAGCGGGGATCAGAACAGGCTGACTAATGAAGTACACTGCTGAGGGGAGCAGCGGGTGGTCAGGAGAGGTACTCCACGGGGGGTCAGTTTCCTGGCTGGGGCTGGAACTCATGCTGGGGTGGCCAGATTCATCGTGCTGTGCTTTAACCCATTGCACCACCAAGGAGGGCCCCACATTTCTCTTTATATCAATACTGTCATTTTCTGAGTGCAGGGATGCTGCCTCCTTAGACATTCTAAGGGGTATGAGGCGATACTATAGTTTTTTGGTGTCTTTATCTAATGATTTGTATATCTATAAAGAAATGTCTGCTCAGATTCTTTCTTTTTGAATGAGGTTTTTTTATTGTTCAGTTTTAGATATTCTCTTTATGTTATTGATATTAATCCTTAATCAGATATGTGATTTGTAAGTATTTTCTCCTATTTGTTAGGTTGCCTTTTTGACTCTGTTGAGGGTGTCTTTTGATGAACAAAAAATGTTCAATTCCCATTAAGTCCAGTTTGTCATTTTTTGGTTTTGTTGCTTGTGCCTTTGGCATCATATTCAGGAAATCACTGTCAAATCCATTGCTCTGACACTTTTCCCCTGTGTATTCATCTAAGGATTTAAAGTTTAGTACTTATGTTTAGGTCTGTGGTCCTTTTTAGGTAATTTTATCTATGGCATCATGTAAAGATCCAACTTAACTCCTGTGCAAATGGGCAGTCAGTTTTCCCAGCACCAACTCTTCCTCTTTGGATATTCTTCAAACTCTTGTCAAAGCTCATTTTACAATAGGCATGATGTATCATTTCTGGGTTTTCTATACTATTGGTCAATGTCAATTGTTAATGTATGTAATTTTTTTTGATTACTGTTGTTTTGTAGTAAGTTTTGAAATAGGAAGGGTGAGACCTAAAATTGTGCTCATATTTTTTGAGATTGATTGGTTATACAGGGGCCCTTGAGATTCTATATGAATTTTAGCATGGGTTTTCATTTCTGCAAAAAACTAAAATTGAGATTTTGATAGGAATTGCACTGAATCTGTAAATTGTTTGGGTTATATTAACTTTCCTAATATTAGATCTCCATCTAGCCATATAGATGTGTTTTCACTTGTATCTTTACTTCATATTTTGCAGAATCATTTTGTTAAATGCTTTTTAAAGTCTTTTATTATTTTTTAATTTAATTTTTAAAATTTTCAGACTGTCAGGTCTCCCTGGTGCAGAAGGTAAGTCTCAGCACTGTGAGGCTCTCTGCAGCCACTGCAGCACAAGTTTGATCCCCAGCCAGGTAGGGGTCCCTCTTGGTGTGACAGACCTCTGTCTCACCCACTGCTCCCCTCGGCAGTGTATTTCAGTCAACCTGCCTGTTCTGCTCCCCACTCTATCTCTGGTGAATCCTCTCACCCCGCACCTCTGGCCTGAATAAATATATCTTTAAAAAAACATACTTTTAATATGTCAGTGCAGTGATAATGTATGAAGAAGCATATAGGAGTCTTATCCATTTAAATTCCAATGAAAATTGAGCTTCATCTGGTTCAGCACAATATATATTACTACAAACTAACATTAGAGCAGCAAATGACTGAGTCAGAATCTTGGCTTCTAACAAAGAAGAAACATCAATTTGTAGACATTTCAAAGCAATAATAAAGAGAAAACAAATAACAGATAACAAGAAAGACATCAAAACTTTTTTAATGCTAAAAATAAGAAGGCTTATTGCATTGCATAAAGGCATGGATTCCCAAGCTCTGTTCTTTGCCAGCTAAATCTGAATCTCCAAGTGTCAAGTCTGGGCTTTGTTACTACATTCTCCGGGTGAACTGAAGCACAACCAGTTTGGGGAACTAACTCTAATCATTCAGGGATACACAGCATCTGCGTTTTCCTTCATCTCACTGATAAAAGTCAAATTGGCCACAAGGTCACCCTTTTGCAAAAACTTTCTATGACTCCTTTTACCTTCTAGCAATGCCCTGTGCTTCTTTTCATCTACTAACTCTTTATTTTAATATGTCAGTTAATCAGAATATGTCATTTTATACATATTCTATAATACAACCATGAAATTGAGTAAGTTGAAGAAGTAACACATAGTTTATGGGATCTATAGATTCTTTGTTTTATTACTTCAAGTATTTTCTCAGACCAAACAACAGGCATAGTAGTAGTCAAAGGCAAACCCATATGTAACCTGTAACTTTATCTTGAAAGATACAAGGGTCCAGTTTTCTCTGAGGGTATCACAACTTACTTGGATTGAACCACAACTCACTATATTCCTACTGATAAGCAAGACATGTAAGTCTTGACCAAAATCTTTAGGCAGACTTTAAGTAATGATAAAGTTTTAGGTTTACAATAAATTTAGGTTCAAACAGATGTGACTTTAAAAACTGCTTCACCTTTAAACATTGAGATTTTCTCACCAGTGACTGAAAATACAATATCTCATATGTAATAGTAAGTTATTACTATTGTCATTGTTATATTAAACATAGGGCAATAGAAAATCAAAATATTTTCTCATCATTAAAGAAAAATTGGTGATGGTTCAACTTTCACAGCTTTTAGTGACAATATAACTAACATAAGTATTATAGTACAAGAAAGAAAGTAAAATGGATAGTTCCACTACAGTATTTTTTCAGAATCAGATTAAAGGAAATACACTAAAACTTGGATGTTCAGTTTCAAAAATCAACATATAATATTTTTAACTTTATCTAGAGTCATAGAAGACATCTTTTGCCTATGGCAGATGGTTATTTTCCAGCAGGAATTAAATACTATTTCCCAGCCACCTTCTTTTTTTTTTTTTTTTAAAAGAAAATGTCACATTATAGGAAGAGAAGAGTTTCTTGACCTCCTCTTATACCTTGTACGACCTTTGCAACTAGCTCAGTGAGTACAGTACAATAGATAGGACTCTTAGGAGACTTCTAAAACTAGGTCACAATAAGCAGTAGAGAAAATCTGCCTAGCTTTCTCCTTTAGAGAACCATCTTATATTCCAAATATTGTGCCATAAGAAAGTCCACTCCACATGGCCCATGAGAGAGAAACTGAGAGTTCCCAGCCCTCGGGCCTGCTGAGCTCTCAACTGCAAGCTAGTGCCAAACAGCTGATTGTGTGTCTTCATAGAAATGTGTCCACTAACCCTCAGTCAAGCCTCTCCAACTGCATGGAGCAATATAAGCCTTCCCCGCCCAGTCCTGAATTAGTTGCAGAATGCTAAGTTAAATAACTGAGTGTTTTTGTCTTAAACCACTAAGTTTTGGAGTGGTAATAGATTTCTAGAATCTTGGCTTTTTATTTTTTTAAAGATTTATTTATTTATTCATATAAGAACTGGGGTACAGGCCAGAGATGTGGGGGGGGGGGTGAGAGGATTACCAGAGACAGAATGGGAAGCAGAACAGGCAATTTGACTGAAATACACTACTGAGGGGAGCAGCAGACAGGACAGGAGAGGTCTGCACCGTGTGGGTCAACGCCCTGGCCAGGGATTGAACTCATGCTGCAGTGGCTGCGGAGAGCCTCATAGAACTGGGCTTTAACCGGTTGCACCACCAGTTGCACCACCAATGGGGAAGGGCCCCGAATCTTGCCTTATTTAATTGAACTAGTTATATTAATACATGTCACTTAAATTACCCTGCAGGGTGTTACAATAAAGTAATTGAACATCTAATTCTGCTGAAGAATGTTGTTCAATGAAGTATAAAGATTCCTTCTAGGAATTCATATAATGGGTATATTGGCTTAAGTGTGAGAAATAAAATGTCTTTTGAAAGTTTTCCACTACAGGACTACTTCTAATAGCAAAGGGAAGAAAGAGGAAGCAATATAATGAATCATAGGTAAAATTAATTATGACCTACTTATACATGTAATACTATACAGGCACAAAAAAAAAGGATAAAGATCTAAATGTACCTAATTATAAGAGAAAAATAAATATTACAAAACTGTGAATAGGATGATCCTATGTGTGTAAAAACATAAAATGGATTCTTCATTTATCTAGCTGTATAAGAAGGAAGATTGCTCAAAGAACCTCTAGGAAGGTGGGATTGAATTAATTATGGGAACTTGTATTTTCCTTTCTACAGCCTTCATACTTTTATATTTCTTGCTTTGAGTTTAGGCTTTATAATAAAAATACAATCAAAAGAATGTAATTCTTCTATTAATATTCTGAATTATTTTGTAAGTTTTTTTTTTAATAATACTTCTTAGCTGAGGGCATTTGCACTATTAGAACTGCATCTGTCCTCCCTGGGTGGTTTTGTTGGTGCAGACACACACACACAAGGCTGTAGAAGGATAGCAGTCTTGGCTTTCATCTGGAATAGTAAATGCTTCCAGAAAAAGTAAGCAAGACTCAATACCAACATACGACTGTGGATAACATAATACAAGAATGAAAAAACAACCTTTTTTAGAAGTTTTCCACAATAGGACCTCCTTAGTGGCAACCCTTTGCCACTAAGTCTCAGCACTAGAAAGCTACCAACAGCTACTGGCAGCATGAGTTCAATCCCAGACAGGAAGGTGACCCACATGGTGTGGCAGACCTCTCCTGACCTGCCTGCTGCTCCCCTTAGCAGTGTCCATCATTGATCTGCCTTTTCTGCTCCCCACTCTGCCTCTGGTGAATCCTCTCACTGCCCCTGCACCTCTGGCCTGTTCCCAGTTCTGTATACATAAAGAAATACATCTTTTAAAAAAAAACAAAAACAAAAAGATAATGTTTAAGAAAATAAATTTTCCACAATAAAATTAAGTATTCCTTTAGTCGACATGATTATTTTCCTAATTTTTCAACTTGCCTCAGAAACAAAATACTTTATCCTATGAGCATTAAAAACTATAATCCTTTAATTCTATGAATATAGAAACTATACATTAATAGCAGAAACAGTGTTAATTATAACCCCATTGTCATTCATTTTACCTGACATTACAGGTTTCTCAGACTAGTGCACTGATGAATTGCACCAGCAGAGGCTAAAATTATTCTGATTTCCTAAACACACATCAGTGGGTGTTAGATTAGGTGAGTACGGAACAGGTAGTTAAAGAGAAAGTAAGCGGTAATGAATGAAATTTGCCTCATATGATTCGTGACTCAGACAGCAGCATCCTAGGTAATTAGGCTTTAATATCATCCAGTCCCATGCCTCAGTATAGATTTGATGTTTTCATATTATATAGTTTCATGGTAGGATTTCTGATTTGAAAACATAATGAAACAATCACTGAAGAGACTTTTGAATAAGTTAAAATTAAAACAAAAAGCATACTAACAACCCGAACAAAACACAAGACATCCACAGTTCTCAGCAAGCCTGAGTGAAATCCTAAGAGGTTACAATTCACTGCAGTTGAGACTCCTGCTCCCAGAGCGTATACAAGAAGTCTATGTTAAAGTTGTCTGTTCCAATACCCGCCTGACATCAGGACAAAGAGAGGAGCCCCCCTCCCGCGCCCCATGCGAGCTTTGGCTCTGTGGCCAGTGCAGCTCACCTGACACCATGTTATGGCTTCTTGTCCCCATGTCTTAAGGGAAGACCAGGTCTTAATCATGTTTGTACTCTGTTTAGCACAGTAATCGGTTCGAGTTGCAGCAAACAATTTTCAAAGATCACTGTCTACCCAAAATATAGGCAGGAGAAGAAAGAGATAAATGAACTTAGAGAAAGTGAATCTGAGTAGTTGGGCTGGAGAAGGTGCTGACATTTCCTGATGCCTAACGTGCACAAACATCATCCCCATTGTGTGGATCTCCCTTGTTTGATCCTCACCCCAAGCTGTAGGAGACCACTATGTCTAGGAGAACACTAGACCTCACTAAGTCTTCCAGAGGTTGTTGCCACTCACTCTTCCCACCCACCTTCCTCAGAGCTGGCAACTCGGACAATTGTCACTGACCTAACAATCCTCCATGACGCTCCAATGAAAGTGGGGACTTTGAAAGAAACCTATCTGAAAGAAGACTTACACCATTAGTTAGCACAATAACAAAAGAATCTCAGAGATGTCCTCCAGTCAGACTCTGGATAGGCAAACACCGTGAACTTGCCAGCAGGGGCCAGGGAGATTAGGACCAAACTGTGTCTCATAACTTGACCAATGCAGTCTTCTCACTGGTAGAGATAATAACTCATGCTACTTTAATTGCTTTTTTCTAATTCTATTCTCTCCAAACAAGTAATGCAGACACAAAAAAGGACCTTTCTATTGATTACCTATGTAGTTAGCACCGTGCAAGATCATTAAAATAATTAGTTTTTTTTAAAAAGATTTATTTATGTACACAAGAACTGGGGTACAGGCCAGAGGTACGGGGGGTGAGAAGATTCACCAGAGACAGAGTGGGGAACAGAACAGAAGAGCTACTGAAATACATTACTGAGAGGAGCAGTAGGCAAGACAGTCTATCCAGACAAGTGGGTTAACTTGCTGGCCAGGGATCAAACTCGTGCTACAGTGCCTGTGTGTAGCTTCACAATGATAATGTTTAACCACTTGCGCCACCAGCGAGGCCCCAAATAATTTATGGTTTTAATTCTCAAAATTAATGAAGTAGGCATTATTGCTCATGGATTACAAGTAGAACTGAGGTAATTTATTGATACCTCTAATTAGAGAGATTTTATAGAGACAGATAAAGCAACAAACCCAATTATGTAGTAATAGAGCAGAGATTCCAATCCAGGTGTGTCTGAAGCTCTGACCCATCCCCTTTCCAACCCTAAACAGTAGATACAGACGAAATGCCCCTCAGGCCCACTGTGCATTTAACCATCCTACCTACCCAAACGGGCACTCTGCTCTTGGATAGCGCTATGAAACATACACCCTGTAAAGGCAGTGAATCCCCTTTGCCTTCTGAGGACACTTGCTGGAGTGAAGAGACAAGAGGCTGATTGTGCAACTACAGTTCTCTTGGTAATGTGTGTTGGATATTGACTCCAGACTTGCCCGGCACATAGGGTGACTAACTCTACTTCTGGTACTGGGGCAGGACATGTGATTCAGACCAGTTGCCTTATTCTCTTCCCCAGGTTTGGTGAAGGGATGTGCAAGCAAGCAAAATCAGATCAAGGAACTTAATTCTTTGCTGGCAGCCTCTGTGGAATGTCTGCTTCTGTGAGTGGATTTTCAGGAAAAACTCAGAAGAAAGAGAATCCAATCCAATCCTATCCTGTCCTGTCCTATCCTATCCTATCATATCTTGGAACTTGATTGCAGAAGTGTGTAGCACTGACTGGCGATGGACAGGGAAGCAAGTGGCAGATAATCAATGACCCACTGGAGAAAGTGACGTGGATCAGACAGGTGGACATAAACCAAACCTTTGATGTCCCCACCTACCTCATGCACTAGTAAATCCCTTGTTATTTAGTTTAAATCACTTTTTCTCTTATTTGCAATAAATCAGCTTCAGTGACAACTTGCAAACTAACTTATGAGCAGTGACTAGGGTAAATATAATTTGTCGTTCAAATCAAGGCCATTTTGAGAGGAATGGGGAGCAGCTATTATCACTACATGGGGGAGGGACTATGTGGACAAACTGAGATGTGTGGTTGCTCTACCATGAAAGGTATGTATGCCTTTTGCAGGTCTGTCAGTGAATAAGCATGAACCTTTGGGCCACTAATTCTGATCTCTGGATATCAGTTTCTGATACGTGATGAAGTGTAACAATCCGAGTCTAGGTGGTTTCTTCCTAACTCTACTATTCTGTACTTTTTCATGCAGGGTTGTCCAAAGGTTGAAATTTTTTCTTAGAGCCAAGACACTCATTTTTGCAATTTATTACTAATGCAATAAGCTAAGTAGCTTATTGCATTAGTAATCAATGATAGTTGCACAAACATCTACAGAGATCACAGTGGATAAAACAGCATTAATCTTCCTGTTAATGAGTTGGGGATAAGTTGTCGTTTGGCTGATTTCAGCTGGGATTGGTTGACTAGAATGAACTCCAAATGTCAACTTGGGTTCAGATTGTTGCACATGAGAACATTCTTGTATACAGAGAAAGAGCAAAGAGCACTTGGTTCTATGACAATTGTCATTATTTTTAAAAAGACACACAGGGGGCCCTCCCTGGTGGTGCAGCAGGTTAAAGCACAGCATTAAGAAGCTAAAGCCACTTCAGCATGAGTTCGATCCCTGGCCAAGGAGCTGACCCACATGGCGTGGCAGACCTCTCCTGACCACCCACTGCTCCCCTCAGTAGTGTACTTCGTCGATCTGCCTGTTCTGCTCCCTACTGTCTCTGGTGAAGCCTCTCACTGCCCATGCACCTCTGGCCTGTACCCCAGTTCTGTATGCATCAATAAATCTTAAAAAAAAAAAAAGACACGTGGGGACATAGGAGGACATGCATGGGGTGAGACACAGAATGTTACATTATATGAAGATTGGAGTGTTGCATTTGTAAGCCAAGAAGCACCAAGGGGTCAGGAAACCAGCCCGAGCTAGCAAGAAGCAGGGAGGGACCCCTACAGGGAGCACAGCTGTGCTGACAGTTCAGTTTCTGAGTTCTATGCTCCACAATTATGAGACAATACATTCCTGTAGTCCTAAGTCCTAGGTTACTGGCTTTTTTTTTTTTTTTAATAGCAGCCATCCAAATCTAGTGCAGGGAGTTTTGGCATTGCTATTAGGTGAGGCTATCCCATTGTTTTTCTTTTCATTCTAGTTAAGGTTTTGTTTGAAAACTGGGATCCATTGGTTAAAAAGATGCTGGAAACCACAGGTATATTTTTGAGCGTGGATCAGCTGGACACTCACACTTGCAGTACGAGAAGTTCAAGCCAAGTGTCTTCAATAACCAAGTTATATCAGTCAAAGCCACCCATCTATTGATAGAAGGGTCGGTAAGAATGCATGATGGTTCAAAATCTATCACCCCCATCCTTAAGCTGGGAGACGGGGGCCAGTTCACCCAGTCCAAATAGCTCCTGCTCAGAATGGATATCAGAGAGTAAACTGGAGAGAGGTGGAGAGGAGGTTACGGAGGTTGCTTGAAGTTATGTGAGGGGCTACGCGTGCTTTGTAGGTGGACTTTATCGTTTAAGCGTGTGATTCTCCCCGTGTTTTCTATGACAACATAATGAATGATTCTGATGCCTTCTCATTAGCAAACCTGATTTAAAAAATGAGTCATCACGGCTGTTTTTCTCAGCTTGGAGATTGAGCGTGAGTAACGTTTCCTAGGTTGCTCTCTGCTCCTGCTGCTTGGGGACTGGGTCTGCTTTAGCTGTACCACAGTTCCCGTAATGCCAAGCCCCTGGGGTCTTGTTTCTAAGTGAAGGGGAGGTTTTGTCGTGAGGTTCAGTCTTGAGGTGCCCCCGGAACAGCTGTGGTTATCTGAACACATGCCTGCCTTCATTTGTCTGCACCTGTGCTGCTAGCTTGGCATTTTCCTGGTTCCAGGGGCATGTTGTTTCCAGAAACAACATTCTTGCCGATGACCAAGTCTCTGGGGCCCAGCGCTCCTCTGGGTGCTCCCACACCACCTCACTGCCATGGCTGATGCTTTCTGACCTCGACCAAGACAACTGTCCCTTCCAACGTGCTTGGACATCATCCAGGGAAGAGCCGTGGTCCAGTTTCCCTTCCCAAAAGTCACTTAAGCAGACTGCAAGTGATGTGGTCACCAGTGACCAAATGAACTTGAGTACACTGAGAAACAGGCGATATCTGCGTTATCTATCTGAGCAGCTGGGAGTATCCCACCACACACAGATAATTACCTTTGCTTCTTGTAGAAAACAATTTACTTTCACAGTAGAAATGAATATCCATTTAATAGTGATTTAATAGTGGATAAATAAAGTAACAATATTGGTCAGTCCTCTAGAAGGAAAAGTTTTGGGACACAGAAAATGTTCCCTGGCGGATGCTTCCTCTCTGCTCTTTAAGTCCTGGATCTCAGAAGTCACCGCTGCAAGTGTCATATCTGATACCCTCCGACACTGGTGCAGGACGAAGCCCAGAAGAAGCATTAGGGTGAATGAGAGGTTCACTCTTAAACTGCACACAAAATTAAGATTCCGAGGAGCCCTTTGGGAGACTAGAGTAGAGCAGAAGTGAGGGCGAGGGAGAGGGCTGAGGAGAAGGGAAAGTAGGATATAGGAAGAGGGCAATGAGGAGGGAACCCCAACTTCATGTCTCAAGGGTCCTTCCTAAATGAAAATCGTACAAGGCTTCTGGCTGTGCCTTCCTTACCTGCTGTGCTTCTCAGCCTTGGGTGCTCATTGAAGTCTCCTGGGAACTTTACAAGCTGCTGCTAACTGGTTCCACTTTATTCTCCACTTTCTGATGATATAGGTCTGGGCAGTGGCCTGGACATCAGAGTTCAGAAGCGCCCCAGGTGAGGAGACTGAAGGAAACAGAGAGACTGTTCTCAGACCGGTTAATTTTCCTCCTAGTCAGGTATCTTTGGTCGTATTCACTTCCTTGCCTGTAAAATGAACATATATACCTGAGTTATTTCCTGTTACTTGCATGAGGATTAGGGTTCATGAACATGCTGTGCAGAAGGGAACAGGAAGCGCAGGCCACTGCACCCCCCATAGCATCCTGCAGCACACAGAGTAGACTGCAAGCTTTCCCCACACCCACAGACTCCAGGTGCCACAGCTTGTCCCCGTGTATCCAGCTCAGCTCCGGCCGCCACCTGTTGTATGCACCGAGCTGACTGACTTGCTCCCTGCACACATCCTCCTCAGTTGTCCCCTCCACCTGAGTCTCCTCAATGCTACATGTTGCCTGTCGTCTTGTCTTGTGTTTTTTCAACTATCACAACTAACTTGAATTGCATGAGGCTAAGCAGTCGCGGCTCAGGACGGAGTTAGAAACTCAAGTATGGAGTGGTGATGGTTGTGGCAAGTCCATGGGGCTCTACCTGGCTCTCCGTGGCCTCCTCTCGTGGTCTTGCCTCTGTGGTCACGCCGCTACCCTCTGGTACCTGTCTCCTGTAGCTGTCTTCCGGCTGAGTGACGCCGCCCTTATTTACCTGGCTTCTAGGTGCAGGTGCGAACACTTACATATGCCCACACGCATGCTCAGGTGTCCGCCATCAGACCCCTCACGCCTTGTGCTCCTGCTCCCAAGCATCTTCTGCAACAATCAGAGCCACAGGTGGTAGCTGCAGAGGCCAGTGGCACGAAAAGCCTGATGAATTTGCTCACCCTGCAGTGACTAAGGAGGAAGGAGAGTTGCAAAACAAGATGAGAGGGGAGAGGAGCCAAAACTTTGATTTTGTTCCACGTATAAGGAACTTAAGCATTTTAAGTCTCTGAAGGGTAAGCACACACAGGGAAACATGTGATGTGGAGGAAACTAAAGAAGGAATCTTCTTGAGTTCCTTTTCAATGCAATATCCTATTATCCTATTTAAAGAGGCAATATATTTGACCCTTAAGGGTTCCTATCACTTTATGAGCTTCTACAAGATATTGCAAATATCTCTTTGTCCATCTGAGTGTAAATCATGAGCTCAATGAACAGAAAGAAAAGATTCTATTTTTTAAAAGATTTATTTTTATTTATTTATGTATACAAGAGCTCGGATGCAGGCCAGCGGTGTGGAGGTGGGAGGACTCACCAGAGACGGAGTGGGAAGCAGAGTAGGCAGATCGACAAAGTACACTGTTGAGGGGAGCAGCAGGCAAGACAGGAGAGGTCTGCCACGCCATGTGCATCACCTCCAGGGTGGGGATTGAACTCGTGCTACAGTGGCAGGCGATAGCATCATAGTGCTGAGACTTATAACTGCTGTGCCAGCAGGGAGGCTCCAGAATCCTAACCGCTTTTAATTCCAGTGTCAAATACAAAATAAAGTTTTCATAATTAATAAATTTATTTGTTGACTAAGTAGCATACTTGCCCTGAGCACCATGAGGACTCCACCCAAGAAATCAGGACCAGTGAAAAGAGGGGATAATGCTGGTAGAAGAATCTACCAAATCTACCAAAGAAATTTGACCCACATCATGTTTTCAAGAGAAGGTACAGGGTCAAGAACAATCTATATCTCTGTCTTTCTTTACAGTCCTTGTCTACACCCTGGGGTGGCTTGCGTAGCTATAATCAAAACATCTACATTATTGGATTTTTCTTTCAAAATGGTATCTTGAACAACTCCTTATCCTTACTCATCTTCTTTATCATCATTATTGTGAGAGCTGCAAAATATTCCATCCAGTTAACATAGTGCAATTTGCTTCATTTGTTTGCATGGTTCTTAATGTTGAGTTTTTAGTGTTTCAATAAAATGCTACAAGGAAGATATAGGGGTTGTCATTCTTGGGGATTTGTCTTCCTTTTGAGTAATCTCCTCAAAATGACAGTGAGTCAAATTACCGTGTAGAGGGTCTGAGCATGTATACGGTTTTCAACATACTGTAATGCTCCAACTTTATATCCACTGTCAGAAAGATACTCACGATTTCGTGATAAACTATGACTCTGGCATTATTACCAAGTCTTCCTTGCCATGCAAAACACACTTTCTATGTAATTTTAATTTGTTGCCGACTGAACATTACCCCCCTTCCCATTCCCTTCATTCTGTTGATGCCATTTGCTGTTGGGCATTTGTGATTTTGATGTATTAGAATAAATTCTATGTAGTATAATTAATAATCCATTTCTTTAAACTGACACAAATATTTTTCTTGTTCTTTGCATTTCACTTTAATTGTCTTTCTTATACAGGTATTATCTTTGAGATCTTCCTTTATGAATTCTTTGTAAAATTCAAAGTATAAACACTGTCCTCTAAAAATAACCCTGTAAAGACCTCACATTAATTTTGTGTGATTATCCACATTAAATTGTTTAATAAATGTTTGAAGATAAATGTCTTGTGGAGCTTAATTTTTCCCCAAACTGGTAATTCATAGACTGCTTAGAACCTGTATGTCAGGGACTCTGGGAACATTCTTGTTAAAAGGAAGGTCAGGCTCCTGGACTTGAAAC
The DNA here is from genome assembly GCF_000260355.1 of Condylura cristata. Taxonomy (NCBI): domain Eukaryota; kingdom Metazoa; phylum Chordata; class Mammalia; order Eulipotyphla; family Talpidae; genus Condylura; species Condylura cristata. The sequence continues at coordinate 29,227,532 of NW_004567116.1, forward strand.
TGCATTACTATAACAAAAGCATCATTTGTACTGATAATTCATGTGCTGTGGCAGCTTTGTGATGGTGGAGACCACAGCAGAGATTGAACAAGAAACGTAGGCTAATCTTCCCCCTACCAGGCCACTGTGATTTTCATATGTCTAGGCACTTTCACTGGTGGATTTATTCCATAAAATGCACACAAAAGTAATTCTTTACAACTACCTCATTATAAAGGTAAATATGATGCAAGCTAGATTCATTACCAGATGCTCATTATTAAATATTCTTTTTTATTCTTTAAACTTTTTAATTTAAACTTGAAACATTTTTGTATGCCACTAATCTCTATACCTATTATATCTAGTGGATGAGTCATCCCTCTCCTAAAGCCACCTCTTAGCACTAATTAATGCTCTCCATCATCTAATTATCATACAACTAAATAATTGAGTCTAGTATTACCATTTCTTTTGACTTCTCAGTACACATTTCTATCCATATGAGAATCACACTATTTTAACAGTTATTAACATGTTCAAATAATTGCTAGACCTGCTCTCTACACCCCAGAGTTCTTACTTTTAGGACCCTCGACCTCTTCTTTTCTAAATGAACTTTAGAATCCCTCTGTTTGTCCCTCCCTGGTGGCACAGCCGGCTAAAGCATAGCACTACAAGCCAGCCACAGCTGCTTCAGTGCGAGTTCTATCCCTGGCCCTGGAGGTGACCCACATGGCACGGCAGACCTCTCCTGACCCACCTGCTGCTCCCCTCAGAAGTGTACTTCATCGGTTTGCCTGTTCTGTTCCCCAATCTGTCGCTGGTGAAGCCTCACCGCCCCTGCACCTCTGGCCTGTACCCCAGTTTTGTATGCACAAATAAATACATCTTTTTAAAAAAAAAAAAACTTTAAAATTTTTTTTTTAAGATGTATTTATTTGTGCATACAAAACTGGGGTACAGGCCAGAGGTGCAGGGGCGGTGAGAGGCTTCACCAGAGACAGAGTGGGGAACAGAACAGGCAGACCATGTGGTCACCTCCGTGGCAGGCAGGAATCGAACTCATGCAGAAGCGGCTTTTAGATTCTCAGTGCTGTGCTTTAACCCACTGCGCCACCAGGGAGGGCCTGTTTTTTATTTATTTATTTTTTTTAAATGAACCCCTCTATTACAATAACTGCCCTCTGTGAGAGTGGGATACACACCCTGTGAGCAACACTGTCCCATCAGAAGGTTGTGAGCCTGTGCTGTCTGGCAAGGGCTAGTTCCCTCCCTCCTCCAGATCTGTATTCTAAAGTGGTAATAGCTTGATAGCCCCAGTGTTAGTCTCACTTTAAACAAGAATATTTGTTTCTACTTTATTCCAGATGTTTTATTGGTAAACACTTACAGCATAAAATTTTCATCTTTAATTATTTGTAAGTATGCATTGGATGATACTAAGTACATTGGTATTGTACAACTGTTCCCTCCAGCCATCTCTAGCAGTCTTCTTTTTGTAAAACTGAAACTCTCTACCCATTAAAGAATAACTCTCCATGATCCCCTTCCCCCAGCCACTGGTAATTTTCTCCTTATTTTCTTGCTTTTCAAAATATTTTTCCCTTCTTCCCTCATAACCTATTCTCTGAAAACCACTATTTTACTCTGCTACTACATTTCAGCATTTTTTAGGTTCCACATTCAAGTGGCATCATGCAATGTTTGTCTTTCTGTGTCTGCTTTATTTCACTCAGCATAACAGCCTCTAGATTCACCCATGCATGCATGCAAATGGCAGGATTTGCTGGTCTTGGAAGGATGGATAATACTCACAATATATACATAGATAGGTATTTCTCTCCACATTTTCTTTATCCTTTCATCTGTTGACAGACTTTTAGGTTGTTTCTTGGTTATTGGGAATAATTCTGCCATGAACAAGAGAATGCCGCTTTCTCTTCAGGATACAACTTTTATTCCCTTTGGATATATATCCAGTGTGGGATTCCTGAATGATATGGTAGTTCTGTTTTTAACTTTTGAAGAACCTCTATACTGTTTTCCTAATGACAACATGAATTGACATTTCTAGGAACAATGCACAATGTTCTGTTTTCTCTACATCCTCACCAACACCTGTTCTCTTTTCACTTCTGATAGTAACTGTCCTAACAGGAATGAAGTAGCATGGCATTGTGGCTTTGATTTGCATTTCACTGATTTTCAGTGAGGTTGAGCATGTTTTCACATACCTTGGTCTTCTAAGGGAAAATGTTCAGATCCTTGGCTTATTTTTTAATAAGGTGTGTTCTGTTTTATTTTGCTATGGGGTTGTAAGTTGTATTTTGCTATTGAATGCCTGGCTTGTGGGTATTTCCTCCCATTCCGTAGGTGGCCTTTTTATTTTGCTGATTGTTCCCTAGAAGTGCTCTAGTTTTGTGTGTTCCTATCTGTTGACTGCATTTTGGTGTCCCACTATGACCAAGGTCAAAAGTTTTTCCAAGTATTCTAGGAATTTTGCAGTTCCAGGTCTTCAACTTAAGTCTTTAGTGCACGTTGAGTTCATTTTTGTGTGTGTATAATAGAAGACTTTAAGTCATTCTTTTCCCTGTGGACATCCAGCCTGCATAACTTCATTTATTGAAGAGATGACCTTCTTTCCATTGTGTATTCTTGACATCTTTGTCAAAAACTAGTTGACAGTACATAAGAGGACTCTTTCTGGAGTCTGTTTTGTTTCAATGATCTGTGTGCCCCCTTTTATGTCTGTGATTTTGCTTTGTTTTGCTTTTTTGTTAGAAACGGTTATGAGATAACATTGATTTACAACACTGTAAATGTGTTAATATACACCTTAACAAACATATGTTATCAGTCTACACTCACCACCGTCAGTCTGGGAGATTCACTATCCATGTGATATCATTGCTGAAGATTAAGGCCTCTCAGCAATTAAGCTTGAAGAAAACCTGAGCCACGCACATAAAAGGGGCGGACACTTAATTCCATTTATTTCTTTATCACTTAATAAAATTTGAGTGTGGTCTTATGCAAGCATACTGCTTTGTATATAAGGGATTCAATAATTGACAAAATACCTATATCCTTGTCCTTGTAGAATTTGCATTATTTTTGCATGGGGAAAAAGGATAAACTAAATATTATAGAGGGTAAAAGTGTTAAAAACAATAATAATAAAGAAAAGAGTTAGGGTGCCTTGGCAGCTGGATAGGCACAGTGTCAGGAAAGATGGACAGGACAGGTGAGATTACAGTCACAATCTGGAGATGGGACTGTGCAACCAGAGCCCTCTGCACTGCACTGTGTAAGCACCATTGAGAGGGTTGGGTGCTGAGGGAATAGTAACCGCACCACTGTGGGAGAGAGAACTAGGAGCTGAGACCAGGCAGGTAATGGGGATGGTGCTGAAAGGCGAGGAAGGGAAACTCAACTTGTAGGTCACTGCAGCCCCCTAAGTGTTTACCCCATGAAATGGGGGTTCCAGGGAATGCTAGGGTGTCAGGCAGATATGGTCTCATCAACCTGTACAGCGAAGCTCTGCTACTCTACCGGCTGATGGACCGAGGGTCGTAACTCTGCAGACTCCTAAAGGAATAACTAAAGTCAGTGGGTAGAAGGGGTGGCTTCTCTCATGCAATAACCCAGTTACTTATGTCCCTGTGAAATGATGCCCATCACCGTGGGAGCTAGTCAGCCACTCGTCCTCTGCAGGCCCCACAGAGGCTGCCGCTGTGAAATTCCTACATGGACTACAGCTTTCGTCCCTCTGACACCTGAGATTTCTTCCAAAACTGAGTGTCTATGATCCCACTGCATGTATCACCTCGATACCACCCCCCCTCGCCCCCCACCCCAGCCCCACTTAGACCAGAAGCTGCAGAATGCAGGGAGATTTGTCTGTTCTGTTCATTGCTGTGTTCTCAGTGCCTGGAACAGTGCTTCGCACACAGAGGACCCCAGTAAGTGTTTGTTCAGTGTACAGATGTCTGTGAAACTTATTGCAGGACCTTGTTCAAGGTCCCTCTGGACCTCAGAGATTAAAGAAGTTGCACTGGAGCCTCTCACGACCTCTCTGGGTCTGCCCGTCCGTGATCCCATTTCAGGCTGGGAGCAATTGTCTCCAAGGGGCTTGCAGACCAGCGACTGCTCATGGGGAGGAAAGGCAGGACTAGCCAAGGGTGAACCTTGGTCTAGGGAAGGGCACAGATAACCCTTAGGGTTGGGGACTCAGGAAATGGCTCTATTGTGTCTGAGATGCCCCCGGGATTCTGACTCCAATAAGGCATGTTCCCTAGAAAGCGAAGGTGTGGGCACAGAGCACCCTTCCCAATCATGTTGGCTTTGCCTGTTTTGAGTCAGCCTGCTCAAAAAGTGTTCACAGGTCAGTGGTGCTCTCATGGGACAGATGGCAGGACAGCATCAGGGGCTTTTCCCAAATGTACCAAAATGACACGTTTTATCGCAATGAAGTGTAAGATGACAATATGGCATTTGCTTTCTGTCGAGGTCCAGTGTTCCTCTGTGTCCCCGTTCACCCAGAGGCAGCAAGTTCCCACTCCCTGAG
>NW_004567116.1:29232265-29236063 GCF_000260355.1 Condylura cristata
ATGTTTTTCCTTAAGTTGTCCAATTAAAGAGGTCGGGGTCAGCGTCATGGCAATCTAGGAGAAAAAATTGTAGAATTTAGTCACTTCTGAATTAGGAAGTTATTGCCATCTACTATCTCACTTACTCTCCATACTAACACTAGCTGGGAGATAGTTGTCTTTGATTGAAGAACTGAGATTCACTGCAGGGGACAGTGTTTAAATAGAAAATACATTTCTTGGCAGGTAATCTTAATTTCACAGGGCGAGACTGGGAAATAGAAATGAGCCCAAATTCGGGGGTTTTATCAGTTGGAACTCTTGTCCTCCAGACACTAGAGTGGCAGCTATTCTCTGTGGGCATTTTTCACTACTTGAGCCCAGGTGGCTCAGAAGTAAGGACCCCGGCACCAAGCCCTCCCCGCACTGGCCAGCACGGGCATCACCTGATTGCCAGAGTCGTTCTGCTGTTTACTTTTTGAAGTTCATGCGGCGACGGCCGTTTGCTTTGAAGCCCATGTTCATGGGCAGCAGGTTGTTATTCTTTGCCCTGTTTTTAGCAGAGCTCAGCCAGCCGGCCAGGTGGTGAGTCAGGCAGGTGGCGGTGTAGCAGGCTCTCTTCTGCGCAGAGACACTGATTTTACAGGACAAAGAAAGAGAAGAGCTGTCAGTCAGAAGTTGTGTAGGGGAAAGCGCCTGCCTGCAGGACCATCATGGCAAAATTACCATTCTGAGAGGCATCAATTACCCTTAAGTGTCTCTCCTAAGCACACTTACACAAGGAGAAAATCACAGGGCCATTAGCGGAAATGCCATGCTCACTCCCCATGGATATTCCCAGGGGTGTCAGAAACCTAAAGGAGGCTCTGGGTGACTGGACATGGAACACTAAGCTGTCACAGCCCATCTTTTCTAGATAAGTAATCTGAAAATTAACCAAGGCTTATGAGACTAGAAAGAATGAAGCCACACTCTACCCCCTTCTCCAGGACTGTCTGGAAGCCACAGCCCACTCATAATCACCAAATATCCCTTTTTAAAGAAGCAATGATACCCCCAGACTCACCTGAAAGAGGATGAGAGTGTATAGTATCTGCCCCAAATGTGCTTACCTGTGCCTGGGTGCACTGTTCCTGATACTTGAGGTGGGTCACAGGGACCACCCCAGTCCTTGTGTCCAGCTACCTCAGAGCTAAGGCTACTTCTAAGCACAGGTCCCTGAATCCATGAGGCCCCAGATGTGGGTCAGAGTAATAATCAGCACAGCTCATGTATCTCAGAAATACATGCACACTCAGAAGTAGGTCTGAGGGCTTGCTCTGAAGACCTCAGGCTGCCCTTTCTGGTCTGCTCTTTTCTGGACTGTAGTTCCTGCTCCCCCTCCACCCAGCTCAGGTTCCAGATATCCACTGCCACAGAGAAAGCCACTGCCACCAGCCCAAAAGAAATCAGAGAGGACCACAAGCATTGAGTTATGGGAGGAACAAGTCAGGGAGGGATTTACTAGGCGTCCCAGGGCATGCCAACATGAGGGCCGTGGTCCCGCTTCAAGCCGACAGCCATGACCCTCTTCTTGCCAGGTGCTCCGACCCCAACTGCAGTCTGAGGGAACGTGTGATACTTGTTGAGGTCCTGCGTGTACGCGCCCAGCACACAGGTACTCAGACTACTGCACCGCTTAGCTTTGGGGACGTCCAGGCTGCAGGGAGAAAACATGCTAAATGGTGACATGCTTCCATGGGCATTTTCAAGGAGGTTAAGCCAGGGAGGAGTCATTCCATCAGGGACAGAGGGGCAAGCAGGAGGGCATCTGAGACCTCCTTCATAGGGAGAACTGGGAGACATGCAGAGCCAGGGCAGTAGGGGGCGGGGGACTTCAAGGGGGGGCCTTTTCTGGTTTTCCTCATGCTGCTGGCTCCTTCGTGCTCTGCAGAGAGGTCCTCAGGGTGGATGCAGGTGCAACAAGTGCCCCTGCTGGGCACTGCTGGGGCCAGGCCAGGGGCAGGGGTGTGCTCCAAGCTCAGGGTGCTCAGGGAGGTGGCGCTGGGCAAGGGTGTTCCCTGAGCCCCATGAGAACATGCACATCTGCACTGCCCTCCACAGCCAAAGGCCCCCACACCTACCTCAGACTCTGCCCTCCCCGAGCCCACCCCCTCCATAGCCTGTGGCTTAACCTTGCAGATGTGTAAAGAAGGGTCTACTCAGTGCATGAGAATACCGTGTGACATGAACAAGGTGGAACCTTTTTTTTTTAAACTCTGAGGCTCTGAAGTCCATCAGCTTGCTTTGCTTCACACTTACCAGTCCCATGTTCTCCAGTGCTGGAAGGTCTCTGGATGGCCAGACCAATTTTTCTCCTACCTCTTAGGATACACCTTCCTATTCTGCCATGAGGAAGGGGAAGGGGTATTCTGTGCTGCTGGGAGAGAGCCTCACCTGGAGTCCCTAGTCTCTCTCTCCTGCTCCAGCTCACTGGCCTTCATCTGCATGTAGGCTTTCACCAGTTCAATCAGTAAGAGGCGACGGTCCTCCTCAGGGAGAGAAGCCGGGTATGGGCGGCTCTCCAAGGCAGCTCTGAGGAAGAGAGAAACTCATTTCTAGCTCTGAGCCACAGACTGCCAGAAGAGGCAGCTGGGCTTCCTGGCTCCAAAGCTTCTCCTAATGATGTGACCCTCTACTCCCTCACCCACTGGACAGAGCAGAGGAGCACATTTCTGTGAGGACACTTATTAGCAGTAGCCCAGCACCAGGGTGACCTCTAAGAAGTCCATGATGGGTGGATACCATGCAGGTGCTTTAAAGATTCAATTTTCAGAAATTTTGTGAGCCTGGATTTAAACAGTCATTAAAAATTAAATAATAAGGCTTAATTAGTGCTGAAACCAAAAAGGTTAGAATTTAATAAATGTGTATGTAAAGATAAGAAATAGATTACTGGCCACACTTCAGATTAAATGACCACAAATGGATTGGCAAATGGGTAGCAAATTAAAAAGCAATTCATTTCAGAGGTCAGGATTTAATGAGAGAAATGAGCAGGCGACAGAGAAAAAATATGGTGAAGGCAAGAAATACACTTTATGAGACTCAATGAAATTTCAAGAATATTAACATTATTATTGGTCAACTGTGTGTTACAGATTCTTAAGTCAGAAAACTATACATGACAACCCCCCTGTACAAGTCAGAGCTCAGAGATCTGAGCTCTGATCTCAGGGGCAGTGGGAAAGATTGAGCTCCTGGCAGGGCTCACTTACCTGATAGGTGCTGCCTGGAGGAAGCCCACCTGGATTAGCACCAAGATGCTGAGAGCCAAGAAGGGTGGAAACTTCCAAAAACCCATGGTGCCTCTCTGCAAGGAAAGAATAAGATCACCACCTGCACCAGTTCAAAGTTTCATGAGCCCACAGACCTGCGCTTCCGTGCTGCACTGTCTGTAGAGGAAAAGGCAAGAGGAGAGAAGATCCCACAACGCATCCCCATACTCTACCACGCAAAGTCTCAAACAACCGGTTGCATTGTTGCTCCCCACACACAGAGCTGGTTCCCTATTTGGCGTTTTTACCCAGGTAGTAGGGAAGAAAACCAAAGGTGGAAATTCTAACACTAAGTGAGGAGAGTCACTGTATGAATGAAGTTCAGTATGCTTTCCAGGTGGGAGCCTCAATTTAAACCAGAGGGAGAAAACTCCCAGAACAAGAATTGTGGCACCTAATTCCACCCCCTTGCACTCGCCCAGGTTCCGAATGAATTTCCCCGTGACCACTAGCACACGGCGCGATCTCTAAACTCACAGTCTGTAGAGAGCTACGCCCGCAT
>NW_004567116.1:29237729-29332249 GCF_000260355.1 Condylura cristata
GGGGGGGCGGCGGGGAATGTGCTGCCCCTAACACCCATTCACACGGCACAACCGCGTCCCTGGATGCCTCAGCCTGAGCTCACCACTTCCAACCCTCCTGGAAGGTCTGATGTTCTGATTTCTTGTGTGAAGCGAGCGGGTCTAACCTGGGAAAGACGTGTCTGTGCCCAGGATGTCGGGGTGAGCGCACAGCGCTGATCCGTACTGTAGATCTGTAACGAACATCGCAGTGCGGAAACAGTGGCAACCACAGGGCGCGTGGGCGTGCAGCAAGGACCCCAGCTAGATGATAAAGCCAGGCACAGCACAAATGAACTCTGGATGATCAGAGAGTGAGCCAAACTATAGGTCCCCACCCCTAGAAACCTCAGCATTTTCTACAACATACCTCCCTGGTATCAGATTATTTTCCCCTCTCGGGACAGGTAAATTCATGATGTGTTTTTAAACTTTGTTCCTTAAATCCTGTGGCATTACTGCCACAAGGGAAGATAAAGCTCAAGGCAGGGAACCCCGGTCCCAGTTTTGAAACTTGCTCTCTGCTGGGGAGAAAGGGAACTTGATGGAAAGAGCTGGGAATTGCAGACCGGTCTTTGGTACCTGGGTTCCTGCGAGACACAAAGCAGTGACGGGCGAGCGGAATAGGACACTGAGCTCACGAGTACTGAACCCGAGCTTCAGCGCCCTGCTGCGTACAAGCACCAGCTGCTCCCCTGACCCCCGCCAGGGTTCTGGCGCTCAGTCCGTTGGGTGGAGCTCTGGGAGAGGCTTTCCACCTGGCGGTGCAGGTGAATTGATAAACTCGGCAGCGCGGATGCTGTTTCCATGGCGCTGCCTCTTGAGTGGTGGGTGGTAGGGGACTCTACTCTCAGCTGCCAAGTGCGAGTGCAGAAATCCCTTCTGCTCCCAAGACCTGAGCTTTCTAACATAAACTTTCTGAAATCATGTTGAGTATGTGCGTCTTATTGCATTTTCCTGACCAGCGAGCTATCCACAGCTTTTACCAGTGTGGTAATGACTGAAGAGGGGTTAAGTCCTCACCACTCCCAGAGGCAGTCACTTGCCATGTCACTCTGTGGGTTCAGAACTCTGCCCCTGGCTGCCATGTGTGCCTGAAACCTTCAGTATCAACCTTCATTTCTCACTCTGCTCTGTGGCGATGCAAACCATGCACTGGGCACTGTGGCTTAGGAATTGGGTTCTACACCTAGAGGGTGCTAGGGTAGTCTCCTTCAGTTCACATTTTATCTTAAGGGTCTGTCTCTCAGAATCAGGAGGGAGTGAGATGGTCTCATTACTAAAATATATTCTGCGCTTTTAAGACACATTTGGCTTGGAGCACAGGTTAAAAAAAAATCCTTTCTTTGGCATATAACACTATGTCTGGCACACTTGTAAGCACTTAGTGTTTGCTGAATGAATGAAAATTCATATTGGAAAATTCACCACTTTCTTATTAGTAATCCCAGCCTGTGGAGTATTCAGACTTAGTTTGGAAGAGCAGAATAGTGTTTGGTTTCCTAAATTGTAGGCATGCCCATTGCAGTTAGTTTTCTACCATTTTATTTGGAACATAGAGTCATTTCATATAGAATTTTCCAGGAATATGAGTTACCATGATGTTTCTTCCTGAAGTTGATGTTCTATTACCTGAAACACAAAACCATTCTTCCTTCACCTCAAGAAAGCTGAATCTTTCTACCATTCCAGGTGCTTAGATTGTGTCAGCTATTTCTCTCAACTTCAAGACTAAACATAGTATGATCAAGTAAAAGTCACTAAGAAAGTACTGATTTAAAAAAAATCAACTCACCATTAGCATTTTAAGTTTTATTTTATAATTTTTAAATCTGGAAATCATGGCCAATTTAAATTCAAGATCAGTTTCAAATAAAGAGCTCATGTTAAACTTACTGTACCCAGTAATATATGCTTAGCATATTTATATGAAAGGAGTCAAGAATATTCACTATTATCTTCAAACTATAATAATATCTATCATAATCAAAACAGTATGGTATTGAAATAAAAACTGATAAAAAGATCAATTGAATTGAATTGAGAGCCCAGAATTAATTGCATGTTTATATTGACAATTTACAGCAGATGAACCAATAATATACATGACAAAAGAAAATCTCTTCAACAAATAGTTTTGGAAACTTGGATAGATATGTGAAAGAATGAAATAGAACATTATCTCACATGATGCACAAAATCAATCCCAAATTGATCAAGACTTATGGCTGTTCTCCTATGTTTCCGTGACTGAGTTGCCTCTCTTTTTCCTTTCTCCTGCCCTAATAAGCCTGTCCTTTTAGTGTGTTAAAAAAAAAAAAAGAAAGATCAGATTTAGATGGGAGATGAAAACATAAGATACAAAGAATAAAAGTTAGGTAAAACTTTCCTGCATTAGAGTAAAAAGCTTCTGTGCAGCAAATAAACTATCATTAAAATAAAAGACACCCTGCCAAATAGAAAACAAATTATATACATCTGACAGGGGTGATATACAAGATACAAAAAATAAACTGATACAAGTATGAAATGCAAGTAATCCAACCCCCCCAAAAAAAATTGGGTCGAGGAGCTAAGTAAACATTTCTCCAAAGAAGACATGCTATGGAGAAACTGGGCTATGAAGAAGAAATGGTCATCATCTTCATCATCAGAGAAATCTAAGTTGAAACCATGATGAGATACTACCTCAAACTTGCGATTCACAAGTTTGAGAATGGCCCACCTCAAAAAGACCAAAAACAATTAGTATTGGCAAGGATGTGGACAGAAAATAATCCTCATAAATTGTTGGTGGACATGGAGAGTGGTCCAGTCCCAGTATCTGGATGGATGTTTCCCAAAATATTAAATATAGATCTACATATGATCAGGCAGTTTTACAACTAGAAGTTGAACAAAAAATTTACAAAAACACTAATTTGAAGGGTTATATGCACCCTTACACTCACTGCAGCACTATTTACAATAATCAAGTGATGGAGATAATCTAAAGTGTCCAATAGATGAGTAGATAAGAGAAGGTGTGTTGTACAAAACACAACACAGTACTACTTAGCTATGAAAACAAGAAACCTTGCAATTTACAAAATGATGGAACGGGAGGGGACTATATTAAGTGTAATAATCAGAAGGAGGAAGATAAATACGGCATGTTCATGTATATGCGGAATACAAAGAAAGGAAAACAAAGGAACATGTAGAACTAAACCAAAAGAATTCCTGGAAATCTGACTGTAGAATTAAGGCTACAAGAGGGTAAGGAAGAGATAAGGAAGCAGGGAGAGCAATGGCCTTGGTGGAAGACAATGGGTGCATTGGTGGTGAGTGTGATATGATAACATACATTGATCATGTATAGCAGTGTGAACCAATGTTACCTCAAATTATTTTTTTGTTTTTAAAAAAGAATGTACATTAAAAAAAAAGGATGTACATTATGAGAAGACCAGTATCTTGAGTAAGTGGTGTTGGGAAGACTGGACAGCCATGAAAGAAGAAATGAAATTGGGCCATTATGTTATACTACATACAGAAGTAACTCAAAAATGGACACAGATTGAATCTACCCAAAGCAACATACAGATTGGATGCAACCTCTATCAAAATAACTTGCTTTCTTCAAGGAAGTAGAACATGTATTACTGAAATTTGCACAGAACCAAAACTACCCCAAATAACCAAGGAAATTCTAACAAAAAAGAATGAAGGCATTGCTTGTCCAGATTGCAAATAGAATGACAAAGCAATGGCAACCAATATAGTGAACTGAAACAGACATTTTTGAAGTGATCTACATATTTCATCTTAAAAAACTAAAATTAGGAACATCATATGACCCATCAGTACCAATCTGTGACATCTATCCAAAGAACATGAAACCATCAACTCAAAAAATTAGATACTTTACAATGTCTATCACGCAATTATTTACAACAGCTAGGGCATGCAAACAGCATAATTATCCATCAACAGAGGATTACAGCACCAAAATATGGTATATGCACACAAGGGAAGAGGAAATGTCATTTATAGAAAAATGGAAGGCATTTGAAGGAATTATGGGTAGTGAACAGATTGACACAGATGAATATTGGACATTTACACAGTGGATGGTTTGGCAAATCAAAACACTTATAAAAACTAGGGAAAGCCAATAAATTAAGTGAGGTTTCTGAAATTAAGTGTGAGAGAAAGGATCAAAGAGAAGGGATAGTAGTAAGAAGAAATTAGGAAAATGTAATTTTTCCAGTACCTACCCCCTCCACAGACCTCCTTCCCCCCAAAGATGACTGAACATAAAACAAGAAACCATAAGACACCTCGGAGAAAACTTTTATAATAAGCTCCTCGACTTTGGGCTTGGAGAAACTTTTTGGATTTGACACTAATAGCAAAGGCAGCACAATTAAAATAACATCAGACTACATCAAAATGAAATGCATCTATACAGCAAAGGAAACCGTCAACAAAATAAAAAATCCACCTACCAAGTGGCAGAAAATATCTGCAAATCATTTGATAAAGTGTTTAAATCAAAAATACATAAAGAACTCATGCAGCTTAATAGCAAACAAACAAAAAAACTAAATGAAATCCAAACAGAAAAAAAAAATTCATATTTAAAAACAGGCAGAGAGAAACTGGTTCACGTAAAAGCCCACCTGTGGAAGCTTCTCAGTTGGATGTTAGTGGTGGGACTTTAAGGCCAGATGCTGGCCGCCTGTCAGCATGGGGAACTGAGACCCAATTAGCAAGGGACAGGAGGTCCCCAAATGCCTTCATGCAGACCTACCTCCAAAAGCACAAGAAGAAACACCCATACTCTTCTGTCTCCTTATCTGAATTCTCCAAGAAACATTCTGAAGAGTGGAAAGCCACGTCTGCCAAGCATAAGTCAAAGTTTGAAGACAGGGCAAAGAGTGACAAAGTTTGCTCTAACAGGGAGTGAAAAATTATGTTCCTCCAAAAGGTGACAAGAAGGAAAAAAAAAAGATCTCAGTGCTCCTTAAAGGCCACCATCTGCCTTCTCCAAAAGATCAACGTGAACACCCGGGCCTGTCCACTGGGGACACCTTAAAGATAGGGGGTGAAGTGTGCTCTGCTCAGCCAAGCACCAGCAACCCCATGATGAGAAAGCAGCTAAGCTAAAGGAGAAATAGGAAAAGGATATGGCTGTGTACTGGGCCAGGGGCAAAAATGAAGCCAGAAAGAAGGGCCTTGGCTGAAAGAAAAAAATGAATCAGAAAATGAGGTTGAAGAAGATGAAGGATAAGTGTTATCTTGCAGTGGTGTGTGGAATGTGGCTATGTGCTCAAGCTCCTTAGATTGTGAATTCAAGTGCAGCTCATAGTATGCAGATTTTTATATATCAGCTCAGACTCTTCGTAGAGAAAATATTTTTTATAAAATCCAGGCTACTATCACACAGATTTTTAAAGCTTCTGATATTGAATATTTCTAAATAGTTCATGGTTTTTTAATTTCTGACTTGTGTATGACAGCAGAGCAAATGCACAGAAATTAGTATTCATAATAAGTTAGGGGCTTTTAATCAATAGAAAGTTACATATTTTTTACTTTTATAATAAAATCATCTATATTTTTTAAAATGCAGAAAGCTATTTTGCCAAAGAAGACACACAGATAGCCAAAACAGGGATATGAAAAGGTTCTCAGATCAAAAAAAGCACAGTACCATGAAGCTAGACACAGCTGCTTCAGCATGAGTTCCATCCCAGCCCCGGATGTGACCTACACGGCACAGCAGACCTCTCCTGACTCACCTGCTGCTCCCCTCAGCAGTGTACTTCATCGATTTGTCTGTTCTGCTCCCCACTCTGTCTCTGGTGAATCCTCTCACCATCCCCGCACCTCTGGCCTGTACCCCAGTTCTGTATGCGTGAATAAATAAATCTTTAAAAAAAGAAAAGGTTCTCAGAATCACTAATCACTAAGGAAATGCAAAGCAAAACCTCAATAAGATATCACCTCACACCTGTCAGAATGGCTATCAAAAAGAGAGAAAGAGAAAGCACAACTGTAGGCATGAACTAGTGGAAAGGGAACCTTTAAACACTGTCCATATCATTTCATTTGGTGTCCAGAGTGGGCTTATAATGAAGTTTCCAAAAATGTAAGGGTTTCCAAAGGGTACTTCCTAAAGACTAGGGTTTCCTATGTGAAATACAAAACCTCCTCAAAGTCCATATCTGATTGACTGAGAGAATACAAAGGAGTTTAGATCTCCCTGGTACTAATGACTTAGATTGTGCCAACTACCCTCAAATCTTCTCTGAAATCAAGTCCAAAATGAGTGTGGTGAAAATCACTATGCCACATACTGCTTTTACAATCGTCACTTGACTATTTGGCCCTTGAATTACAATGTTATTTTATAAGTTAAGCATAGAAATCATAGTCATCTGGAAATAATCTATTTTGGGGGAAAACGTTTTACAAAAACTGACAAATTATAACTATAGTGTTTATTTCCATTTTTTAAAAATTAGATTTTTATACTGCTTGATTTAAAAAATTTTAAGAGGAAATTAGTGTATGCCAAAGACCCCTGTCTGCTTGAAAATTCTTGTGTGAACAACTGAGATGAAAAAATGCACAAAATGATGTAAGAATAGACTATCATATTATTTTAAAAAATAAATAAGATCTTTTTTAAAAATAGAAGAAAAAATTCTTGTGTGAGTTCCCAAGCAATTAAGAGCTCACTCCTCTAATTCTATAAAGTTTATGTACGATAAAGATTCATTCATTTTAGCCTGAGAGAAAGTCAAAGTTTCAAATAAACTGGAGAATTTCAACTGAAATTTTATACTGTTATCCACATGAAAGGAACTTGGAAGTCACTATGCTGCCTACACAACACATAAAAAGTTTAAAAGACTGAAGAAAACAATTTTAGTATCTTCAAAAGAGGTAAATATAGGGCAAGCGCTAAGTCCCAAATAGGAGAAACTGAGCAGATTCTCAGGGCTAATCTCCACAGGAACCAGAGCCTGGAGGAGGCACTGTGTTACAAAACCTCTACAGTATCTGATTTACTGCTGGAGGCTGGGTGTGGACAACCCAGAGTTAACACAACTAGGTTGAGTTTTACTTTCTGGAGTTTGACCAGGCTCTCTCAGTACATCTCAGCAGGGGTTAAAAAACCTGGTGAAATTGGCCTTCTGGAACCACACATGGTAATCGCAATAAATAATGGAGAAAAACCCTCTTGTTCTTGCAGACGTGGGAGAAAGGAACCATTTTGAAATACAGAAGAGCACTCTTATTCATTTTAAGAATGCCTACTTTCAGGAGAAACCCAGTAACTACAACCTAATCTACTGGTATACTACCATGGCCAGAACCTGGAGGGACAGAACTACCTAACTACAGTCAGCTCTCACCTTCCAGCTGGCATCAACAACATAATAGAACCATGGCCTTCATGGAGGCAGAGTTAGTGAGAGTACCTGCTATTGTAGAGCATGAGGGAAGAAGGACAACCCCTTTGATGGTGAACAGATTTGATCCTATGCATTTCTACCCCAAGATCTGGAAATATATCATGATTGCTGTTCCTCAGACTGTAAGGTTTTTGTAGATAGTTCTTGGAAACAGTGAGAACTATACTGAATTGAAACTTTGTGGCTGTTATGGATCACTCTGAAGTGGATGGGTTGCTTGAACACCTTTCAGCTTTCCTTTTGTTTAATTTAAAGGTCTCCCAAGATTCAGTCAGTGCTGTCCAAGAGCACTCCAGATAGGAGAATATTATGTGGCTCCCATATAAGAATGAAACTGCTGAATGGTAAAAGGAGAAATAAGAATTGTGTCCCCTGTCTTTGGGGTCATCACCCTTGGATGACTGTCACAGAGAGAGTTCTCCACCTGTCTGCAGACCCCCATGACCAAGAAGTGCCTTCTACAGCCTGGATCGGTCTCTTTCTAGAGACAGAAGAGAGATCACTGTTTCAGAAGAGAAATAACACACCACCCCCCTCCTCTAGCCAATCTAGGTCAAATGAAAAAATAGAGGACCCGTTTACAAAAGAAATCGTGTATAAGAAATAACTTCACTCAATAGGAGAATGAACAGAAAATTCAACTTTGTTTGAGACTTCACAAACAAGAAAAATTTTTAAGTTGTTGGAGCTATTGACATTTGTCTCTCAAAGGAGTGACACATAAAGATGTAATTCTCTACAGTTTGAAATGGATTATAGAAACCACGTAATATCAGAAACTTACTTTACAGTGCTCTCAAAGAAAAATCCCTTGCTTTCAACTTTATACTTCTATCCAGCTGAAGTATGGTATTCAATACTGTGGAAACAAGATTGGCAAAATTGAACTGAGACCTTTATCTTTTCCAAAACTGATATCATATACCTGTAGTTGAATAAGTAATCTTTAAATGATGCCATGAACACAAGCCAGTAAATAAAGTAAAAGCTGACTCTTAAATTACAGGTTTAAGAAATTTAGCCAGCCTTCACACTGGACAGAGGATGCCCCAGTAGGTGAAGAATTTAAGAAATGTCAAAAAAAATTAATTTGTTTTAGATCATAAGTTCCTTATGTGACTGCTGCATATTAAGACATAGCTCTTCCTCGCATTCATTATTTGGTAATTTGAGGCCATTCAAGATTCCAGTGTCTGCCAGTTTAAGGGCACATTGTAGAGTCAGACTTTTGAGTTACTACAAAAGATTTTTTTTCATACTGTCATTTGTAATGTTTTCTGAGAATCTTTGGAATTAAAGTTTTAGTTACCAAAGATAAGAATCAGGGTAGGCAAGAAATGGGAGAGGTATTTATGGCAGAAAGAAGGAATAAGATAAAAATTTAGGTATAGTTGGGTTGTTTGGTCACTCATTTTGAAAGGGTTGGACTAACTTTCCTCCAGAATAAAAAAAAAAAAATAACCCAAGAACTTGAGGCTATTTTGCCCTCAGGGGCCAGAGAAAGACCTGAGTATGGTGAAGAGCCAGGTTGATAACTCTGAGAGGTAGCTGGAATCAGCGGAATAACTCTAGCTGGTTCCACTTAGATTAGCAACATTCGCCTTGATTCAGGGAGATAGCACTCAGAATGTCTTTCCTCTCCATGTCTGAGAACAGTGTTCCATGTGGAAGAGGCACAGAAATAGGAACCTTCCCACTGTGACAGCAAGCTCCATAGAGAGATGACTGCCTTAGGGTACTGCAGGAACCACAAGGTGCATTTAAAGGGATTTCCTCTACCTGAAGTCACCTGGGACTGGGAAGAGTGGAGCTTTGTGGGGGGTGGAGGGTTCTTACAAACTGGACTTGAGTCCTGCCTTTACTGGTCACTTATTACCCTTGACAGATGATATCTCTGAATCACAGTTACTGAACATGTAAAATGGGGATAGTAATAACTACCTAAGAGGAAAGATTTCATGGTACAGATTTATGAGTGGGGGCTATTATTATAACAAAAGCTTCTCTAGTGGCATCAACTCAAGACTGTAAATTAATTGAAATTAAAGTTTATTCCTCTACTTTTTAATAAGGCACTCTTTAATTTTGAGAATTTAACCTTTAATTTTCAAAATTAAACCATTTGCAAAAGCCACAACAGAATGAATCTACCTTCCCCAAAACTCCTCAGACCCATGCCTGGATGGGTTACAGCATCATTGTTCAAAAGGAATAATGACAATTTATGTTAAACACCCACCCAGCACATTGATTGACTGGCAGGGAGCAGGCCCTCAAGAGTGGTGAATTGTTCTTTGTTTTTTGTTATTTACCATTAACAAAACTTATCCCTTAAAGTGCCACTTATTTCAACTTCTTTGGAAAACTAAGTAAAATGCATTACATGTTCCTCTACTTTCCTCCAAACAATAAACTGAATATAGAATAAATTCTTAAAGGTTCAATGACACTATCATAACAATAATACTCAATGTGTTGGCATGAATACAGTGCTACTCTTAAGACAAGTAGGACCACTGGCCCCAAATTAGTTGATATGCTGCCTGTTCTCTTTGATGTCTAAAATCTACCTAGATCATTTTTCATTTTTTTCTATCAGGTCATCAACAATCACTTCCTGCTGTTGTCATTATAACTGTCCTTAACAACAACCCATTTGTTTGCATTTTCACTTGGTATGCAATGAAACAAACAATAAAACAAAAGCAACAAAAACCAAACTTAGTATGATGATATGGAAACAAAGAACCTGTAGAAATTGAGAATTTTCAAGTATTGGTCAAAAACTCTAAAAAGGGTCTTTGGGGTCTCCTGCACATTTAATACTGTGCAGAGACAAAGCTTGTCAGAATTATGTGCAAACAATAAATGCACTACAACTAAGTACACAGGAGTAATTGTGAGAAGTTTTGTGAGTGTGTGTGTGTGTGTGTTGGCATGCATGTGTACACAAGCCCACATCTGCTTACAGTTTGGCAGGTTTTTCTCCCACAAATAATGTTTTTATTAAGATAAAATGCACAATATAAAATTTACCATCTTAGTCATTTTTCAGTGTACAGTCAGTGATATTAGAAGAATTTCTAACATTGTACAATCCTCTCCTTTCCCATGCTCCATAACTCTCTTCATCATGCACAACTGAAAACTCTACCCATGAAATATTAACTCCCCATTCTCCCTACCCCCTCAATGGCACTCACCATTCTTTCTCATAATTATGAGAACTTTAAATGTCTCACATAAGTGAAACCAGATATTATTTGTCTTTCTTTCTGGCTTCCTTCACTCAACATAGTATCTTTAAGGGTCCACCATTTGTAGCCTATGTCAGAATCTCCTTCCTTTCATTTTTTTCCCTCAAAATTAACTTACATTTTTAATGAAGTGCTATTGTTCTATATCCTTGTGAATATTTTGATAGCATAGGATTTCTAACCTCACCATAGTTCCCCCACCACCAAAAACACCCAGAGTTCTTCATTATAGTCCATTGTGTGTGCCCACACCCCTACAACCATTCTGTTCCCTCTTCTCTTTTACAGGGTGAATAATATTCCACTGTATGTTTGTAAACCATTTTGCTTATCCACTCGTCAATCAGTGAATACTTGGTTTGCCCCATATTGATACTCCATAGTGGAGTATTATTTTGTGAATAATATTAATAACATAATATTATAATTAATAATAATTGATGATATAATATTATCAGTATTATTCACAAAATAATAGTCCAGTACACATGAATGCATAGTTATCTCTTCAAGGCCCTGTTTTCAATGTTTTTGGGTACATATCCAGAAGAATTGCTGTGTTATATACTTTATTTTATATTATATAAAATAAAAATGTTAGGAACGGTCATGCTGTTTTTCACAATGATGCTACCTTTTTAATATTCTGGTTATAAATATACAGTGACTATACATTCATTTATACTTTACATAGTGTACCACAAGGGCACAAGGTTCCAGTTTCTCTGAATTTTTACCAAAATTTGTTATTTTCTTGTTATTGTTGTCATTGTAGTCATTCTAAAGGATTAAGTTGGTATCTGTTTGTACTTTAGATTTGCAATTTTTTTTAAGATTTGTTTTTAGGGCCCTCCCTGGTGGCGCAGCGGGTTAAAGCATAGCACTGAGAAGCTATGGCCACTTCCGCATGAGTTCGATTCCCGCCTGCTCCGGAGGTGACCACATGGCGTGGCAGACCTCTCCTGACCCGCCCGCTGCTCCCCTCAGCAGTGTACTTCATCAATCTGCCTGCTCTGCTCCCCACTCTGTCTATGGTGAAGCCTCTTGCCGCCCCTGAGTCTCTGGCCTGTACCCCAGTTCTGTATGCACAAATAAACACAAATCTTTAAAAAAAAAAAAGATTTGTTTTTATTTATGAATACAAGATCTGGGGTACAGGCCAGAAGTACGGGAGTGAGGAGATTCACCAGAGACAGAGTCAGGAGCAGAATACATGGATTGACTGAAATACACTGCTGAGGGGAACAGCGAGACAGACAGGAGAGGTTTGCTACCCCATGTAAGTCAGTTCCCTGGCTGGGGACTGAACTCATGCTGCAGTGGCTGAGCATAACTTCACAGTGCTGGGCTTAACCCACTGTGTCACCTGGGAGGGCCCCATTTTTAAATCTTTAGAAATGTCTATTCAAGTCATTTAATTAGAGGACTTGACATTCAATCAGAATGTTTGTTCTTATTGAGTTTCAGAGGCTCTCTAATATATTCTGGATATTTTTCTAATATCAAACTGATTTATAAATATTTTCTCTAAAAACTGCCTTTTTAACTCTGTAGATAAGGTTGTTTTTTTTTTTGTTTTGTTTTGTTTTGTTTTATGCATTCAGAACTGGAATACAGGCCAGAGGTGCAGGGGTGGTGAGAAGCTTTACTAGAGACAGAGCTGGGGGCAGAACAGGCAGATCAACGAAGTACACTGCTGAGGGGAACAACTTTTGGATCAGGAGAGGTCTGCCACACAATGTGGATCACCTCCAGGGCCAGGGATCGAACTCACATTGAATCGGCTGCAGCCAGCTTGCAGTGCTGTGTCCTAACCCACTGAGCCACCAGAAAGGCCTGTTGATAGGTTCTATTGATATACAGTTTTTAAATGTTCACAAATCATATTTATCCATTTTTTTCTCTTATTACCTGTGTCTTTTGTGTCATATCAGAAAAATAATTGCCAAATCCAAAATTGTTGAGTTTTTGTCTTTAGTTTTTCTTCGAAGAGCGATACTGCTGTGGGTTTTACATTTTGGCCTTGATCCACTTTTTGTTAACTTCACAATATGGTGTTAGCAGAGGCCCAGCTTCTTATTTTTTGCATGCTTGATGTCTGTGGCTTCATATTTTGCATGATATCCAGTTTTTCCAGTACCTTTTGTTGAAAAATACTATTCTTTCCCTGTTGGAAGGTCTCTGCATCCTTGTCAAAAGTCCCACATACACAAATATTTCGGGATTCTGTCTAAACCATGACCTATATATCTGTCCATAAGCCAGTAGCACATTGTTTGATTACTATAATTTTGTAGTAAATTGCTTTTATAAGTATTTTACATTTTATAAAATGTAAATACATTTTATATATTATAAGGATTTTTTGAGATATAACTGACAGATGACATTAAATTAACTTTAGGTATACACAAGTGTGATATCTGCATGTGTTACAAAATTAGTCTACTCTCTGGTTCAACATGGCAGAGAGGACACTTTATTTAATTCAGTTTGCTAATATCTTATTGAGGATTTTTACATTAGTGTTCATCAGGGATATAGGCCCATACTTTCTTGTGGCATTCTCATCTGCGTTTGGTACTGGGCTAATGCTGACCTTGTAAAATGAATTTGGAAGTGCTCCCTCCTCTCCAATTTTTTTTTGAAGAGTTTGCAAATGATTAATTTTTAGAATGCATAGTAGAATTCATCTGTGAAGTCATCAGGTTCTGGCCTTTTTTCTATTCATAAGTTTTTGATTACAAGTTCAGTCTCCTTACTAGTAATCAGTTTGTTCAAATTTTCTATTTTTTCCAAGATTCAGTCTTGGTCGACTGTGTAATTGTGGGAATTTATCTGTTTCCTCTAGGTTGTCAGATAAATAGATAGAAAGATAGATCTATGTATATGTGTGTGTGTGTGTAACTTCAGAGAAGTATCATATGATCCTCTATATATCTGTGGTATCTGTTGAGTCCTTTCATTTTTGTTCATAGTGAGCCTATCTAAAGGATTGCATATTTTCTTTATCTTTCAAAAAAATTAATTCTTAGATCTACTCATCTCTTCTAAAGTGTTTTTAGTCACTATTTTATTTATTTCTGCTCTAATTTTTGCTATTTCCTTCTTTAGCTCATTTTCTTATTTTTGCATTCCCTTGAGTTATTAGTTTATATTGTTTGAGATTTTCTTGTTTTTTAACCCATGCATTTATCACTATGAATGTTCTTCTACAACAGCTTTTAATATATCCCCAAATTTTAGCATATTGTATTGCCATTTTCATTTGCCTCAAGGTATTTTTCAAATTTCCTTTCCCCCCACCCCCTTTTTTCTTTTTAGACATACCAATTGGCACTTTTAGACCTTCTGGGTCTGGATATCTGTCTCCTTCCCCAGATTAGGAAAGTCATTATTTCTTCACATAAGTTTTCACCCCTTTCTTTCTCTAGTATCCTTATGGGACTCCTATAATGTGAATGATAGTCACTTGATGTTGCCCCCAAATACCTTAAATTATCTTTTTTCTTTTTGCACTTCTGAGTGGTTGCATTCCTCCACCTTATCTTTGAATTCACTGATCCTTTCTTCTGTTTAATGTAGGCTGCTGTCAAATCCAGTTAGTATATTTTTTAGGTCACTTAATATAGCTTCAGCTCTATGTACTTGGTACTTTCATTTTTTTACCTTTTTTTTTTTTAATGCATACAAAAACTGGGGCCTAAGCCATAGATGTGGAGGAGGGGGTGAAAGACTTCATTGGAAACGGAGTGGGGAGCAGAACAGGCAGATCTAGTGAAATACACGGGAATTTTATACTGGGTAAATATGTGCAAGCACCATGTGGGTCGGCTCCCTGGCCAGGAGCCCAACAAACTTAGGCCACCGTGGCTGGTGATAGTTTGATAGCACTGAGACTATGCCACCAGAGAAGCCCTATTTTCTATCTTTTTGTTGAAGTCCTCACTGTGTTGATCTCTCCTTCTCACAAATTTAGTGGGTAACTTAATGACAATTACTTTAAACTTTTTATCAGGTAAATGCCATCTCCATTTCATTAAGGTTTTTCCTCTGTGACTTTATCTTGTTCTTCTGTTTTCAAACACATTCCTCTATATCTTCAAGATACTTGACTCACTCTCTGTATTGGTTTCTAGGTATTAGATGAAATAATCATCTCTTCCAGTCTTGAAAGAGTGCCTCCAATCAGAAGTGAACATTATCATTCAGCCCCATCCAAACCTTTGGATGTTTCTGGGATAGAGTTGAGTTTATTAATACTTCTTTTCTAATTTCTTAAGTTGTAAAGTTAGCCTGTTTATTTGAGATACTTCTTGATTTTTAATATGCCTACAGTGATAAATTACCCCCTTTGTATAATCTTTATTTATTGTAGAATTATTTATTTTGACAAGCAATTTTGTTACAATTTTATACTTTTATTAAAATAGGGAGGTGGGTGAAGAAGAAAAATAGGCAAAAAAGGACACTGTATTATGGCAACAAGATTTACTTGAAATTTTCTTAGGAGACACTGATGATGATTATTTTATTTCTGTGAACAAGACCAGCCTGAATTGCTAGTAAACTCTTCTGGAAGATACAATCTTCAAGAAACTCATCTTTCAGACAAATATGAATTGAAATTGAATTTCTTGAGAACTTTGTTTTCTCTCCATTTTTTAAAGTCCATGCCCTCATGAGGAATTTTATTCCACCACATTGCTTCATCCATTCTCCCCAGTTAGCATGCTTATTCACATCTGTGGCAATCCTCTTCACTTTCAGAAATAGACACCTGTTTTTTAAAAATAGGATACAATTAATAGTGGGAATTAATTAGATATTAAAAAATAATGTTTGTCATTCTGAGAGATGTTACGTTTACCATGATCACAAAGGTGGGAACTGAGGAGACTACACAAAACTGTGGACATAAGGAAAATCTCAGGGACCTGTGACCCAGGGGTCAGAAAAGTAGATGTTAACATAACTATTTATTTTTAAGATTCATTTTAATTATTTATGCCGACAAGAGCTTGGGTGTTGGCCAGAGGTGCAAGGGGGTGAGACAATTCACTAGAGACAGAGTGGGAAGCAGAATAGGCAGATCTACTGAAATACACTGCTGAGGGGAGCAGTGGGAAAGACAGGAGAGGTCTGCTGCTCCATGTGGATTAGTTCCCTGGCTGGGGGATCAAACTCACGCTGAAGTGGCTGCCAATAGCTTCACAGTGCTGAGACTTAACCCCTTGTGCCACCAGGCAGGCCCTACACTACTACTTTTTAAAGCCCGCACAGTGCTGGGCCCTAGAATGTGCTATAGAACCATTAGTTCCTTGACTGCTCTCCAAGAGAAAACAGGAGCTCATGATAGCAGTGTCTCACTCTGCCTTGCAATTCTCATATGAAGACATCAACTAGACACACAGCTTTAAACAAATGTGGAAAGTTATGCTTTAATTTTCCAGCTAAAAGGGTTAAAAGGATCCTGTGGGTGCAAAAACCATTTCTACCCGAATAGACAAGTGTGTTTTGAATATTTCCAATGGGTCCAGATAAGATTTAAACCAAAGGAATGAATGTCTAACAACTGAACTTCACCCGTCATTAAGAGACATTATTCTTTAACCAATGAGAGGGTACTTCAGATCTTAGAGAGCATATCACTTTGTCCTGGGTGAGTATCCAGAGCTCAGGCCAGGGCTACAGTCATGCAGAAATTTCCAGGAGCCTGTGAGACACTCTCAGCTGAAGTTTTTAATGCTAATGAGTCCTGGAGCATGATTATTTTTAACTTTTAGCTGAAAGCTTCTTTTAAATTTGTTATGAAATATTTATTTTTATTTATTTTATTTTATATTAAGTTTTAGTTATTTTACTAGAATATGCACTAGTGTCTGTCATTCTGGGTTGATTTTCCAGGATACACAGTATATTTTTTTACATACATTAAATTGCCTTTTTTTTATCAGAATAATTTTTTCAATGTCTATTTCTTTGTATTCTGTTATACTCAATTGCTTTGATTTTCTTCTTCAAGAATTTACATAAATACATCACATATACACAAACACATTTTGCTGATGTTCTTTATCACTTTCTTTTAAATCCATTTTCATTTATTTTATAATTTTAATTTAAAACTTTCCTTCTTTCCACTATTTTTTTTCCTTGAGTATAATCTATAGTATTTATTAACCAACATGTTTCTTCTAGTTCCATCACCATTCTAAAAGAGTCTTTCTTTTATTTCTCCTTGATTTTATAAGCTCTGCTTTCAAATATTCCTGCTTACTGTTTTCCAATATTATTATTCCTGAGTTATTTTAATTCTAATATACGTGTTCTTTAGTAGTTTCTCTTCATTTTCTTAATTCCTCTTAGCTTGTTCAAAATAATATAGTTTTCCTGTATGTGGGGCATGCCTTTCTAGTTTGTCTTGTTGCATTAAAGAATGTCACTATGCAAATAATTTTCTTTTTATTTTCAGATAATCATTTCGAACAGGTTTGACTATTTTTCTTTTCTATTGATAATATTTCAGCAGGCTGTTAGCCTGCACTGGAACAGAGGGCCGGTAGTCCGCGGAGTTTTACTGGCTTCAAGGTTCCAGAGCTCCCTCTTCTGTCATTTCTTTGAAGTGTGAAAAATTCTCTGCTCGTTGAGGTATCTCTTTTCCTCCTTTGCCCCATTATTCTTACTTAAAACAAGGTTTCTGTTCTAGAAATTCTGTTCTGTTCTAGCGTTCTACACTAGAATTATGAATTGAGATGGCTCCAGGACCTCTGGCTTCCCAGGACTCTTAGTGCGGTCTCTTGCATTCATGTAAAAGTGTAGTGTACTCCCAATTTGGTCGTATGTTCTTTAGGAGTATATATCTTCAATGTATATAAATAAAAAGCATTTCTAGCAATATCCAAATCACATATAATCCATAAGGAGAAGAAAACTACCCAAAAGAATAATGTGCAAAGAATAATCTGCAGAGGAGGAAATCTGAATGTCAAATAAATATGAAAACTTACTCCATCTCAATGGTTATTGTAGATGAAAATTAAAACATGAAATAGAGTTTCATCTGAGTCAGCACTAAAGACATTACAATAACCTAATAAAATAATTACCAACAAAGAGAATTAAATCATAGCCTCTATTAGAAAACCATCACCCCACATGTATTCAGAATAAAGGAAGCCATAAAAATATCTGATAAGAAGAAGGAATTACTCACTTCTGGATTATTTACTTGAAGAATATAAAAATACTAATTTGTAGAGCTACATACACCCCCAAGCTTACTGCAGCATTATTCATAATAGGCAAGAGCTGGAAACAACCCAATGTCCATCGACAGATTACTGAGTAAAGAAGATGAGAATATGTGTACAACTTAGCTATGTGAAGGAAAGAAGATGAAATCCTGTCATTTGTAACTACACGCATAAGCCTAGTAGTGAAAGAAGTCAGGTGGAAAAAAGAAACTGTGACTTTGCTCATCATTATAAAAAAAAAACCAAATGAATGAACTAAGTACATCAAAAATAAACCTTTAGACCATAATGCCAAATGAGTGGTTATCAGAAGGGAAATGGAAAAAAGAGGTGGTAAATCAGATAAAGTGGATCAATGGTATACTAAGTAGCTGAAAGGCTCTAAAAGCTTAATGGAAATTTACTTGATGAATAAGAAGGCCACCTATGAACTAGGTTTCTTTCTGAGAATTTTCAACCTTCCTTTCATGAATACCTGCCTAAGGAATTTTGAACTTGACTGGCCAAACCCCCCCCCCCAGTTGCATAAGCCACTTTTGGGCAATTTATTTCTAGATAGATGATGATGATAATGACTGACAGGTTCAGAGACAGTCATGTATATGTATATATGATTTTTCTACTAGTACTGGTTCTAGTTTTCTGCTGGAACACTCCCTGATACAATGACAATACCAGATTATATTATCTATTTACTTTCACATCACATTTGTAAATACCATTAAAACAGGAGTGGTGCCTTTTAACAGAGTTAAGGGGTAATTCCTTACTTAGTACATTATAGGGTTGGAAAAGGAAGGAGAAGAAAGACTTCCAGAGTCTTTCAGGAAGTTCTGCTGAAAGCCAAATCATAACAGCAGACTCCATAGAGAAATCATTCTTTTGTTAAGTCACAAAGTGGAGTATTTATCCACTTTTTAAGGTTGTAGTGAACAATGAAAGAAAAAAACTAATTTTTAATATATGTATAGCTAAATTCAAATGTTATTCGATTAAATAAAAACCAAAATCTGATTCTAGAAAGCAGTCATTTCTGTGCTAAAAATTAAGTTTCAACCAAAAGGCTACCAGTGTAGTTTAGTGGCAATCAAATTTAATATTTAAAGGAACTATAAATATTAATATCTAATAGCCCATAATCAAATACTTAGGAGTTACATTCCATTTTTGTTCCAGTGGTACAAGAAAACAGAGTTCCATCTGATTCAACACAAGAGATATTACAGTAATCTAATGTAATAGCAAAAGAATGAGTCAGAATCTTGCTTTCTATTAGAGAAAAGACATTACCTTGTGGGTGTTTCAAAAAAGAAAGCCAGAAAAACAATCTGATGACACGAGAGAATGACATCAAAACTTTTAAAAGAGTTGGAGACTGAAGTTTTAAAAATACACACTTTTTAAACTATGCCTTAAACCTATTTTTTCAAACTAAATTCTGAAGGTTTATTACATCAGCACATCTGGGTATTCATAAAGACATAAAGGCCCCTCTCCGCTTAATTAATCTGAATCTCCAGGGTTGGTCAAGTCTAGCACTGAATAGTCACTACACTCCCCAGGTGATTCTGATGCACAGCCAGTTTGGGGAAGTAACTTAAAACTGTCAGGGTCTTAACAACACATTTTTTTCCCTTCATCATGTTTAGTTTCCTGCACAAGGCTTTCTCGTGATTTCTCTTACCTTCCAGCAAAATTTCTGTGTTTCCTTTGATCTATTAACTCATTTAACCAGAGTATGTTATTTTACAGAACCATGAAATTGAGTTGGTAGAAGAACAGAAGAGTGGAGGAGACACAATCTTTTAGTTCTCACCATAGTGGATCTCTCGTTCCTGCTCTGTTTTAGTAGCTCAAGTATTCTCTTCAACAAAACCACAGGCATAGTTATATTCCAATGCAAATCTGCATGTAATCTACAACCTGGCATGTAAGATTTAGGGACAGAGTTTTCCAAGAGGGCATCATAGTTTTAAAAGATTTGAAATAAGTATTTTCTTCTTGACATGTTATTCTTTAGACAAACTTTGATTAAGAGTAAGACACTAGACTAGGTTCAAATCCCTGTTGCAACACAAATGTGTCTTAAAAGATTGCTTCCCCTTTCCATATCTAGCATCTCTCAAAGGTAGAGTGAAGATACAATATCTCATACAAAGTAAGAAAAATAGCTAAAAACAATTGGAGTGCTAAAGAGAAGACAAAAGTTTCTTATCCATTAAAGGAATACTGGTCACTACAACAGCTCCAAGTCAAAATAGGGCCTATGGTGAGTAATAAAACCACCACACTGATTGTTCTAGTAAAAAATATATATATATATGTATATATTTTTTTTAAAGATTTATTTATTTATGCATACAGAAATGGGATACAGCCAGAGGTGCAGGGGCAACAAGAGGATTCACCAGAAAGAATGGGGAGCAGAACAAGCAGATTGATCAAGTACAAAGCTGAGGGGAGCAGCGGGAGAAACAGGAGAGGTCTGCTGCGCCACGTGGGTCACCTCCATGGCAGGGATCAAACTTGCACTGAAGCTGCTATGGCTTGGCTTAGCTTCACAGTGCAACGCTCCAACCCACTGCACCACCAGGAAGGGCCCCCTACAAAGTTTAGATTTAAATCAAAGAAAAACAAAATTGAATAGCCTTGATTAAAAAACTAACCATTATGAACTATCTATTATGAACTATTATAAACTACCCATCTGGAGTTGAAGAAGGTATAATCTGATGTAGCAGAATGTATTTCCCAAGAGTGTCTACTCCAATATTTCTCATCTTGTAGGTTTTCTTTTTAAACCTTGTCATTTCCCTATAAAGAGAGGAGTTTATGTCCCTCCCTCTTAAATCTGGAAGAGCTCTGTAACTAGCACTATGAATAGTACAGTAGAGGGGACCCTAGGAGACAACTCAGGCTTAGTCTTGTGGGCAGTACAGCTTCTGCATAGCTCTATCCTTCAAGATCCTAGCTTTTGGAATCCAAGAATCAAGCCATGAAGAAGCCCAGGCCACTTGGGGAAAACCCAGGCTTCCTAACCTTCAGCCCCAGCTGAACTCCCAGTCAGCAGCGGCTACCAGCCAGCTGAGGGCTGCATCTTGGCAATAGGCCTTCTCACCTTCAGTACAGCTGCCCCTGCTGATGCTGTATCAGACACAAGCCTTCCCTGCTCAGCCCTACACTAGATTTCAGAGCTAAGTGGACTGTTTTTTTGTTTCAAATCACTAAGTTTTGAAGTGGGCGGATATATAAAAGTTGCTTACCAGAATAGAACAATACCTAACTTTTTAGACAAGGTATGCAAGTACTAGACATCAGCATTTCTTTAATTACTCTGAATTGTTAGGACGACATAACTGAGTATCCAATTCAACTGAAGAATGTTATTCAAAGTGGTGCCAGGATTCATACTTTATATAATGGATATTATTTGTTCAAGTATGACAAAAAAAATGTATGTAAAAGGCTGCTCACTACAGTGCTTTTTACTAGCAATAAGAAAAAGAAAAGAAGTGAATGGTCATTAATAAGTAAAATACATTGTGGCAGATCTATACATATGAGGCATTAATGCACATAGTTTATATGTACTATATAATATATAGTTTAGCTATTATATAATTGCAATATATATTACAGACAGTAAAAAGAAGATAAATTTCCAAAAGAACTAATTATAAATGAAAAAAATGCAAAGTTGTATATAGGGTGATTCCATTTATGATAAAATGTATCATGGAACTTTATTTGTCATTGCATAAGGAAAATGATTTCTGGAAAGAGAGCAAAAGGTACCCATCATTAAGGAGGGTACCTCTGTGGTATAAGATTGTGGAATTGATTTGGGAAATGAGAACTTAAATTTTCTACCCTACATTCTTCTATACTTACAAATTTCTTCCTATGACTTTGATAATAAAAAATACATTAAATGCACATAAAGAGTACCAACGACCTACAAAGTAGTAGGATTACTTTTCCAGCTTTGTTTTAAAGGCATTCCCTGAAGGAGGTATGCTATTCAAGCTGCATTTGTCCCTGCTAGGTGGTCACACTAGTGCAGGAGCTCTCACACACAGCCTCCTGTTCAGAGTGTTCAGGACGGTGGTCTTAGCGTCCATTTAGAACAGTGAAACACTAGAGAAAAAGTAATCAATCTGACCAAGTTCAATTCACCATAAAATTATGAACAGGGGCCTCCCTGGTGGCACAATGGGTTAAAGCACAGCACTATGAAGCTATCTGCAGCCACTGCAGCATGGGTTCTATACCCTGCCAGGGAGCTGACCCATTCTCAGCTCTCCTCAGCAGTGTATTTCAGTAGGTCCACATGTTCTGCTCCCCACTCTATCTCTGGTGCATCCTCTCACCCACCACACACCTCTGGCCTGTACCCCAGTTCTGTGTGCATAAATAAATAAATCTTAAAAAGAATTATGAACACTATAAACAAGGGGAATAAAAGTTTTATCTTTCAATTTCCTACAACAATATTAAGTGTTCCCGCAACTGACATGATAACTTACCTCATTTCTCAACTTGCCTCAGAAATAAACTACATTAACACAGAAACTAAGAGAACTACGCCTGTTAATAGAGACAGCAGCGTTCGTTGTGACACCACTGTCATTTACCTTACCTGACAGAATTCTGGTAAATTGCTCTCAAGTAAAAGCTAAAATTACTATGATTTTCTAAACACATATCAGCTAGAGGTTAGATTAGGTGAGTAGGATGAAGGTAGGCGGAAGAAAATGTCAATAATAATGCCTCTTGTTATCTATGACTCATAGGGCAACACCCTAGATAACTAAGATTTATCATGAAACCACACACTTTAGGATGATTTTGATATTTTCATATCATTTTAGTGTACTTTTTGACAGGAGGTTCTGCTTTGAAAATGTGAAAAATGTAATGAAACAATCACTGAAGAGACTTTTGAGTAAGTTAAAAATTTAAAACAAAAAGTATAATAACAATCTCAACAAAATATAAGACTTCCACAGTTCTCAACAAGCCAATTCATTGCATCTAAGACTCCTGCATGACCCTCTGAGCTCCTGGACCATCCACCACTTGGTCAAGAAGTCTGAAGTTGTCTGTGCCAATACCTGACTGACATCAGGATAAAGAGCGGAGCCTCCCCTGTGGCCAGTTCAGCTCACCTGACACCATGTTATGGCTTGCTGTACCCATGTCTTAAGGGAAGACCTAGGTCTTATTCATGTTTGCTCTCTGTTTAGCACAGTAATTGGTTTAAGTTTCAGCAAACAATTTTCAAAGATCACTGTCTACCCAAAATATAGGCAGGAGAAGAAAGAGATAAATGAATTTAGAGAAAACGAAACTGAGTTGTTAGGCTGGAGAAGGTGCTGACATTTCCTATGCCCAGCGTGCACCAAACATCATTCCCATTGTGTGTGACCTCCCTTGTTTAATCCTCACCCCAAGCTGTAGGAGAACACTACGTCCAGGAAGAACACTAGACCTCACTAAGTCTTCCAGAGGTTGCTGCCACTCACTCTTCCCACCCACCCTCCTCAGAGCTGGCAACTTGGTCAAATGTCATTGACCTAACAATCCTCCATGACTCTCCAGTAGCCTTGGAATCATCTCCAACTCGCTCCACTGACTTTGAGGAGCTGTGGGCCTGCATTCCCATGTCCCGGCCTCCATTCTTGCCACTCCTGCTCTTTCTCTGGAGGTGTGATGCACCCCTCGGTTCCTGGAGTTCACACCATGCCCTGTCCACGTGCTGGCCCTCCCACAGCCAGCTCTCCACCAGAACACTTTTCCTTAAATGTTGAGTGGCCCAAGGAGTGGGTGCAGGGGTATTGAGGACAGTCAGAGTAGGGACCTGTTCAGGGGCAGGAACTGGAGAAAAAGGGACAGGGGGGTCGTCGCAAAACTGGGGTGCAAGATGAGCACTGGGAGATTAAACTGATCAAAAGATGTAGCACAGCTGGCACCCACTCTCTCCCTACTGTCCTGCTCTTCCTGCGAGCCTCAGCTTAGTGTCACTTCCTCTGGAAGCCTTTCTGGGCCCCAGGGTGGTTCAGTCCCTTGGTCTTGGGCCCTCTGGTTCTCTGCACTCCTCTGTAATGCAACTCACAACCAACTGAAGCTCCCTGAGGGCAGGGCCATGTCTTTCTTGTTAGCTTCTCCCTCCCCAGCCCCTAGCATTGCAAACACTACCAGTGGGTACTTTAGGTATATTTATTGACTTGATTTGCATGCAATTATAGTTGATTTATGTTTCTCATTGGTTTTGATGGTGTTTGGTTTTTGCCTTTTGCTTTTTTGTTTTTGTTCACTAGTTTCTTTGAATTAATGTTACTGGATATATGGAGATTTTATAAATTTCTTACCACCATCCAGAGAATACAACTGGTAAGAGAGTGGGGCTACTCTTCAATATAAATCATAGTATTTAATTGAATAATAGAATTGAAAACCAACTATCCTCTGGAAGTACCAACATGGGAAGTAGGGATGGAAACACCCTAGGAGAGTAGTAACCTCACACCTTCCAGCTTTCTGCTGCTAGTTCCTTGCACGTGTTCCTAAGTGAATTTTAATTGTCAAATAATCATAGAGACATAGAGGAAATTCTCCCCTATTCCTTTGAAGTTCTTCTCAGACAGGTGGGGCAATCAAATTAACATCAGACAGATTAGTATGAAAAAAAAGTACATATATATGGAGAACCAAAATGGCTATAAATTTTAGCATAAACAGGATAGACTAAGGTTTTTTTAATCCTTGAATTAATGAATCACATAGAGCCTGGGATATTAAGGAGAAAGGAGGGGGATTCATCTGATGAGGGAGGGTGACACAAATGATGAAAACAGATGGTCTGTAACTAAATGTTTGCTCTGCTATACAATAGGTTTCACCCAGGGGTGGAAAGAGCACAAGGGACTATGGTGATGCTACACTGGTGAATTGGTCATGGGAATTTTATGGGGACTATAACCAAAATGAGAAAGCATACATTGCACAAAAATGAATATTTCTTGTCATTTGCTGTGGAAATGTTACATCATTTCACTATAAGGATACCTATTCAGATCACAGAAGAAAGATATTTTAACTGCATAGATTAAACCAATGAGGAAAAAAAAATAGATAGATTTCGCCCGTAGAAAAGGTATTTCTGGAGCTGTCCCTAAACACAGATAATGCCCCTAGTCTTCCTTCTATTAGGTAGGAGAGGTAACAATAAAAAATTTCTCTTTAAGTCCACAGCCTCAATTGACCTTAACTCAAAATAATCAACAAGCCAAGGTGACATGTTTTTTAAGGTCTATCCTAGACATGCAGGCCTATCTGAACATTTTAGGGCAGCTGAGCCCACACTGTAGTTCCTCTCTAATGAGTTATATAGTTATTCATGCCCTTTGTTTAATAATTCCTTGGTATTTCAAATGCTTTCCTATACATTTTAGAGGTTTTTTTTTTCAACAGCAAAGGTGTTATCTTCATCATTATCTTACTTGTACTTTGGTATTTAACTATATTCGTAACTTTCATTTTGGCAGTGATGACCAATTTTCAAATTTTAGCCTTAAAATTGAGGTTTTCTTTATATGTTCTAAAATGACCTGCATGGATAAACTGAATGTATTTTAAACAAATATTTGTTCTCTTTGGAAATTAAATAACCCTGGAGAATACAAATACACACACACACGCAATACATGCATACACATGTGTGCCTGTATACATAATTTTACAGAGATGAAACAATTGATTTAAATTTTATTTTAATCCATTCATAAGTTCTAGGCAATCATTACATTTGTAGCTGGAGGTTTATCATGAAGTTGTGAAATTGATTCATATACATAGCAGCTAAAATGCATTTTTACAAAGTTTTTATTTCTCTAGAGATAAGTTACTGAAAAACTGTATTTCAGAGCTCAGGTTAAAATACTGCTTTGAAACTATCCCTGTGTGAGCAAGACAATATTTTTTTAAGCCTGGCCCTCCCTCTATCTTGGCAGGATTTGAAGATTTCTAATTAACTGTAGTGTTCCAAACTGTTTCAACATTATAGTTTTTGAAGGAGAGAGCCAAAACCCTTTTATCAAAGGGGGTACTGAGAAAGAAATTTGGAAGAAAATTAAATAGTTGCTAGCCTGTCATATATTAAAATATTATCAAAAAGAATGATGGTACTTTTCTTCCAGGAGCCAACAAATTCATGTATCAGAATACCCAACTGGGAATTCCGCTCAGTGACTTGACAGTATGTTAGAAAAAAAACAATGGTTCTTTTTGTGTGTGTGCCTCCTTTACTCCCACTACTCCCAAGCTACCAAGAATTTGGACACAGAATATGTGTGGGCTTTCTCCTACCAAACACTTCTTTAGCTGGGTATCCTATAATTTCACTCAGTGGTGCCACTCTCTACCTGGGAAGTGCTCCTGTTACACTTCAGATGTCAACTGAAAGTAGTAGGTCCTAAGGTTACCCGTAAATTCTGTCCAACTTGGTTACATGTGGGAGGTTTCCAGACCCCTTCCCAAGTTCTATCAATTTGCTAGAGTTGCTCACTGAACTCAGGGATACACTTAACATTTACCAGTTGATAAAAGGATTTGATAAAGCTTACAAATGAATAGTCAGATGGCGAAAACATAGGAGTGAATTCTGGGAGCACCCAGAGTAGATAAGTTTCTTCTGTGAGGTTGGGGTACACCAACTTTTCCAATATTTGGATGTGCTCACCCATCTGGAAGCTCTCTAAACCCCATGCTTCTGAGGTTTTGAATGCAAGGTTCTTCACTTCCATATGATCAAGTATTAATTCTACCTCCAAGCCCTCCCTCATCCCTGGAGAAGGAGGGAGGAGGAAAGGCTAAAAATTCTGACTACAACTTGGACCAACTCTCATCCAGGAACCCCCCATTCAGGAGCCCACCCACTCTTCCATCTGACTGTTGCTGATTTATATCCTTTGCAATAAATCAGTGATCTAGTGAATTTAAAAA
The DNA here is from genome assembly GCF_000260355.1 of Condylura cristata. Classification (NCBI taxonomy): domain Eukaryota; kingdom Metazoa; phylum Chordata; class Mammalia; order Eulipotyphla; family Talpidae; genus Condylura; species Condylura cristata. The sequence goes on from NW_004567116.1 coordinate 29,264,733, forward strand.
AAAAAAAAAAAGAAAAGAAAAGAAATTGGCCTCACCAATGTAAGAAGGCATCGTTCAATTTGATGAGGGCCCGACAAGAACAAAAGGGCAGAAAGAAGGGCAGATTTGTTCTCTCTGCTGGAGCTAAGACATCCATCTTCAGCTGCCCTTGGACACTGACACTCCTGGTTCTCCAGCCTTCTGACTCAGATCACAACATACACTCTTGGCCCATGACCCCCAATTCTCAGGCCTTCAGAAGACTGATGTTTTATACCACTAACTTGCCTGGTTTTCCAATTTGCAGATGGCAAATTGTGCCACTTCTCAGCCTCCTTAATTATGTGAGGCAATTTCGATAATATAGCTCATTTATCTATCTATCTATCTATCTATCTATCTATCTATCTATCTATCTACCTATCTATCATCTATCTATATCTCTCTATGTCTATCATTAGATATAATAGGATTGACCTTCACAAAAATGTTCAGACAGGCTTTTTCCAATAATGTCACACTGGTACATAGAGCTAAGGTCAATCAAGCACTTCTGGGCCTTGGGAGAAACTGTTGCCATAGCCTTAAAAAATGAAGATTACAAGATCCTCCCTGGTGGCACAGCAGGTTAAAGCACAGCACCAAGAAGCTAAAGCCACTTCTGCATGTGTTCAATCCCCAGCCCTGGAGGGGACCCACATGGCATAGGAGACCTCTCCTGACCCCCCCCACTACTCCCTCAGCAGTGTACTTCATCAGTCAGCCTGTTCTGCTCCCTACTCTGTCTCAGATGAAGCCTCTCACCGCTCCTGCACCTCTGGCCTGTACCCCAGTTCTGTATGAATAAATAAATAAATCTTTTTTAAAAAAATGAAGATTACCAAGATTTAGAGACAGCTCCAAAGAGAATGGATAAACCTATCTTAGAGCAGGCAAACATATTGAGGTAAGGTATATACCTTGTTACCAAATTCAGGGGGTTTGTTGCTTGTGACTCCACCAACATATCAGACAAATTTATTACTTGATTCAAGTAAGGAGACATGGAGATAGTGTTAAAAGGTCTATCTCCCCAACTTCTCAGGAGACCACAATATATGTAGAGGAACTGGTGTTATTCTGGGCACTGCTGAGAGGCAGATGCAGATCAGTTATATGAAAGGAGTGTACCTCTACACACATTGTATTGTTCCAGCCTTGGAGTTGCGTATTTAATGGGCTTACGGATGTTAGTGAGTCTAAATTTACTCCAGGTTGCTGACTTGTGTTCATTCACTCATGGTGGCTGGGCACAAACTAGTTTGAACTGGAATTCTGCCTGAGTTCCCTGACATCAGTTGCCCTTTTACATATAGATAAGAATTACTTTCTTACCACTTGCTTCTATCCCAGGCCTCTACCCCATGCCTTAGCATAGTACATAACCCGCCAGTTAGTTCTATTTCCAATTTACAGCCATTTTAAATTCTCCTTATGTATGTCATTAAATTTGATCATCTTCTATTAATATGTCTAATGTTCATTTGCTTGTCCAGCCTGAGAAGAAATTAGAGAGGTGGAGGAATTTTCCCCTATGTCCCAAAAATATCCAGCTGACTCTGCTACTCTGAAGAACTATGAGTAATGCAAATTTTGGTAATGAGTGGTTATAAAGGAACAGAATTCTAAAGAAGGGTTTTCTGAATTATTTCTGTTGTTTGTGGAATTGACTCTTTTAATATACAAAAAAAAATGCTAATGACACTATTTCAGTAGTAAAGTGAGCACTGTAGTCCACAGTGTGAATGTTTATAGAGTTACACGAAATACCTGCATTGGATACTCAACTACCTATAAAACCACTGGATAATCAGCCAATTATAAAAACCTTGGAGATAAGTGACTCAACATATGCTTTTGAATATTTTTTGGAAAACAGTAATATAATGATGATGGTTGGGCATTAGAAGGAAAAGAAAGGATGAATGCAGGGATTAAAATTTTCAGCTCAAGTTCAGCATAAATGCTTCTATATACATGCTGAATGAGACATCTTATTTCCTATATCTATAGGGGAAAACTGCTGAAAAATTAAATCTAGACCCTTCTTTTGCAACTTGCTGAATTACAGTGCAAGTTTTTAAGGGATCCTCTAACTTGTGATAGAAACAAGAGGGAAGGCTCTGATGAAGCTGGGGACATTAAACCTTAAAATTCTGATGAGTGTTCCTTGCCAAGATAATAAGTCTGTCCACTTCCAGTAATGTGCCATTTCCAATTCCAGCAGAAATGACCTTTCTACCCCCACTGGCAGCAGCATTTCCACCCACAGCAGTTCAGCCTTCCCTCTCACAGTGGTACCATCCTAGCCAGCTCCATTAGATGGTTTGCATTTCTGAAGGATGAAACAATAACATCCCCACCCTCCAGGCATTTTCCATGCAAGACAATGCTGAGTCTCTTAGGACTCAAACCCATAATCCCTCTTTGCCTCTAAAATTATCACTAGACTCAAATTCCAGCAGGCTTACTAAAGGTAAAGGTTACTAAAGGTGACTTATGAGGAGGCAGTCTATATTCCAAAGGATATACTTGAGTTTTCTAATTTATAAAAGAAATTTGGGTATATGTGTGGGGATTGGATAGAAGAAATAATAGTATAAGGATACAGTTGGATTAAGCCAAATTTATTGATTATAGACTCACTAAGCAGAGGCTCTTCATTTAATGTTGCAATTCAGACAGCTAGAAAAGGCTCTGCTTATTTGTTTGGTTGGCGAAAGCATAAACCAAAAGATGGTCACCTTAAGTGAACTGGAAATGCTCAACCTCCTTTGGTTAAGAGGCTTAAGGAAAACGGAATGTTAGAGTGTATGTGTCATTTAAGACCTCTTTGTGAACAATGGGAGTGCCCAGATGATGTATCTTTTACCATATTGTTAGAAATGAATTTGTATAGAGAGCCCCAGCATCCATGAAGAACTCTGGAGACTACTCATCTTTATAAATCAGACCTCATAGTGGGAACCACTGATAGGAAAAAACTAAACACAATAGGAATAGTCACAGGGTATGCTCAGGGGTCAAAATGAAAGACTCAAGTGTCAGAGGCAAGGTGAGCACGATTACTGTAATAGACAGCAGAGTCAAAGGAGTGCAGAACTAGAGCACTGGCTAGTTAATCATGGTGTTCCTAGAAATTAAATATACAGGGAGTCCGTTACATTTTTACTTGATCCATACAAACAGAAAAGCTCTAGGTCAAGTCAAACTAATCTAATTTGAATCATAAAAACCAAGAATCATGGCCCCTCCATCAATTTACAGACATAAGCCAATTTACAGACCCAGACCCAGGCTTTTTTAAATAAAGGGGAGACTGGACTTCTGTATACTACCCAAAAATTATACTGTTGCCTTCCTAAAGACATGTTTTTACAATGATAACTATGCACTGGGAAAAAGCAAATAACCAGATCTTTTGGGGATCACTAGACACTAAACTAGAATCTGAACTGACACTAATTCCAAGTAACCTGAAACATCACTATGGCTCTCAAATCAGAGTAGGGGCTTATGGAGGTGAGAACATGAATGGAGTTTTAGCCCATGTCCATCTTGCAGTGAGTCCATGAGTCTTTGAGCCTTCTATGGTTATTTCCCCAGTTCCCAAATTCATAATTGGAACAGGCATATTTAATAACTGGCAAACCCCCCTCCTGGCTCCCCAACCTGTGGAATGATAGCTAATATGGTGGGAAAGGTGACGGAAGAGTCATTCAAACAGTCTTTACCTAGAAAAATGGTAAATTAAAGAAATAGCACATCCTTGGAGGACTTAAAGAAGATAGTGTCTCCATTAAGTACCTGAAAGATGTAGTGGTGGTGATTTCCACACCCCTTATCCAGCTCTCCTTCTTGACCTGTGCAAAATGCAGGTGGATTTTGGAACATTACAGTGGATAATGATGAATTTAAACAGCTGCTGCCCTCAGACACAGACTCCTGCTTCTGAGCCTTTGGACTCAGACTTACAACATCATCTCCCCTGTTTTTCAGGCCTTTGGACTCAGACTGAATTACCCCACTGGTTTCCCTGACTCTCTGTTTAGCAAATGGCAGAGCATGGGTCTTCTCAGCCTCTCTGATCATGAGAGTCAATCCCTGTAATAATTCTCCTCTTACCTGTGTTTTTATCTATAGTTTTCCTATATTTATGTCTACATCTGATTTTTCTATTTCCCTGGAGAACACTCACTATAATGTATATATAATAATACTACATTTGGAAATCTATACCAAGTAAATTATCCCAAAGACAAGAGAATCTGTGATTCTCTGTGAAGTAAAATGTTCATTATAGCTTTACTACAAGTAAACACAGGGACATTTTGAAAGTTTGACTATGTATCAATTTGTTGGATTGTGTTTTAAAGATATAATACACACACACACACAAACACACACACACACACACACAGAGTTCCCAAACTAAAATCTGAAACAAGAAATGAGAATCTTATGTTCTATGAACTGTGAAACTTAAATTATCAGTAATAGTCAAAATGTGTCTAAATTTAAAGATTGACATTTATGCAATTCCACCATACACTTATTTCTGGCATATTTGCTAAGATACCTGGCTCTTTAAGGCAATAGATGTGCTCAAAATATATAAATAGTGGTTCTTCTCATAAACTGATGTGTTTGTGATTTCACCCCAAGTTATTGACTCTCAACAACCAAAACTCTTGCAATTTCCTGCATGATAAGAGCAATAGGAACATCTTTTATTATAATATTCATTCTCTTGTCCTTAGTTCCTAAAAATGCTTCAGAGAGTCTTAAAGATTAAATGAATGTCTTGTTATTAGCTTGTTTTAACAAGACCCTTTCAATAACTGAGTTTATGATAATAATGTGTTTTGGAAAACATCTAAAGATGGGAGCAGGGTAGTTACTAGGAGTAACCAATCTTGTCTAGCATGGTGGGGCTTTCAGAACCACCTTCTGGGTTAGGGAAAGGGGTCTAGTGGTTGAATCAATCAAGCCTATTTAATGACACTTCCATAAAAACCCAAAAAGACGGAGGGCAGAAGTCACGATGATGAACTAAATTGTTTTCACATGCCACACAAACTCTTTTGTTCAGGACCGGGACCTATATATCTGTTCATCTGGCTATTGGTTTGTATACTTTAATATCCTCTGTAATAAACTGGTAACTGAGTGAGTAAAGATTTTCCTGAGATCTATGAGCTGTTCTATCAAGTTAATCGAGCCCAAAGATGGGGTGGTGGGGACCTTTCATTTATAGCCAACTGGACTTAAGTACAGATCTTAAGTTCAGAAGTGTAGGTTTGCCTTCTGAAGCAGTGGGCGGTCCTGTGGGTCTGGGCCCTGAATGTATAGAAGCTGATGGTCTGTCCAGTTATTCTGTGTCAGAATTAAGTTGAATTGTAGGACACCCAGCTGGTATCTCAAGAATTTCTTGGTGGTGTGGTGGCAAACCACCCCCCAACACACACAATGGAACTGGATTCCAGAATCACAATAGCTACTTAGCTAAATCTCCTCAACAATATATTACACTAGCCCTGTGCTCTAAGAATAATTTAGAATATTTTTAAAGTAATTTTAATCTTCTCTGATAAGAATGTTAAATCACTTCAATCTACTGTTTACACTGCTTCCTTAAATTACTGTTTCCAGAAGCACATGTTAGGGAATGTTTATGAAAATCAGTACAAAGGATGAGTAAGAAGACTTATATTAGGACTGAAGTGGCTTTCTGGATGATATTTACAAACTTTAAAAAGCTGACTTTGGTATATCCATTTTATTTCTCTTTCCTACTGGAACTCAATGTCTCGTGGAAAACGAGTAGCTTGGGAAACAATTTCAACAAAACTTGTAAAGAACATGATCATGGGAAGAAAAGTGTAACCAGAGTTAAATTTCTGACCCCCCAAAATGACCACATTTCTTGTGTTATACATACTTAGAGAACTGTTCTTCACATCAGAAAACACAATTGATTGTAGTAGTGCCTCTATTTATGATTATTGATGTTTGCATTCCCTAACAGGCTATAAGCCCGGGCAAGTGGTAGCCATGACTGAATTTGTTTACCATTACATCCCCTAAAACTAGTCTAATGGGTGCCCAACAATTTTGTCATGATTAACTGAAGGAACACGTAGTATATCCAGTCTTCATTTCTGGTTCTATTGATGCTGTCTTGTGTGAACTTGAACAGAACTTTATGCAGTCTCTGATTCTCAGATATCACATTGGGGAGTGGTAACAAGATAGTCACAAAATGCTCTTCCACTTAAGACTTCAAATCTATTTAAAGGCCAGGAATGCCAGATTAGAACTGGTCCAGGAGAAAGCTGAAAGGGAGGGAGTGGCAGAGGCCTTCTAGTAAGCATCTCCAGGAAGTCACAGGAATGACTCCTGTGAACTTTATGACCATAAGGGAAGGTCTTTGGACAAATTATAAAAGGAAAGATATTTCTCATTAAACTCTACTTTCTTTTCTGCATCCCTTACTGAAACTAACATAGCTCTACCACTGACACTACCTTGATGTTATTTTCTGCCACTCTGAAGAAATACAGCTATATCTATAATGGAATGCACAAAGGAGGCAAACTTGTGCTGGCCACATCTCTCTGTGCCAGGGAAGGACAGTTAGATTAGTATGGATTGCTCACAAGGGGATCACAGCTATTTAAGAACTAGCAGAGAGTCCTTTAGACACTTTATCATGTGCCACTGACCCTCAGGGTGAGTCCTATAAGGACAGTTCCCAAAGGCCAAGAGACTGTTGCTCCAACACAGCAACCATTTGTCCTTTGTTGAAACTGTTACTGTCTTGTACATAGGAACATCAGGCCCACATACAGGTTTTCACATTTCTCCAGGTAAACATTCCAACCTGCATAATGAAGACAGGATCCTTGCCACGAAACAATGAAGTCCTTCATTTCCTGCTCCACCAACATCCCTGTCATAATAAAATCCATAGACGAATATTATTGTTTCCTTATCACTCTAGGGGCAATAAAGGAAGGGGGGACATAGGGAGCTATTTCTCTTTGCAAGGCACTGAGATAATATAACAAGTAGTCACAGGGAAGGATCTGTAGACTAGGTAAACTGAGAGACTTTTAGTGAGTCCTAAGCACTCCACTAACACCAAACTCAAGAGCAGTGAGGTGGACAAGGCATCATCAGTGTTGTTATTCACAATGCTGTCATGACACCAACTAACGTAGCAAGGAGCATAAAGCAAAAGCAAATCAACAATACTGATCTTGGCTTATTTTACTGTTCATGTCTTATTCATGGTGACCACACAAATAAGTCTTTATTAATTTATAAATTTAAACTGCATCAAAATAGACTGAGTTAGAAAATGCCAAACCCTAATGGCAGGAGTGTGCAAAGGCTAGGAACTTCCTAAAATGGTACATACACATGAACAAGTTTATCCCAACATCTGCTTAGAGGCAGGACAGAATGGGAGGCATGGCAGCTGGACAGTGATTTGTTAGAGATGGTGATGTAGTGATGATAATCCGTGGGGGGAGGATTTCCTGACAAATCCTGCTAAAAGGATCTCCCCATCTGCAGGCATTTTCTATAGACACTTATTTTCATCTTGTTATGATTATCTAAATTTTATATATGTGCTTAGTCCTCTTCCCTTTCACAATAACATAATTCTAGTAAAGTAGGGACGTGCTGTCTTATTCACCAGTGTTTCACCATTGTCTACATGGTAGACATTCAATAAATATTTGTTATAGAAATGAGCCTCAAGCTAACGATGACCATTAACACTTTATCCTCCTGTATCATAATTGGAGGGCAGATATAAGACTCCACGGCCAATAGGTGTGTGTTGCAAGGAATTACCTAATAGCAAACAGGAATAGAAACAAACAGCAAATGGGAATTTCCAAACAGGCAGCCAATTGCTTAATTCTAGATAGTGGGGGCAGAAGCTTTGATAAGTACTAAGTTGAACACCTACGTACCTGGGACTCCAAGATGTAACCAGTTTGGGAAGACCAGAGAGGAGTGAAGATAGGTGGGTAACTCAGGCTGTCAAAATATTGTGCAATCATCACAATTCTTAAGGGATCCCACGCCAAAAGAGCCTCAAAAAGGAAAGAACAAATGAATAAAATGGGACAAAACAGTACATTTTCTTTTTACTTGGGAGAGGAGGGTGTCAGTTCTCTAATGGTGATTGTCAGTTACCAGGTACAGCTAAAGCCTGCAGTACCGACAATTTTCCAGTTTTCCCAGTCTAAAATAAGCAGATCGGATTTCTAAAAACACAACCTTGGAAGAAGGGAGAGGGAGGTGGCGCTGGAAACGGCAGAGAGGCAAGATCTGCCGGGCCCAGGGCGGCTGACCGTGCTTAGACACCTCTGATGCCAACACCTTCGAGCAGGGCTCTGGGCTTGATGCCCCGCCAACCTGGTGCATTATCTTAGCCTGTCACAGGGACTACCAGCGAAAAGTTAGGAGCTAGTTCCCAGGAGGCCAAGAGCCCAGCACTCAGCCAATGGCCACGGAACAGGGCGGGACCTCGGGGCATCCGGCCGGAGAGCGCGCCGCGCGGCAGGCAGATCTGAGTCCCACGGACGGGGTGTCGGCGCCCTGCGGGGCCGGGGGCCATGCGGGCCCCGCGCGGGGCTGAAGCCTACGTCTTGGCGCTCGGCGGCATGCTCTTCCTGCTGTTCTTTGCGCTGGTGGTCCGCCAGCTGCTTAAGCAGAGGCGACCCGCCGGCTTTCCTCCGGGGCCGTCGGGGCTGCCCCTTATCGGCAACATTTGCTCGCTGGCCGCCTCAGCCGAACTCCCCCATGTCTACATGAAAAAGCAGAGCCAGGTGTACGGCGAGGTACAGCTCGACGGGCCCTAAGCAGGGAGGGCCCGGGCCGTCCGGGTGGGCTGACGACCGCTCCGGGGCTAGAGCGACTAAGGATCGCTCTCCCTAAGGCGGCGGTCTCAGGAAACCAACTTTCCCCGGCTGCAGGAAGTCCGGGACGCCGCGCCCCGGGGGGAGTAGCCCTACCCAGCTAGGAGCCCCAGGCCCGGACCCGCCCGCCTCCGAGGGCAGGGAGGAGGGGTGAGCTTGCGCCTGCGCCGTAGGCCCGGATGCCCGAAGGGCGTCGAGGGGTACTCCTGCGCCTGCGCAGTAGGGCCCCGGGAACCTGCTGTCCGTAGGGTGGTGCTGATGGACGTGCTGGGTGGGAAGAGCCAGGGGCTGAGTCTCTGGGCTCCGCGGGAGCGGGGGCGGGGACGACGGCGCCATGTAACTTGCAAATTAAGTTCCAACGCAGAAGGCTTCTCAGGAAAATGAGGTCCGCATACAGGATCTAGTTAGATGTTTTCATTTGAGGAATGCTGATCTAGCATTTGCTGTGAGGATTAGAAATCGCAGATGAGGTCCCACACCCCCACTCCCACCCCCAGAGTGGGCTCTGGGGAATGATTGTGAAAGAGAATGAATTAATGACTAAAAATTGGTATGGAGGCCTACATCACTAAAGGAGCAATGTGGGCCTTGCTGGCCAGGAGCGTCCTTCACAGCGACCGCTGTTATGTGCCCTCATCTCTGTTCAGAGATTTGCCCTATATTTTATTGACTGTCATAGATGTGAAGTTGTGGCATTAAACAAACAGTAAAAATTCCTGCCCTCATCTGGCTCATATTCTAGGGGGGGGGGGGGAGAGGGATTATATAAGCACAATCAGTAAAGTATACATTATATACATCAGTACAATATATAATTGCATATAATAGACAACTATATAAATTGTACATAATATGCAAATGGCTCCAGTATTTTGGGTACATGATTATTTCTTTCCCTCCTCCCCTACATTCCCCATACTCTGACCCATTCTCTCTCCCCACTCCATCTTAACCTCAAAAACCTCACTTCCTTTAATGGTGTCTACTAGTGTTTAGAAGCATTTTACTTTGTCAGATCTTATGCTATGTAAACAGCCAATATTGGTATGTGTTGTTCTGACTTGCTTTACAGCTGGAGGTTGAATCAGTCACCCGTGGCAAATATTTAATTAATCATTCTCAGATAATGAAGACTTTGTTTAAAAATTCCGTGTAATGTAGTGTTGAGGGTACTTCCTTGTTGGTGAATAAGTGGAGGCAAGCAGAGGATTGTATGTCTGGACAGGGCATGGAAGCATCAAACCCATTGCTCCATACATTGTCCTATGTAATTCTTCCATGTGACTATTTCTAAATTATATTATTTTATAATATACCATAATCTGATAAGTAAAATCTTTTCCTGAGTTTTTTGAGTCAATCAGAAAATTAATAGAACTGGAAGAGGAGGTGTGGGAACAACTGCTTAAAAGCCAAGTAACAATTTGGACTTTCAACTGTGAGGCACATTCTTGTGACACTGAATTCTTAACCTGTGGGATCGGACACCACCTCAGGGAATGTCAGAATTGAGTTAAATTGTAGAACACTTAGCTGGTGTTCCAGAATTGCTTGACGTGTGGAAAACCCAAACATCTGGTGTCAGAAGTGTAGTATAGAGAAAGAGGAGACACACATGAGCAGTTTTTCCTTTATATCTTCCAAAATTACACTTGTGGGAAGAGATTTGCCTTTAAGGGCATTTCTCTACTACTTTGAGAAATGAAAGAGTCCCACCTTTGCTCAGCTGCCAGTCATTCCCTTTTTTTGTTTTTTTAAGATTTTTTTATTTATTCATACAGAACTGGGGTACAAGCCAGAGGTGTAGAGGCGGTGAGTGGCTTCACCAGAGACAGTGGGGAGCAGAATGAGCAGATCTTCGAAGTATACTGCTGAGGGGAGCAGCAAGGGGGTCAGGAGAGGTCTGCCAGGCCATGTGGGTCACCTACGGGGCACAGAAGCCACTGCTGCCAGCTTGCAGTACTGCATCCTAACCCGTTGCACCACCAGGAAGGGACCCTCATTTCCTTTTTTGCTAAAACTTTTCACTGCCACTTTTGACATATACCACTGCCAGTTTTCAGATCTCTTCCTCATCTCCTTTAGTTCCTTTCACTGGTCCAATAGTAAATTGACATGAGAGAGATAAGCAAGAGAAAACACAAATTTAATTTCATGTGCACAGAGATCCATAGATATGGAATATAGTGGATGACCAAAACAGCCTGATTATCTAACATTTAGACAAAAAAAGCAATAATTCTGTGAAGAATAGACAGAACAAAGAAATTCTTGAAAGTCTTGGTTTGAATAACAATTTAGTGAACTCAGTTTGTTTATGCAGTTTCCAGTTCTTGTCTCTTATGGTAAGGTTGTCTCTTCATCTCTGTGCAGGAATTCTCTGGGCTTCTTATGTCTGAATGTCTGCTTTCTTCTTCATTTTAGGATAATTTTCAATACTTATTCCATCAAAATTTTTTTTCTGGCCCTTTATCTTCTTCTGGAACCCCTACATTGTGATAATGTTCCTTTTGATGTTTCCCAGAGGTCTCTAAGGGTGTCTTGATATTTTATCCATTCTTTTTCATTATGATGCCCCTGTCTTGGTGATTTCTGTTACTTTTTTCCCAACTCACTAATTTGTTCCTCTGACTTATCCAGTTTATTTTTGAAAACCTTTATTGCATTTTTTAGTTCTTCTATTATATTCTTCAGTTCTGTGATTTCTGCTGGAGGGTCCTTAATTTTTCTAGTTTACCCATTCTTTTCCAAAAATCAATGGTTATCTTTGTAATCATTATTTTGAGTTCTTCCTCAAGTAGTTCTTATCTGTTTTTTTTTTTCCAGTTTTTCTTTTGCTATTTCATTTGGGGCATGTTCTTCTAACCCCATTCTTCCTGATTCTGTGTTTGCTTCTGTGTTCTAGGTGATACTCCTTCTTCCTCTAGCCCTGAGAGCTTAATCTTTTTTTTTTTTTTAAGTTTTGTTTGTTTGTTTATTCATACAAGAACTGGGGTGTAGGCCAGAGTTATGGGGGGATGAGAGAGGTTTCACCAGAGACAGAATGGATAGCAGAACAAGTGGAGCTACTGAAATGCACTGTTGAAGGGAGCAGCACAGCATGGGTCAGCACCTTGGTCAGAAATTGAACTAATGCTGCAGTGGCTACTGAAAGCTTGATAACACTAAGATTTTTTTGTTGTTGTTAAGATTTATTTATTTATTCATTCAGAACTGGGGTATAGGCCAGGGATGCAGAGGGTGACAGGATTCACCAGAGACAGAGTGGGGAGCAGAACAGGCAGATCAACGAAGTACACTGCTGAGGGGAGCAGCGGGCCAGTACACTGCTGAGGGGAGCAGCGGGCCAGCCAGGAGAGGTCTGCCACACCATGTGGATCATCTCCTCTGGAGCAGGTGGGAATCGAATTCTATCTAATTCTTGCTGAAGTGGCCTAATCCTCCCAGTGCTGTGCTTTAACCCACTTCCCCAACTGGGAGGGCCCGCTGATAACACTAAGATTTTAACCCTTGCACCACCAGGAAGAAGCTGAGAGCATCATCTTATGCAGGTGTTCTTGCATGGCATCCTGTAGCTTTAGTAATGTCTTACCACTTTCACCTTATGCTGCATTATGGGCTTCTTCCTAAACAAGGTCATGTCTCTGTCTCTCCTATGTCTTTTGGTGTTGCTTTTTTATCTTACATTGTGGAACCACTATTCCTCTGGTTTCAGGTCTACTTCTGCATAGATTAGTCTATGTTCATGTGTTGATGTGATTTTGTGAGGAAGTAAGCACAAGGTCTTCCTATTCTACCTTCTTGGACTCTACTATTTCTTTAATTCAGAGTAACCAAGATGTAGTTATTAATAATTGCTTTAAAAAACAAAAAGAATATATTACTTTTGCAAATCTTGGGTGATGGGAACTGGGACTCAGAATGGTTCTTTTCACTACATAAGGCTGAAGTAATAAATTGTATGTATGTAGTACTGCTGTCTCCTTCATCTTGTCAACAAAAAGATTCTTAGATGCCATTTTTTAGTTGGAATGAATCTCAAAAGAACGACTAAGTCAAGTATATTGTTAATGACAACTCTGAAGCCCAAAGTTTAAGATTTTTGCCCGGGATTCTACATTTGTTTAATGACAAAGCTTAAAGTAGAACCCAGGCCTCCTGAGTTCAGTAATTCTTCCATTTATAAGATTATATCTTCAGGCACTGAACACACAATAAAACTACTGTGTTTGATATACCTCTAGAGAGAAGGCCCGCCTAACAGCGCCGTTACATTCTCAGGGAAATAATATAATCGAGAACTGGGCTTAGCATGTGTATATTTCCACCTTTATATTTCTTCACACTTTTTTCCATTTAACCTTGCATATCTTTTCAAAGATCTTCAGTTTAGATCTTGGTGGCATATCAACTGTGGTTCTAAATGGCTATGATGTAGTAAAGGAATGCCTCGTTCATCAAAGTGAAATTTTTGCGGATCGACCGTGCCTTCCTTTATTCATGAAGATGACAAAAATGGGAGGTATGTTTATTTTCACCTGTGTCATGATTTACTAAGTCATTTTCATTCCTTTTTTTTATGACTGTCTAGTAAAGATTGTTTGGGTTCTATTGCACTTATTAACAGGGGAGTGTTACGATTTTACGATTATAGGAACTTCCAGACTGAACTGCACTCATATTTTAGTCTTCTATATGCTAGTAATATTTTTGTCCTATTTAACGTTATAAATAATGTTTCAAGGAACTAGCACTTAATATATCTGTAGGTTTTGTGAAACAAGTTAAGTAGAGTTAAGTGCACACAGACTTGAATAAAAAGTGCCTTTTGAAACCACTCTTGAGTATTTGCTGAAACTTTTACTATCATTTTGCTTATAAGTTTATAAATCTTGGAGCCTTCTTATCTACTAATCAATAAGATTTAAATGATGTGGTTTGTTTAAAGTACTAGGATTCTGTAGGGTTTAATATTGATCACTGTTAGATTGTTCTCTGTTCAACAGGGAGAAGGCTAAAAGCTAACAGAGTTGTTAAGAAGAAAGTAACAACAGAAAGGCTAATAGATAAATTGAAGTCAAATATAGTGCTTTGAAATCTTAATAGCATAAGAGTTTTACAATATCTAAATTCTTCAATTTTATGAGAGTTTCACACTTAATTTTTCAGAAAAACTGAATAATATCTGCTTACATATTAAAAAAGATATTAATTGAAAAACTATAATTAAAATTAACCATATATCAACTCACAAACCAGCTAACACAGAGAAAACACCACTTTTAAAGGTCAAATTCTTAGGCGAGTGCATAATGATGTTTGAAAGCAATAATGTAAAATAAAAAACAAATCTCCAGCGTCTTAACTATTCTTCTAATTAATAATAATTTTAGGCAAGGCAATTAAACCACAATTGTAATATAAGACCTTTAAAGAAATTATGAAAATAGAAATAAGGGCCACCATCAACTCACTATTTGACTGGGAAAAAATTGTCCTTTGGGTGATTCACCTATGTATTGGGCTTGGCCTAAATATATAGTTTGGCCAGAGTAGAGATATCAAAAGGCTCCTCTATACATTTCTGTACGTGTAATCCACTGGTATAGCTTTCTCTAGGATTTATTCTCTTTTCAGTACCTGTGCACTAACTTCCATCAACAGTGATCCTTTCCTGAATAGCGTCTGACTTACGCCCTCATTTTGTTACCTTCTCAGGGAGCTACTCCCTAATGACCTTATCTTTTTCCTTGCTATATAATGTGTTGGTATCTTTACCGGTATGTAAAGTCCATGTGAGTAGGGCCTCTTTTTTTCACTGATATATCCATGACACTTGAGCACTGCTAAATGTAGCAGCTACTCTGTAAATTAATGCTGAATGTGTATTGTTGAGTAACTAATCTAGATGATTATTCACTCAAGAATTGATTATGACATATAAGATTACTCTATACCTTAAACTCCATACCAAAACATTGCTGCATAAAAGTTGTTGGAAGAGGGGCCTCCCTGGTGGTGGAAAGGGTTAAGTCTCAGCACTGTGATGTTATCTCCAGCCACTGCAGTGTGAGTTCGATCCCTGGCCAGGGAGCCCACCCACAGCAGACCTCTCCTGTCTCATCCAAGGCTCCCCTCAGTGTATTTCAGCCTGTTTTGCTTCCCACTCTGTCTCTGGTGAATCCTTTCACTGCCTATACCCCAGATCTTGTATGTATAAATAAATAAATAAATCTTAAAAAAAAAAAGTGTTTGGGGGCCCTCCCTGGTGGTGCAATAAGTTAGGATGCAACACTGCAAGCTAGCTACAGCTGCTTCAGTGCAAGTTCCATCCCCTGCCCTGGAGGTGACCCACATGGCATAGCAGACCTCTCCTGCCTGGCCCGCCCACTTCGTACAGTGTACCTCCCCTCAGCAGTATACTTTGTCAATCTGCCTGTTCTGCTCCCCACTCTGTCTCAGGTGAATCCTCTCACTGCCTCTGACCTCTGGCCTGTACCCCAGTTCTGTATGCATAAATAAATAAATAAATCTTTAAAAAAAAGTTGTTGAAATAAATTACATAGGTAAACAAGAGAACATGGCCACTGCCATTGCAGGTATATCTGTATGCCACTTATCAATGAATTCTCAAGTGAAGTACAAGTTATGTAAATATTTGTCCTGAAGATGGTATTTTTTTTTTCCTGACAGTTAATTTAAAAGAAAATATCCCATGGTAGCCACATCAAAACAGCAGTCTATTATAGACACTCTGAATTTTAAAACAAGCAATATATATATATATATATATATATATATATATATATATATATTTAAGATTTACCTATTTATGTATACAGAACTGGGGTGTAGGCCTGAGGTATAGAACAGAGTTGCAGGGACAGGAGAGGACTCACCAGAGACAGAGTGTGGAGTAGAACAGGCAGATTAACTAAGTACACTGAAGAGAGGAGCAGTGGGCAAGACAGCTACCCCATGTGGGGAGCTCCATGTGGGATCAAACTTGCTGACATGCCTGCAGCCAGCCTTGTAGTGCTGCACTAACCCTTTGCAACAGCAGGGAGGGCCTAAGACAAGCAATATTAACACTGGAAGTTTGAGCTGCATGTTTGCCCTTTGTCTTACCTTCAGCTTCTACTTTAAAAATACCACAAACAAGTGGCTTGTATAACACTTAGTGCCCAGAGTTCAAGTCTGAGAAAACCAAGATCAAGGTGATAGCAAATCTATCTAGTGAGAGCCTGCTTCCTGGTTCTTTCATGATTGAGAGCATCACTTTTCTCTGCCTCTGCTTCTAAGGGCACTAATCCGATTCTCGGTGGCGCTACCCTTGTGCTAACTACACCCGAAAGGCTTCACCTCCTAATAGCATCATATGGGGAATTCTACTTCAACATACGGATTTTGTGGGGACACATTCAGCCATAGTTTACTCCTTTTGGCTTGATTCCTCTTTCAGGCCATGCTTGCCTCTGCCAGAGCTATCTTGTTAGATAACACATGCTTTTAATAAGAGGGCATCTATTTACTTAAATCTATTCTAATCCTAGGGAGATGATTTTCAGGTGTTTAGTCCAAGATAAAATTTTGACTGTAGAAATGGTCTTCTGTAAATTAGTTATGTAATAAAAATTGGATTATAAAGTCAATTGGGTATAGTTCACCCAGTTGAATTACACAAAGTTGTTGAGGTTCTTGTGATGGAAGTACTATAGGCCTTTTCTGGCTGTCTAAAATGAGAAGTAGAGGGCCTCTCTGGTGGCGCAAGAGGTTAAGTCTCAGCACTTGGTAGCCACTGCAGCATGAGTTCAATCCCTGGGCAGGGAGCTGACCCACATGGTATAGCAGACCTCTTCCCTTTCACCTGATGTTCCCCTTGGTAGTGTATTTCAGTCAATCCACTTGTTCTGCTCCCCACTCTGGCTCTAGTGAATCCTCTAACCGCTCGCTGACCCTGCATCTCTGACCTATACTCCTGCCCTTTTGCATAAATAAATCAATCTTTACAAATAAAATGAGAAGTAGACAAAATTTACCTGTTTGTACTATTCTATATCTGATGAGTAGCCAGTAGAACAAGATTAAGAATAAAACTTAACCACCAGGCTCAGTTTTAATTTTATGGAAAGGTAATTTGGAAAAGAATAACTAACCATGTTTATTTTTTACTCTACACCATTTTTTACCTATTAGATATGGGTGTGTCGGAATCATAAAATAGTTTTAATACCTCTTTTTCTCCAGGCTTACTCAATTCCAGGTATGGCCGAGGATGGGTTGATCATAGAAGATTGGCTGTAAACAGTTTCCACTATTTTGGATGTGGCCAAAAGTCTTTTGAATCTAAAATCTTAGAAGAAACCAAATTTTTCATCGATGCCATTGAGACATACAACGGTAGACCTTTTGACTTGAAACAATTAATAACAAATGCTGTTTCAAACATAACCAACCTGATCATTTTTGGAGAAAGATTCACTTATGAAGACACAGATTTTCAGCACATGATTGAGTTATTTAGTGAAAATGTGGAACTAGCTGCCAGTGCCTCGGTCTTCCTGTATAATGCCTTTCCGTGGATTGGCATCTTACCTTTTGGAAAACACCAACAGCTGTTTAGAAATGCAGCTGTCGTCTATGATTTTCTCTCCAGTCTTATTGAAAAAGCTTCTGTGAAAAGACAACCTCAGTCACCTCAGCATTTTGTTGATGCTTATTTAGATGAGATGGATCAAAGTAAAAATGACCCATCATCTACTTTCTCCAAGGAAAACCTCATTTTCTCTGTGGGGGAACTCATCATTGCTGGAACCGAAACCACTACCAATGTACTGCGGTGGGCTATTCTTTTCATGGCCCTCTACCCTAATATTCAAGGTGAGGATTTCTTTGACTTCACCGTCTGTTTTCAGATGTAGAACTCACACGTTTTACTGTTTTTTACCAAGTACAGAATTTTTTATTTAGGAACTCCTGCTGTGCCAGCCAAGACAAATATGTAATGGTTATGGAGTGTTTTCAAATCTATTACATGTGAAAAATTCAACCTGTGAGAAAGATTTTAACTATGCCTCATTTATAAATGAGGAAAAAAAGGATTTATGATACTAGAAGTGCCAGAACAGGGATGTGAATCATGATTTGTTCTTTTTTGAACCCTGTTTTTTTTAATTTTTTTTTAAGTTTTTGCTTCCTTATTTTTCCTTTTGAGAGTGGTATTATTCCAGTTCTAGGTTTGTTTAATTTTTACTTGTATGATTTTAATGTGTTTTTCAGAACAAATTTACTCAGAGCATTTGGGTCCTGGTGGTACAATACATAAGGCATATATTTATTTTTTATTCTTTTTAAAAAGATGTATTTGTTTATGCACACAAGAATTGGTGTATAGGCCAAAGGATTCAGGAGAAACAGAGTAGGGAGCAGAATAGGCAGATGGACTGAAATACACTGCTGAGGGGGACAGGGGCTAGGTCAGGAGAGGTCTGTTACGCCATGTGGGTCGGCTCCCTGGCCTGAGATTGAACTTGTGCTGCAGTGGCTGAGATAGCTTCATAGTCCTGTGCTTTAACCCATTGTGCCACCCGGGAGGGCCCTAGCATGTATTTAAATGGAACTCCCAGATAATGAAAAATCTGAATCTGTGTGTATGCACACAGATTATCCTTTGTTTTATTCCAAAGAAAAATCACATTAGGTATAATTCTAAGATTTGCATAATAACTTGAGCATTTTTTTCTTTGACAGGGCAAGTTCAAAAAGAGATTGATTTAATTATGGGCCCCAGTGGGAATCCTTCTTTGGACGACAAATGCAAAATGCCGTACACTGAGGCAGTTTTGCATGAAGTTTTAAGATTCTGTAATATTGTGCCATTAGGGATTTTCCATGCACCCTCTGAAGATGCAGTTGTACGTGGTTATACCATTCCTAAAGGCACAACAGTAATTACAAATCTTTATTCTGTACATTTTGATGAAAAATACTGGAAAGATCCAGAAATATTCTATCCTGAGCGATTTCTGGACAGCAGTGGATATTTTGCCAAGAAGGAAGCTTTGGTTCCTTTTTCTCTAGGTAAGAGAAATTTCCAGGGTATAATATAAGGATTACATATAATGTTGGTTCATCATGTAGGACATCTTAATCTGAAGCATTGTGTCATAGAATTAAATAATCCAATTCTGAAAACATAGTGTTGATTCTTTCAGGAGAGAATGACTTAGGTAGCGTTAATACTTGTATCTACTCAAAATAAGAATTTATCAACTAAAGAGACTGTCAAGAAGCTCTGGCTTCTTCTAAAGCTTTTTCGCTTGAGGATTTTTGACTAGTAATTAAAACTGGCGGAACTCAAAATCAGTAACAGTAACATATCTATTCCCAGAGAAGAGAGTGACATGTAATTTGAAGTAAAACTAGAGTCTACAGCTCTCCCAGTTCATTTTATTTGGGCTCTAAAAATGTTACATCTACTAGGAAAAAGTTCACAGACCACAGAACTTACGGAAAATGGGTTCTTTTCACTGGATTAAGACAGGCTGTGGGAAAAAAGTCACATCTCAAATAGATCAAATTAGATATACAAGGGAGTTGGGGAATTGGACTATTAAGCTTACTAAGTCCATGATGTGACTGGCAGAAGAAGGTAAAGAAATGGGTTCTGAGAACTGGAGTGAAAATTTCTATTCTTTGGGGTTTAAGAAAATCCTTTAATAAACATAGCTTCTAACTTTCTTTAAATTCCAGATTTCATGAATGGAATCCGATTAGACATTAATTTTGGTAAAGATCGTGGACTCATAGAAACTATTATGTCTGCTTTTTCTACTTAGGGAGAAGACATTGTCTTGGAGAACCGCTGGCTCGAATGGAAATGTTCCTGTTTTTTACAGCATTGCTTCAGCGGTTTCACTTACATTTCCCTCATGAACTGGTTCCAAATCTGAAACCCAGGTTAGGTATGACATTACAACCTCAGCCCTACCTCATTTGTGTAGAAAGACGCTGAACATGCATGAATATCTTGTGGAACAAGGTGGTGGACTCACCTTACCCCCGAACCTTGTTTAATCTAATAAGTATATGTGTAGTCATACAAGCTCACAACATCATAACCAAATTAATACAGCGTGTTTTTAAGGACACACTAAGGCAATAACAAGCATGAGCTATGATCTTTTACTTCCTAGGTAGGATTTTCTGTTGAAGGAAACAAAGGTAAAAATGACAGGTGTTGCTAAAGTGGTTAGGAGCCATGGATGCCCTAGGGAGATCCTGACTTTGTGGCCTGTTGTTGAGCATTAGGAAACTCTTGGTGCTTGATTGCATGTTGCCCTGTCCTGAGGGGCTTTGCTTCCAGATGCACGTGTTGTCATTTATAGATTTGGTGGTACTCACCTGGTTTAATAATGGACTAAAGAAATTAGAGTTCAAATAAATGATTTTGGAGTACTGATGCATTCTATACCTTGTGGAAGATGACAGAAATATTTATATGTTTAATGTAAAGCCTATCAGAGCTTTCAGAATTGGTTCCCTTATAAGTCTTCATAAGAATTATGTCTTTTTCCCCCTAATCTACAGTTTTGTAGGTTAGAAATTACAATAATAGGGCCCTCCCTGGTGGCACAATGGGTTAAAGTGCAGCACTCTGAAGCTATCTGCAGCCACTGCAGCATGAGTTCTATCACAAACAAGGGAGGTGACCCACATGGCTTGGCAACCTCTCCTGTCTCGCCTGCTACTCCCCTCAGCAGTATATTTCAGTAAGTCCTCCTGTTCTGCTCCCCACTCCGTCTCATGTAAATCCTCTCCCCTCCTTGCACCTCTGGCCTGTACCTGAGTTCTTACATGCATAAATAAATACATCTTAAAAAAAAAAGAAAATAATGTACTTAAAATTAAAATAACATGTGACCGTTACTTCACAGATATTTTCACCAATATCATTTTTCCCCAAAACATAGGGATTAAAGAGTAAATTATTTTATCTTTAAGAGATCTCTAGCTATTTCCTGGAGTACTTTTTTTTTTTTAAGCAATACTATTCAAATCCAAAGAACATGCTTTAAAGCCAGGGTAACTGTATAAATTGGAGCACTTGAAAGTGAGAGGGTGCTATTAATCATTATGCCAGGAAAATAAATGCAAACTGTGACTGTCCTGAACAAATTGGCATTATTTTCCCCATTTATAGTTATTTTCCCTCAAGTTGTAAATTAAGGGTTCATCCTCTTATAACTTAGCTCATGAATAATTTCAGCCTCAGAGTAAATGCACATAATGGTTTTGACCTTAATTTGACATCATCTATTGGTGATACTCCCACATAGAAATAGATACCCTAGACTGGCAGCTCCCTAATTTGACCTGAATTTGAACCTGAAGTTCTATATCACCCAAATTTAATCAAAAATGACAAGACAATTAAATATATTTATAGCACTAGGCAAAACAAAAGTAGACTATCCACTTTTGTGTGTGACAGAATATCTAAATATTTATACTCTTGCAATGTAGAAATAAAGCATCAAGTAGAAAATATAAGAAGAAAAAAAGTAAAATATAGAATAAGCTCTCTGACTGCCTAATACATGATAGGAGAATTGAAAACCAATAAATCAAGTATTGCAATGAAGCACATTTCAGAGTACAAAAGTAAAGGACTGCCAAAGCTGTCCTGAGAAGGAATAAAAATAGAGGTATTGAGCTCCCTGACATCAAAAGTTATTTAAAATAATACGGCTGTAATTATCAAAAAGCCATGGCATCAAAATAAAAATAGAAACAAACATCAATGGAATAAACTTGATATCCCCATAATACACCCACACTTACATGGACAACAACTTTATGGAAAGAGAGCCAAGAACATACAATACAGAAAGCCTCGAATCTTCAATAAAGACAGCTGAGAAAACTGGACAGCCACATGCCAAATTTAGGTGGATATTATAAATATACATCAAATTCTATACCTGATCATAATAGAGTGTGCTGTTTTTACAAGTGCTAGTAATGTTCATTAAAAATTGATCATATGGTCAACCAAAAGTGAACTTTGATAAATTTCAAAAATATAAACAGTATAGATTTTTTCTCAGAAAATAATACAAATATTACTTTGTATTATTACAAATACAAATAACAATAAGCCTGGTTATTAGTAGAAAATCAAAATCAGAATACAAAATTGTTCTTATATATTAAAATTTCAAAGCAATCTATGTTTGGCAAAGGGGAATTATAATAGTGATGAATGGATATAAATGGTTCACATACCCAGATATCATGTTATAAACATTTTAACAAATAACCTTATAATAAAAAATGCAAATATAAACTTGTTGATTTTACATATTGGTAAAAATCCTAGAATTTGGCAAAACACTATTGGCAAAGATTGTCCGGAAGTATGCACTTTCACACATGGCTAATGAAAGTGCCAAGTCACATGTATCCAATGGAAGGGAATTTAGCCATAGCTACTAAACATTAGATGTATTCATCTTTTGACTAATTCCAATATTAGGAATTTGTACTATAGATATACTTGAATATTTATAAAGGGACATAGGCCTTATTTATAATTGTAAATTAAATGAAAAAGAAACTAACAACACATATCTGTCAGTAAATGAAAGGAGAAGTAAACAAAAGTATATACATGGAATAGAATATAACTACATAGAGAATGAGGATGTTTCTATGTAATAAAATGGAGAGATCGCTAGGATAAATCATAATCATTTCCAGGAAAAATGTGGTAGCCAGCCTTAAAAATTAATCATATGAGGGGCCCTCCCTGGTGGTGCAGCAGTTTAAATCACAGCACTAAGAAGCTAAAGCCACTTCAGCATGAGTTGGATTCCCACTCACCCCAGAGGTATTCCAAATGGTGTGGCAGACCTCTCCTGACCTGTCCGCTGCTCCCCTTAGCAGTGTACTTCCTCAGTTGGCCTGTTCTGCACCTCAATATCTCTGGTGAATCCTCTCGCTGCCCCTGCACCTCTGGCCTGTACCCCAGTTCTGTATGCATAAATAAATAAATCTTTAAAAAAATTAATCATATGGAAAATGCCAATAAATAGTCAGAGATGAGAAGTTATGGCACCCCAGAAATAGATGACAATAAGAGATTATAATGAACAGCTTTATGACAACAAAATAGAAATCTGTAAGAAATGAATAAATTCTTATAAACATTCAATCTTCAAATCTGAGTCAGGAAGAAATAGAAAATCAGAACAGATTAATTATATGCAAGGAAATTGAAAGAGTAATCAAAAATCTCCCAAAAGTCCAAGACCAGATAGTTTCACTAGTGAGTTTACCAAACCTTCAAAGAAGAACTAAGACATATCCTCAAACACTGCCAAAAAAAAAAAAGAGGAAGAGTCAATGCTCCCAAACACATTTTATGAGGCCATCATTATTGTGTTTTCAAAAGCAGACAAGGATATCATAAAAAAAAGTACAGACCAATACCCTTGATGAACATAGATGCAATAAACCTCAATAAAACGTTAGCAAACCAAATGCATTAAAAGGATCATATGTCATGGCCAAGTTGAATTTTTCCTGAGATGAAAGGATGGTTCAGCATATGCAAATCAGTTTAGGTAATTCACTATTTCCTACCAGAACGATAAAAAAAATCACATGATCAGAAAACGCACTAAGACTCAGCATCAATTTATGATAAAAATTCTGAGTAAAATGGCCATAAAAGGAATATATATATAAATGTGAATGACATCCTCACAGCTAGCATCACACTCAATGATGTAAAACAGATAATCCTCTTGTTAAGGGAAAGGATGTCCTAAAGGAACTCTGTAGAGTCTTATGGAGTCCAACCCCTACTCCAGCTTTCTGGACTCTACCCCCTACTCCAGTGATTGGAAACTACAACTCCCAGCAGTACCAGGGAGAGAACTGCAAGGACCCAAGGGCAGAGCTAGCAGGAATTCTGGGACATTTGGGGGATAAACAGGGCACAATTGCATCTCTCACTCTCTTGCTGGGGAAGCAGCTCTCCTGACCACGTGACTCTGTGTTCAGTCAGCCAAGCCGTAAGGTATTCCAGTTACTTTGTATCCCACTTTCTTTCCCTGGGTTGTTTCCTATTCCTTTCCCCTTTTGTAAATAAACCCGTTATGGACCCTTTTGTGTGTACCTGCAGTATAACTGAATTGTGAGCACGTGGGTGAGGCCCCACAGACAGGCAGCTCAGTCCACTCTGGGCTACCCCTGTAACACTCCCTCTAAGTTCAGATACACGATGAGTATTTCCACCTCACTACTAGTTAACAAGTACTGCATGAGTTAGCGAGGGCAATTAATAGGATACAGATGAACACATAACAAGCTAATAATGATTTACACGGCCAAGATCTATAGGAAGGAGGAACTCTGGAGAAATGAACATGGCACATTTATTTTCTCCCTAGCACTGTGACTATTCTGAAAGAAGCAACTGAGAGGCTCAGAAGTTATGCACAGTTTTAACAGATTCACAGAACAAGAGGTCAAACTACTGGACAACATTGTCTAGCCAGAGGCCCTACAGAGCTCAAAGTGAAAAAAATCACCTTCACTGTAATTGAAGCCCAACTCTGAATCACCTCAGTCCCTGATTGGATTACACAACTCAAGATTACTAATACTAAGCCCCAGCAGCCTGCCAGATGTAAACAAATCCTCTGATTTTCTGGAAGAACAAAAAATCCTAGATCTGAAATATTTCAATTTTTTCACATAAAATATTGATACTCAATAATAATTAGCAGACATGGTATCTGTAATGACTGAAATCAAAAGAAACTATAGATAACTGAAAGATGTTCAACAGACCCAGGTAATAAAGTTTGCAAGAAGTATGCTTAATACATTTGTAGTGAACAGTCTTAATGTGTTAGTAGTTGCACTCTAATGAACATGATTCTATTCTATTACTAGATGGATCCACTCCCTCCAACTCTTCCCCCATCCCCAAAGTGTTAACTACTCATTACCCCCTTTCTGTGGAAAATAGACCTCAAGGGATGGATCATCTCTCCTGAAATCCCCTAGGAGGTGAGTCTGCACTCCCTATCCGCATTCTGGAAGGAGGTAACTGACTGATCCTGGAAAGTCTAAATCACAGGAACACTCCTTGCCTCATGAGTACTGGTAAATGCTGCATAGTGGTATCCAAGGGACTAAACTAAGGACTTTGGCTGTAGCACCCTCTTGGGCTTCTTTCTTCCCATGTCTTACCTGATAGAAGCTAAGAGTAGAAACATTTGGAAGAAGGTGTGAAGGTGTCATAAAAACAAAAACTGATGGTGGGGGGAGGGGGTGTGTTGAAATGATTAATAGTTGTTAAACCAGCTACAGAAATGGAAAATCCTTACAAGCCAACTGCTATAGCCAGGATCAGACTGCCATAGAAATTATCTAGCGGTGCAGACCAGAGGTGGGGATATGGGGATTGAGGACCATTGTAGAGAATCACTGATCCTTACAAATCAACCTACTCAGGGCCTCCCTGGTGAGGCAGGGGTTAAAGTCTCAGCACTATCAAGTTATCAACTCCCATGGAGATGACCCAGATGAGGCAGCAGACCTCTCCTGTCCTGCCCTGCACAATGCCCCCCTCAGGAATGTATTTTAGTAGACCTGCCTGCTCTGCCCCCCCCCCATTCTGTCTCTGGTGAGTCCTCATACCCCACCGCATCACCCAAGTTCTTGTATGCATAAATAAAAAAATAAATCTTTTTAAAAACCCTACTCACACCCTAGAAGTAAGTAATTAAATTCAAAATGTTACCTTTGCCTTCCTGTGTCTGTGCAAACATCATGATTTCCTGAAAGAGGAACATTGCAGAAACTCCGCTCAGAGGTAAACCAAGGACCGCTCACAAGTTACATCTCATCAAAACATTGCCACCTGGCTTTCCTCACTCATGAGCTCATCTAAGAGCATTTGCTCAGTAAATCAGTTGCACAAGAACTTTTACCTCAGGCTCTGCATTTTAGGAAACCTTAAGTACTTAAGAAAGAAAAATTCATCAGAGAATTGAAATCTCTAAAAGGAAACCAAATGGAAATTTTTTTTCTTTTCTATTTCTCTATTTTGTACATGCATTTACACTTGTCATCTCTTTGCCTTTTTTTTTAAATTATTACAAAAGTTTATTTTTACACCAAATGGAAATTTAAAAAACAATAAACTAAATTTAAAATTTAAAAGGTGAATTTTATAGCAGATTGAACACAGCTGAAATGTAGTGTAGAAACTACTCAATTAAGCAGTGAAAAAAGAAGAGAGATAAAGGATGGAAAATACAAATATATATATGTAGTAAGAGATAAAGAGGATATTATGTGTGAGCCCAGAAAGGGAAAAATGAAGGAAAGAATGGGACAGGAAATAATATTTGATAATTTAACCCCTAAGAACTATTCAAAACTGATAAATCAGGAATCCAGAGATTCAAGAAGCCCCATGAATGCCAGGCAGGGTGAGTAGGAAGAAGTTCCAATAACAATGACTGATAGCTAATTTTACAATAAAGACCAAGGCAAGGCAGAAGAAAAGACATGATGTCTTTAAATGCTGAAAGACAATAATAGTTAACCTAGTATATTGCACTCAGTCTTGATAACTTTGACAATCACTTGCCAGAAGGAAAAGACATTTCAGACAAGTCAGGTAAGTGGTGGTATTTAGCAAAGAGACGAGAAGAATGTGAGAGCTAGAAAGTTCTAGCAATGTTTACCATATAACGGTATTTACAATATTTTATTTTTCTGTGTATATTTCCATTTATATTTCACAAAGATACTAAAGTCTTTACCCATTGTACTAATTTTTAATATAAAAATAATTCATTTACAAATTCCCTAAAATTGATGAGCCTTTGTATCGAATGAATACCGAGTACTTTTCAAATACTGTATATAGTAATGATACATGAAAAGTAGGTGACATTATGATTTCATTAAAAATACATATTTACGGGCTCTCCCTGGTGGCGCAGCGGGTTAAAGCACAGCACTGAGAATCTAAAGCCGCTTCCTCATGAGTTCGATTCCCGCCTGCCCCGGAGGTGACCACATGGCGTGGCAGACCTCTCCTGACCCGCCCGCTGCTCCCCTCAGCAGTGTACTTTGTCGGTCTGCCTGTTCTGCACTCCACTCTGACTCTGGTGAATTCTCTCACCCTCCACATCTCTGGCCTGTATCCCAGTTCTGTATGCACAAATAAAAATAAAATCTTTAAAAAAAAAATACATATTTACTTATTCAGCTGACCAAAATATACATATATATATATAGTTTTTGTTCATGGTTTCTAGCTCAAGGTTCCCAAACACTTGGAAATTTTCCTAGGGATAAGAGCAATGGGGACATCTTTTGTTACGAGATTTATTCTCAAATCATCCAATTTAGAAAGCACATCAGAGCCATAAAAGTGAAATGGGTGTCTTGCTATTCATAATAAATTCCTTTCCACTTCAAGGGGCTTTTGTTAATGAGATAATTTTTGGAAAGCACCTAAGCCGGAGGAGAAAGGAGGTTGCCCTGAAATAGGGTGTTGGAACTTTGAATCCCACCCCTGATTTAAGGGGAGAGAACAGGACTGGAAGTTCAATCAATCACCGATGGCTAATTATTTCATCAATCATGCCTGTGTAGCTTAGTCTTCATAAATACCCAGAAGAAAGGTGGATGCTGGGATAGCTTCCAGGTTGGTGAGCATCAGTGTTTGCAGTGTGCCTGCGTGCAAACTCCACGAGGACAAGCTCCTTTGTTCCAGACCTGGCCCCATGTCCCTCTTTACATTGGTTTGTGTCCCTACTATTCTTTGTAACAAACCAGTATTCTGGTGAATATATGTATATCCTGAGTTCAGTGAGCAACTCTTAAGAAATTAATAGAATCCAAAGGGGGCAGGGGTGTATAGGAGCCTCTGGCCCACAGATGGTTAGTCAAAAGTACAGTCAACCACTTGGGCTCACTGCTGCACCTGAAGTCCAAATTTTAGGGGGAAAGGATGTCCTGAAGGAATGCTGCAGTTTTGTTGACTCCACCTCCTACTCCAGTTATTGAAACTACAACTCCACCCCCATTCCAGTCCCTGAAACTACAACTCCCAGCAATACCAAGGGGAGAACTGCGAGGTCCCAAGGGCAGAGCTAAGCAAGCATTATATATATATATATATATATATATATATATATATATA
This sequence comes from Condylura cristata, assembly GCF_000260355.1. Classification (NCBI taxonomy): domain Eukaryota; kingdom Metazoa; phylum Chordata; class Mammalia; order Eulipotyphla; family Talpidae; genus Condylura; species Condylura cristata. The sequence continues at coordinate 29,292,930 of NW_004567116.1, forward strand.
TGAGCCAGGTTGAGCTCTCTCACGCTCTCCCTTGACCTCGTGGCTGGTGGCTGGTCGTTTGGCTCCTGATGAGCTTTCAGTGTGCTGTTGGAGTTCCAAGTCAGCAAAACTGGTAGGATGCGCTTGTATCTCTCTCTGTCTTCATTCACTCTCTTTTCCTGGGTTGATCCTTTTCTTTCTCCTTTTGTAAATAAACCCATTATTGACCCTTTTTGTGTGTACCTGCAGTACAATTGAATATTAAGCACACAGGTGAGGGCCCACAGACAGGCAACCCAGTTCACATTGGGTTGCCCTGTAACACAGAGAGAGGGTGTCATGGTGGGGGGTGGGGGGGTACCTGCAATCTCTAAGCTTTTGATCAGTGATTGACATTTGAAGCAGAGTGCAGACTGGTAGGACCCACTCCACAACTCATGAAATCTGTTGCTATCTTAAGGTAGAGAATGTCAGATTATGTAAATTGATTGGTGCTGGTGGTGGGAAGAAACTACATATCCACACAGGTTTGATTTAATTAATTTTTTTAAAAGATTTTATTTATTTATGCATTTTGAATAACACAAATATTGGAGTTGGAACTGTGGGGTTTTTTTTACATTATATATATGTGTGCACTACATCAAGTATACTTCATTATGTACAATTTTTATCTATTTTGTAGTAGATATTTAAATAAGTGACCCTGCCATTTAAATGTTTGAATAAAACTCACTCATCTCCCCCTGTCAATCTTTGCTACTGCAGACTAAATATTCTAGGTTCTTTATATAATTTGGTTCTTAATTCTCTGAATCTCCTTTAATTTACCACCATGTTCCTCTTAAGACATTTCATTTGACTATTTCAGAATGTAGTGGATGTAGACAGTATATTTTTGGAATACAATATGAGCCACCCCCTGCCTTTTTTTTTTTTCTTTTTCTTTTAACTAGAGAAACAGACTTGTAGGTAATTGGCAACAGTCCCAGGACTTACTATCATTAGGGTTCCTATTAAACCAGCCCTTCTCCATTTACCCTTTACTGAAATTAGTTATTTGAACTTAACAGCATGTTTTATCCTTCTTAGATTGCATCTTTTAATGGTAGATTTTTCTTTTTGTGCATTTCTGTGTGTTCATTTGGACAGATTATATTGAAACAGCTAATAGGGAAAAATAGACTGAGACAAAGCTTTAGCAACCAGAACCCTACTTGACTAACTTCCCAGTAAAATTAATTGTGTATACCCTCTTTAATAACTTTCTTTAAAAAAAAAATTGGGGCCCTCCTTGATGGTGCAGTAGGTTAAAGCACAGTACTATGAAGCAACTGCCGCGTGAGTTTGATCCTCAGCCAGGGAAGTGACCCACATGCACAGCAAATTTCTCCTGCCTTGCTCACTGCTCCCCTCAGCAGTGTATTTCAATACATCTGCCTGTTCTGCTCCCTACTCTGTCTCTAGTGAATTCTTTCAGCACACCCTCACCCCGCCCCCTGAACCTCTGGCCTGTACCCTAGTTCCTGTATGCATAAATAAATAAATCTTTTAAAAAATAACAACGAAAACAGGGAAACTTTGATAACAAATGCTGGTCTTAGTTTACCTTAGCTAATAAAAGGAAACAGAGAAGTAGTTCGTTTGTTGACAAATGATGAGGGCAGCAGACTTGGCTGAGAGATCCCGGTCCTGCTCTCTGCAGAATGTTGGGGTTTTTGTCGAGTTGCAGGGGAGCAAAGGGGGAGGGGCTAGGCTCCGCCTTGGCCAAACAAGGGTCTGCAGGTTTCGGTGACACCAGCTTGCTTTTACTATCACCTGGTGGTCAGCAATTCAGACATTCTCTTCCCAGTCATGCTTTGTCCTTTGGAATGTAAGAAAGCAAAGTTTGTTAAGCCTAGAAGGTAAAAAATGGAAATGGTAGAATTTACCTGGTGGGAGAAAGATGAGTCCTTCATTGCTGTGTCACCTTCAACTAGGAATTTTTACTCGGTGAGAAGCTTGTTGAAGAGAACTCAAGTGAGTAAGGGACCCTGCACGTGGGGACCATTTCCAAACTAACACTGGTAATAACAGAATTTGTTTGATAAAGCTATCGTTGAAAATTGTAGACTGACAGTATATGACATAGTGCTAGCCTTTCCATTAACTTTGAATTTATCCTTTCTTGAAATTCCTTGAGATGTTTTCTTACTACATTCAACCATAATTAGATTTGTTTCTTCCTTTACACTATTATGGCTTTTATTTTTCTTGATACTCTGGTGCTCATGAAAAGGGATAGCATTCTTGTCTGCTGAAATGACTCTAACATTCCATCCTTAAATGACCTTTACTGTAGTTTTCATTTGTATCCCAAAACTTAAAATTCCTTTTATTCTAAGCTTGCCTTTTCTTCTTCCTTTTCCCTTCTAGTTTTCTCTTTTGAACGATGGAAGGATGACATCATTTATTACATCTACTGATATTATCAGCCCATTCCCCCTTTAATTTGCTAATATTTAATTACTTTCACCAATTTTCCAATGGTAATTCCCCCTTGCTTTCCTGGGATAAGCCAACTTGTAGATATCCGCTAGGAATTTTGCATCTCAGTCAGGAATGAGATTGACTCTAATTATTTTCTTATACTCAGGTTCAGTATCAAAATAATAGTTTGTAGGCTGGGTCACCTGGTGTTCTTTCTTTGTATATATCAGGAAAATTTGTATAAAATGGAAATAATCATTTCCTTGAGTTTATATAATTTGCTAGTAAAAGCATCTTGACCTGGTTGGATTTTTTTTGTGTGGGTACATTTTTAACTACTAATATAATTTCTTTATTGGCTATAATTTTACTTTGGTTTTCTGACTTTATGAGTGATTTTTGGTAAGTTATGTTTTTCTGGGAGTTTTCCCTTTGTCTAAGTTTTTGAATTTATTAGAATAGAACTGTTAAGTAGCTTTTGTCATCCTTATCCATAACTTTTTCATTCCTAATATAATATTTGAGCTTTTATTCCCCTTCAAAAATTATACCAGTTTTGTCTCAGTTTTGTTGTAACTTGGTGTGTCATTATTTTAAATTGTTATCTTTTATTTTACTTCCCCCTAATTTCTGCATCATATGTAAAAATATATACATATGTATAACAGATATATGTGTACATATAGTATGTATACACATGGTATGTGTATGTATACATATAGTATAATACAACAGCAGTTTGTTTCTCACAGTTCTGGATCTTGGAAGCCTTAGGTCTGGTGCTGGCCAGGTCAGTTTTTTTTTTAAGGATATATTTGTTTTTTTCATGCATAGAAGAACTGGGCTATAGGCTAGAGGTGTGGAGTGAGAGGATAATACCAGAGACAGTGTGGGTGTCAGAACAGGCGTATCTACTTATATACACTGTTGAGGGGAGCAGCAGTTGAGGCAGGCGAGGTCTGCTGTGCCATCTGTGGGTCAGCTCCCTGGCTTGGAACCAAAGTGATGGTAGACACTTAACCTATAGGCTACCATGGAGGTTATGCAGAATTTGTCTTTCTCTGACTTAGCATCGGTTTCTTTTCTTTTTTTTTTCTTTTAATGTCTGAACAGTATTCCATTGGCTATAGATACTGTGTTTTATTTATCAATACATCTAGCAAATGACAGCTTGTTTCCATGCTTTCCTTGGCTAAAGTGAATAATGCTTCAGTGAACATAGGAATATACCTATCTTTTTGAGTTAGTGTTTTCATTGTCTTAAAATAAATGCCCAGAGATGGAATTGCTGGGTCACATGGTAGTTAATATTTAACTTTTTGAGGAACCTCCATATTTTCTGTAGTGTCCCGCACCAGTTTACATTCTTACCAACAGTGTACATAGGTTCTCTTTTTCTCTACATCATTGTCAAAACTTGTGTTTTTGATAGCAGGCATTCTAACATGTGTGAAATAATCTCTCTTTGCGGTTATTTCCCAGTTATCAGTCATGCTGAGCACCTTTTCATGTACCTATTAACCTTCTACACGCTTGGAAAAATGTTCAGATTCCTTGCCCATTTTAAAATCATACTTAGTTTTACTAGTGTCACTATCTTAATATTTTTCCAACATGACACAAGACCCTTCAGTAGCTGAATTACCCTGTTAATTTTTAAGAATGGCTAACAGATCAGCATTAGTATTATATACCTGAAAACTTGTAAGAAATATTCACCCTCAAGGGGACCTACTTTTTTTTTTTTTAAAGATTTATTTACTTATGCATACAGAACTGGGGTACAGGCCAGAGGTGCAGGGGCAGTGAGAAGATTCACCAGAGACAGAGTGGGGAGCAGAACAGGCAGATCTATGGAAACACACTGCTGAGGGGAGCAGCAGGCAGGTCAGGAGAGGTCTGCCATGCCAGGTGGGTCACCTCCGGGGCCAGGGATTGAACTCATGCTGAAGTGCCTTTAGCTTCTTAGTGTGTGCTTTAACCTGCTGTGCCACCAGAGAGGGCTGGGACCTACTTTTTAAAAACTGGACTTTTGCAGCCCATTCGATCTAGTAAATCACAATACAAATTTTAAACAGAACACCAAATTATTCATATGCACATTACGGCAAGCTGTTGAAACACTGCATTAAAAATTCTGTTAAAATAAATCTACAGAAGGAAAAATCTCACTGTTTATCTAAAAATGTATTTTACCTTCATTTTCTGTAGTTATACTGATTAACTGTAAGTGAACAACTTTTTCCTCTCAGAACTTAAGATAATGTATTGTCTTCTGGATTCCATTACTGATACTAAGTTTATTTTCTGTCTTGGTGATGCTTTAAAATTTCTTACTGCTGGCTCATTTTTGCCACTCCCTATTTCCTTAAATATTTATAGGAATACCTAGTTATGTTTCTGAAAATGCAATGCAGCTTCTATCTACTTCTATTATTCTCACTTAGGATTGTCCCTTGTATTTGGTGCTGTTTTATCAGTCAAGAACCTTCAAATACAGAGAATCAATAGCATATAAGGTGTGATATATATACACCCCTCACTCTCTGCTTCTGCTCTGGTATACCCTCAGTGAATGATACTGAGAGTTGTGTAAGTCAAAAATCTGAAAGTCACCATAACCTCTTTCTCACCATCATACCCAATCTTTCTCCAGTATAAACTGATAAATTGATTCTAATGCTTAAATATTGAGGCCATTCACTTTCCTGTTGCTTTACAATCTAGATCAGTGAGGCCTAACTATGCCTAATTCTGCATACAACATACTATTTTTTAAAAAATTGTTTATTGCGATAATGTTGGTTCACAATACTATGTTTTCATGGTACAGATTCACACCTCTACAACATCCACTATCACACCACAACCACCACCAAAGCACTAATAATCCTCTACAATAGTCCACTGGCATCTCTTCCTTTCTGGTAGTCTCAGTCTGCAGTCAGATTTCAAGAATTGTTTGGATTATTTTGTCTGTTTTGCTTCTATTCTTTGCATAATTCTTTGCCATATGAGTAAAAACATCCGGTATTTGTCTTTTTCATTTTGATCTATTTTACTTAGCATAATCTCCCATTCCCACCCAGGAAAGATGGAATGCTTTAGGAATTTGCATGACTTCCTTATGCAGAGGCCATTCTAACCTCTTTGTATCATTCCAATTTGTGCTACTTAAAGTGAGCACCATAGTGTGTTGTTTGTATGATTCTCACAAATTGTGAACATCGCTTCTGGCTTAAATTTTTTTTAATTCCATTTCCTTTAGGAATAAGAAATAAATGACATGTGATGCTTTCTTTGTAACTCCTTCATTAGCCACCCCTCTCTACCACTTCATCCTGTTCTGTTTCAGTCACTGTTAATCTCTTTTGGCTCCTTCACTGTGGGGACCTGTGGCACCTGTTTTCTACACACACTGATCTTCTCCTTCCCAGGCAGTCATCTCTGAGCTAATTCATAATTCTTTAGTTCTCAGCATACAAGTCACCTGCCTCTCAGAAGCTCTTCATCCTTGCTCTACATGCCAGTTACTATTACATAAGCCCTCTAGAACTAATCAGATGAGCTGGAAACTAAAGTAAAGAAACCAAAGTTAGCCCTGTTCATTTGTGTGTGTGCGCGCGCACATGTGTGAGAAGTTTGTATGAGATGACACATTTATGAGTTGATGCAATCTAGAGAGGGGGTAAATTTCTGACTAAGCAATGGCAGAAATAATCTCTTAGTCCTTAAAATAGCAAATTCGTGATGAAAATTATAAAAATAAAAATTACAATAAAAATTACTAGGTAATAATAAAAAAATAGAATCTGCAGTATGGTTTACAGCAGTGCATGTAAGATGCTCTCTAGTACATTTATATACTTACTGTGCCCTCATGTTCCTTTCCTACAACTTAATGAATTTAAGTTTCAAAGATATTTTATAGTGTTTGGGTGTTTTTTTTAAGATTTATTTTATTGATTCACTCAAGAATTGGAGTTTAGGCCAAAGGTATTGGGGAGGGCAGTGAGAGGATTCACCAGAGACAGAGCAGGGAGCAGAACAGGCAGACTGACTGAAATACAGTGCTTAGGGGAGCAGCAGGCAGGACAAGAGAGGCCTGCTGTGCCATATCGGGCTGAGATATAATCTCCTGCACCACCAGCCAGGTCCTGTTTGGGATATTTTAATGTTACATCAATTTCTCAGTAAAGCTTAAGTAATTGATTGGTTACTTTAAAATGAGTTCTCAGTAATAGTACCAAAAAGAAAAAAGCAATCTCATTTTGAGAAAATATATGCTAAATAACCCCAATACAAAAGTTTAATGAAAGAATGGAAATTTGATGCACACGTGTACACATGTGAACTTATACACCTACACCTATTTGTATTTTGCAGGAGAGCAAACAATAGCTGAGTACTTAACACAGGTTGCAAATTATGATCTAGAGAAATAGAAGCACAGGATATATGCATTATGAGTACAAACTAAATAAATTAGTTAGAATTTTATTACTCTACAATGTGGGACCAGTTTACAAATGATGTGGCAATAGTAGCAAAAGCCGCAGGTAGGAACTCAGCATTTAACATGTCTAATAAATAAAACTTGATGAATCATTAAATATCATAATAACTATACAGGATCAAAACTTCTAATACTAGAATAGATCTTTAATATGTTTCAGATAAGCCAAATATTTTAGGTGGGTAAGAAATTATCTGGTGACAGGTAAGAAAGTAATGCTGACATCATACTTGAAAGAAGTAACTGGAAAATTCATGATTTCACACTCTACAAAAGCTGCACAAATCCAAAATATAGCATATAATAAATAATATATTCCAATAATAATGGAAAATATCAGTCCACCATCTTCAATTTTTAGCTGTTCTTTATAGTTCAAATGTTTTTACATATAGGGTACATATCTGAGCCCTAAAGACACTGTAAATCTGATCAACTTTCTTTGCATTACCTTAATATGTTTATTTTGTAAGGTGCTTTTGGGTGAAATGATTCACTAAACTACTTAGATTTGTTCTATAAAATTTAATAAGTATTCCCAATATTTACTTTATCTGAGAAATTAGATTTGCAGATGGGCTCTAGAAGTAGTCATAGGTCATTTCTGTCATGTAGTTTGAGACAGATGGAAATTTAACAGATTGATGAATATCAATTTTACAGTAACTTTACACATAAGAAATAAGATAAGGATTTAAAGATACACACATGTTCCAATTATTTATTCAAAGTATGTGTCCTTTAGAGATCACACTATTTTTTTTGTTCTTTATCTTAATAGGATTAGTTTCATTTGATTTTTGCATTAAGGCAGAAGACAGATATCTCCTTTTCTTTGGCTTTAATTAATCCCAAATTTATCAAAGAAGAGAGAATGTTCATTTCTTAAGCAGTCAACATCAATATTAGGACAGATTTCTTCTTCTGATAAATTTATACTGTGTTTATATTAAACTACGGTTAAAAATACTAATCCTGAGCAAGAGTACAAATAAGTTTTGACTGAAGAATGAAAGCCTTCATTGTTAAACCCAAACAGTTTAAAATTCAGCCATAAAATACAAAGTCAGTAAGAGTGGAATTCATACTTCTGACATCCATGACAAACCTGAATACTCTGAAAAGAAATCAAACACAACATAGTAGTTAATACATTAACAGTAAAAAGCATCAAAAATTGATGCACCTGGATTTTGTTAAGTATAACAAAGGTCACTCAGTCCTTCATGGATAACCTTGCTGGGAGGACAGCACTAAACAGTGTATTCCATTGAACAAATCCCTCTGAAAGGCAACACTTGATCCTTTTTTAGATAGGCACAGACTCCCGCCCCCCCAAAGACATAAGACACAGTTGGAAATAAACAATGTGAATCTGTTTCATGAAAACAAAAAGTTCAGGCCACTCTGGAACTGCCGAGAGTCACTTGAATTTTCAGCTATAGCTACCCCTTCATGAAAAGCTTACTTCCTAGCAAAGCAGTATTGTGACAAAATATGTACACACCAGGGAAGGCAGTAAGGACTTTTCAACATGAGTTAACTGAAGCCAAGCTCTACCAATAGTCTTCTAGTCCACGAGGTGAAAGTGCATAGGAGTAGGGTAAAGCCCAGCACAGCGAGGACCCTCTCACAGTATTAAGGCCTGGCCACGTAGGAATGGTCAGTAAAAGTCAGCATGGTGAACAATAAGCAAGGATTTCTGATACCGAGCACCACCCTTTGGGGCTTCTTCATATGGCTGTCCTCTACTCAGACTGTCTCTCTTCCTCTTCATCAGCTTCTTCAATGACCTGAATCTCATCTGCTTGAGGTAAGGAAGAACTTTCCACCTGCAGTTTATTCCCATCAGCTTTACATTTTTCTTCTTCTTCTATGATTTCCTTCCATATCTTGTGGTTTTCTGTGAGGTGATGCATTAGCTGACAAAATATTCGTCGCCTTCCTTTCCTCCTTTGTGGTTCTGTGAAATGTGAAACAAATACATTGTAATCATTGCAATATGATTTATTCATTCATTCAACAACTGTCTGAGTGCATATTATATTCCAAGCACTTTCCTGAGCAGAGATTATAGTAGAAAACAGTAAGATAAACATAATTCCTGCAATATGGAGCTCACATTCTAGTGGGAAAGACCTCAGCAAGCAAACACAAAAACAAAACATGAGTATGCTAGATGGTGTTAATTATTATGGGTAAAAAATAAAGCAGAGAAGGGGATTAGGGTGAAATAATGAGAATAGAGGGGGTGGGGGTTGGTATTGAACTGTCCAATAAAAAAAACAAACTAAGAATTTAATATATTGAATTTATCACAATAAAAGTCTGGTGAATATAAATAATTTTTAGAAGCCAGTCACCTTTCCTAAGTTGACACTGATGGTCATGACCTAAACTTATTCTGCACTCTGCTAATCTTGAACATAGCATGGTAGGAAAAGGGTAGATTTTTAAATAAATTATCTGTTCTGATTTACATACAGCAAGTTTGGAAAACAATGAAATAATCAGAATGTAATTTAAATTCTACTTAAAAGAATAATTGATTTGATTTACACTTTACAAAGGTGACAAAGTTTTTCTTTTTTATACCTATTGACTATATAGAAAAGTGTCCTTACAACTGGGTAATTCAAATTCATAATGCCACAAAACTTGGTTCTCTTCTTTGGGTCAGTGTATACCTTCCTTCTTCCCAATTACTTTGACCTGTTGCATAAGTCTAGGTGAAGGGCAGATTTTTAGGCCACTACTTCGCAGATTATCAGGCTACTACTTCAGAACTTTTGCTCTTCAACTATCAGGTGGGTTGGTAAGAGGGTGGTTGGTAAGAGGAGAGGTGAGGTGTAGGCAGCCATGAGGAATCACCACCTCGTGTACCTTCAGATGTGCTGACTGCTTTTCATGCATGTGCAGGCAGAGATGCTGTTTTAACTAAGAAAGCTTGTGTGTGGCATTAGCTTGGTAGTATATAGTTCCTTTACTCAAGGCATGACTACTGAATCTCTACCTTTAGATATAAAAGATCCAAATCCACATTAAATGAACCTTAGAGCCATTAAAAATTATGGATTCTTTATATTCTTACTAGAACTTAGGTTGTCTTCTATTTCTTCATCTGTATCTAATTCTTCACCATCTTCATCATAACAACTTTCAGTATCATCGTCCTCTTCTGCTTCTATCCACTGCCCTGGTAATAAACCAGCAGCATCATAGGAGTTACACAGGGGACCCACTATGTGGGTGATAAACGATTCTTGGAGTTTTGCCAGTTGAGGAGAAGAACGATCCATGAAGGGACTGATGGGTAGACCAAGATTTGCTTCTTCATCTCCCTGATCATTTTAAAAAGAAAAGTACATTTTTAACTATTGAAAGAACAACCATTATACCCTTTTAACAGCTTTGCTTTAAAGTTCTTGACATTTTCTAAAAAGCACCATCTACATTAGGTTACAGAAGTGTTAATGTACCTAATTATTATTATATCATTTCAACCGTAAGAATTTTTCTAATTTGTGAAATCCTAAGTAAGACTTTATTCTCACACTCTTCCCACCAGTCAACCTATAATAGTTGATACTCTGCTAAGAGAAATATACTTTTTTTATATATAGTTTATTTTTAGATCATTTTGTACATTTTTTTTTCATCTCAATTGTATCCCTGTGGGTTTCCCATCACCGAGTCATCCATGTGCCATGAGAAATATACTTTTGTTTAAAGATTTATTTATTTATACATCCAGAACTGGGGTATATGTCAGAAGTGCAGGGGCCATGAGAGGATTGACCAGAGAGAGTAGGGAGCAGATTGATGAAGTACACTGCTCAACAGGCAGATTGATGAAGTACACTGCTGAGATCAGCTAGGGGCCAGACAGAAGTCTACTGTACCACGTGGTCACCTCCCTGGCTGGGGATCAAACTGTGCTGAAGTGGCTGCAGCTAGCTTCATAGTGTTGTGCTTTAACTCACTGCACTACCCCGGAGGGCCCAAAATATACATCTTTTAAAATAAATATAGGCATATTTACTAACAACCTGAAACAGTCTATAATATTAAATGTTCTCACCCAGGGGAGATGGTATAATGTACAAACTCTGGTATCATAGTCATACCTCACATGCACAAAGTTGAGTTTTGTAATTTTTTTTTCTGATCCCTTTTTGTAACAGCAGGACCCTTTAAGCAATCCAAATCGCATATAAATACTTTTGAAACTCCCTGCTCTGAGATTCTGCCACTGTGACTCTAGGATTCTGGAGAATAGTTTCAGATCACATGTGATTTTAAAACCTACTTTTGTCATCTGTTTATCTCTGTGATATTGAGCAAACACTTCACCCAACCAACATGTTTAAAATTTGCATAACCTCTCTTACAGGGTTGCTGAGAATTAGAAGCAACATAAGGTAAGTACTTAGCACATGGCTACGCAGCCCCAAGTTCCCAGTGTTCTAGTGCAGTCTGCAGGCAGTGTCGATCTGCAGTGAGCCAACAACAAGCCCAGTGATTAACCATCTATCCATGATTAAAAATCTACAACTTTTTCTTTTATGAGGAAGAAGACTATTGTTTTTCAAAAAGAGAAAGAAAAAAAAAAGCCCAAATTTGGGTTAATATATAATACTGTACATCCTTATAGTTTTTAAAAAATATATTTATTTATGCATACAGAACTGCACCAGAGGCCAGAGGTGTGTGTGTGTGGGGGGGGAGTGGTGAGAGGATTCATCAGGACAGAGTGGGAAGCAGAACAGGTTGATTGACAAAGTACACAGCTGAGGGGAGCAGCAGGTGGGTCAGGAGAGGTCTGCTGCACCATGTGGGTCAGCAGGTGTGTTTCCTGCTCAGGAAAATCTCAGGTGTGTTTCCAAGTTTATTTAATATAAATTAATTTAAATATTTAAAATAATTACATTATAAATTGGGACTAAATGAACTTTTCTAATGTTACTTTACAAATAGTAAATTTTCTAAAATTGACAGTCAAATATTATTTTTTTTATTACTCTGTTTGTATAGACAGCACAATGATAGTTAATTTTCCTTAGCATAAAATTCTTTTTTGAAATGAAATCCACTGGAGAACTCTGGGGCAGGCTTCAATTATCTTTGAGAATGAAGGTGGGAAATGTCGACTATATATTGCAATCTACAAACTAGATATTTATAACTATTACCTACAATTGCCTATAATTCCATTGAAATGTATCATAATAATAAAATGTGGATATTGGACACTCACTTTCTTGATTAAATTATATGGTATTTTGTAACCTATAGGTAGCAGAGTATACATTAGTATGTTTTGGGATGTTTAGCTAAGATGGTGGGAGATGGATATTGTATAGCTACTGGTTATCCAGTACAAACTGGGTAATAGGTATATTGGATTTAGCATGTGTGGTTTACAAACTCACTTCATTCCTACTACTGGAGGAGCCACTAAAAGGAAAAATAGTTCTGTCACAAAGGCTTTACTTAGTAGTAGGGAATAAGGATACCAAGAAATGTAATTCCAAAATCAAAAAGATATATTTGCTATTTTGGAGATAATGAACTGGTAGGCTTGTAGAGAAATCAGTATACTTCTATATTGTAGAGAGCCCCACCCCAAACTAGAACCCCCCCACCCCATAAAAGTATAGATTCTGCGATACAAAAAACCAAGATTTTAAAACATGAGAAAATTATAATGTTCATCTATCTGAATCATTGAAAACTACAGAGTACATTTCTAGCCCTCTAATTTTTCTCTGCCAGACTTTTATTATGTAGTTGATGTTTTTAAAGCATTCTTTCTATAGCACTTGAAAGTTGATATTCTTTAAATATAAACTAAGCATACTCTGAATGAATTAAAGTCTCCTTTATTTGGAAATAAATTACCCTAGGTTACAGGCTTTCAGGGTTGAAAGGGATCTCAGAATCATTAAGTATGCTTTTCTTACCTCTAACTCAAAAACATTCATCCCACTGGAGAGGGACAGTTATTTCTTGCTGTTTTAAAATTTCAGCAGCAAAGGCAAAATGAGTTTAGGAAATACTAAGATCAGAACAAATACAATAATTTCTAACTCTTTTGATCAAAGTAACTCAGATTTCAAACATAATAAAGCCATCTAAATCCTAAAGAGTAGTGTCAATTCCACCAGTCTCATGTTTCAGCTTACCTGCTCATAAAATTCATTGACAATGCCTTCTGTCCATTTCAAATGCAAGTCACGAGCTTTTGCTGGACCATTTATATCTGCCAGTTTGATACACACCTGGCATACTAAGAGGCGGTCATTTTCATTATTCCATTCTATACCATTACTATTTACATCATTGGCCTATTTTGGAAAAACAGAATTATGTTAGGTGCTGAGAGCACTGGACATTTTTTTTTAACCAAATTAAAACTGTTTCCCATTCAAATGATAGGAGGAAATTTCAGCAAATGCTTTCATCAGTTTGTGTCATAACATGGGCATCTATGGGTTAAATTTCCCTTTGAAGCAGAGTACTAGAAAATATAACAAGCCATATATTTCAATATTTGTGATTAACACAGAGAATTGTAAGTTGTGTCTGTATGCAACATATATTAAGTATATATGCAAAATATATTACTATGCAAAACACATCAAATCATATAAAAACTAAGTTCTATCTTAGGAAAAAATACTTAGTGGTCTAAGGAGAGGTTGTTTATAGCTGTTAAAGGTAAAAGACAATTCTGAGGTGCTGATCCTTATAGTTTTAAATCATGATTCAGAATGATTTGTTAACACTGGTATCTTTTAGTCTTATTTTATCAGTAAATAGGAAAGGTAATGCCAATCTAGCCATATTACCATGAGATTAATAATAAGGAATGCCAGAATTCATAGTAAATGCTAAATTAGTGCTAAAGACATTGTTATTTACAGAAAAGATAACTATCCTCACTAATTCAGCAAATTATTATGTCTATTGTAAGCTCAAATTTCCTCTTATAAAAAAATGGAAGTGAAGACCATATCAATGTCTTTTGAACTTTTAATGTGGAGGTAGTCTTTTTGACAGCAAAGGAAAACTTATACAGAACATCACTGCAGAGGACACTTGAAAGGAGTGTTCTTAATACAACAAAACTGTAATCAGAGACATTCTACACTAGGGGGAGGGAGAGAGTACAAAACACAGGTGTGAAGAGCACAAGGGACTGAGGTGATTGGTGGTGGAAATCCTATGGGGAATATACCTGATGTAAAATACATACAAATAAAGAAATTAAATTAAAAAAAAGAGGAGTACTCTTTTAATAGAAACTATTGGATTTCTAGAGCCCTAGTCAGATGGTATTTGCCTGAGAGACTACAGAAGTCTGTAGAACACACAGATCAGAACTATTGGGTTAGATAATCTTTCATGTGTAAAAACTTCCGTAGTTCTAAAGTAACTACATGAAAGAAGTGATATTAAAATTAAGGAATAGTTTTACAACTATGGAATAATTTAAAAAGGCAAGGTCTACCTACTTCCTGTAGGTCACAAATATAATCAAGACAAAACAACTTCCTGCTGGCAAAAGAAGGGGGCATCTTTCATTGAGGGATCTAAAGAGTAGTTCTTTACTTTTTTTTTTACCCCAAATGTGAGTGACACAATCCCGTCCTGTCAGTACTCCAATCACAAGGGCAGAGACTCTCGATTCTGTAATGAATGTGAGTGGTGAGAGAACAGGGACTTGGCCCTGTTACTTTTTTTTTTTTTTAATTTTTTTTTTTTTTTTTTTTTAAAGAACTGGGGTACAGGCCAGAGGTGCGGGAGTTGATGGTAAGAGGATTCACCAGAGACAGAGAGGGAACAGAACAGGCAGACTGACTGAAAAACACTGCTGAGGGGAGCAGTGGGCAAGACAGGAGAGGTCTGCTGTGCCGTGTGGGTCACCCCCTCGCCTGGGGATTTAACTCATGCTGCAGTGGCTGTGGACAACTTCACAGTTCTGTGTTTCAACCTATTGTGCCACCAGGGAGGACCCTGTTATTTCCTTATTCTTCACTCACAAAGTGACTGTACATGTGTACAATCCAAAGAAATAGTTGTTCAATGTGCATTACTCTTAAGTAGAAGAGGAAATCATACTTATCTTCACAGCACCAGTAAAAGCATCAATAACAAAGTATAACAGATATGGCAAAGTAGGCATAATTGTTTTCATAGGAAACATCTTTAATTTCTTATAATGCCTTACTTGGCACTGTATACTTTTCTCAAATCTTTGCCTAAAAGTTTTTGGAAATTAATTGGATTTTCACTATGGGAAGGAAAGTCAAAATTATGGGTTGGTGTCAGAAAGGACATGTAGCAAACAAGAACAATTTAGGACATGTTATCATAAAAGAATTTTTTTAAAAATATTGGAATACATATCTTATACCAGATACTATGACTATCTGAGTTAGCATTCTAAGTTAACATTAAAAACATCTTTTATCAGTAACACTGATAAAATGATTTCCATTTTTGAAAACAGTTTGCATAACAAACCTTGGCATTGAATTCAGCAAGGAAATCAAAATGCTTTTTAAGATCTGTGGCAAGGATTGCTTCAATGACTAAAAAACGAAAGCGCTTGAATTCCACATGATCAAGATTAAGAAGGAAGTTGTATTCTGGGCGAGAAAGATATAGGTTCCAAGCTGATGCAGCATGATGATTTTCCAGAACAGATCTGTCATTGTATAAAACTGCCTAAAAATAAGAAAAATGAGACAGGCATCGCAGATTAAAAACTTCAATAATGAACAGAGTTAGGATCAGACTGGAATACAAGCAATGAGTACCTACTGTAAGCCAAAGATTTTGTCAGGTATTTTAACACCTGCAAGGAAGGGTTGTAATGACTTTATAAATGAGTCCAAAGAGAATAACTACACTTCTCCAACATCCACAGCCTGGAAGTGAAAGGGTCATCTATGTCTTCAAAGTTTATCTTTGTAGCCACTATGCTACATCCTAAGAAATTATACAAGTTAATATTTAAGGTTTAATTAATTCAGTAAAACTCAGGTAAAGCTTCTGTTAATGAGGAATATAGAGTAGGTTTAGGGATACATTTCTGTTCTTTAGCCATTATATGGAGCCTGAAGAGATGGTGAATGAAGAAGAGAGAAGCAGGAGTAATATCAAGGGTGAGTCAGGCACCTGGGTGTCTGAAAGGTCACATCCTATACTCCTATTCTGACAAAGAAATAAGGATGAAAACATGTAAAAACACAAATTCTCTGTTTCAAGTGCTATGGCAGGAAGCACTTTTTTTTTCACTCTGTTACAACAGGATACCTTGAACTAATGTGTCAATACTTAGGACTTTAGAATCACATGTCAAAAAAACTGGAATATGGATTTTTTTAAAATATTTATTTATCCATACAGAACTGGGGTACAGGCCAGAGATGCGGAGGGTGAGAGGATTCACCAGGAACAGAGTGGGGAGCAGAACAGGCAGATCGACGAAGTACACTGCTGAGGGGAGCAGCAGGCGGGTCAGGAGAGGTCTGCCACACCATGTGGATCTCCTCCGGGGCAGGTGGGGATCAAACTCATGAGAAGTTGGCTTAAGCTTCTTAGTGCAGTGATTTAACCCGCTGCGTCACCAGGGAGGGCCGGAATATGGAATTTTTAACCACTTTTCGATTTCACAAAACTAAGCAATTTTTAAAAAAATTTTATTTATGCATATAAGAACTCGTGTACAGGTCAGAGGTGCTGGGGGTAAGAGGATTCACCAGAGAAGAGTGGGGAACAGAATAGACAGGCTGACTGACTGAAATACACTGTTGAGGGGGGCAGTGGATGAGACAGGAGAGGTCTGCTGTGCCATGTAGGTTACCTCCCTGGTCAAGGATCAAACTGGCGCTGCAATGTCTGCAGACAGCTTTACAGTGCTGTGCTTTAACCCATTGCACCACCAGGGAGGGCCCCAAAACTAAGCAATTAAAAAAATAAATAGACATAGTAATTATTAACAGTGTTAAAATCAGGGGGTAAACATTAAAACCCTACCCTTGTTTTCATACAGCTTTCTGTTTGGGAAAGGACAGATTAAAAAAAAAAAAAAGAATGTGATTTCAATAAGCGATATATTCTGAGAGTTCAAATAGGTTTACCTATTTTGAAATTAGGTATAGTCTAGACTTTAGCACAGATTATTTACACATTATTTACACCATTGATTCTATGTAAGCAATGATGATTTAAAGTATATACAACGGGCCACTGAAAGTTTGGAAATAACCTAAGTATCCATCAACATAGATGGAAAGGTCCTTAAGAATATAGAGAAATATACTGCATGATGTCCTATGTGTGATCTAAAAAAGTCAGTCACAAGAACAGAAGATGGTGGTTACTATTGGCTGGGGGTGGCTGGGACGAATGTAGGTCAAAAGGTATAAGCTTGAAGCTAGAAAAAGACTAAGTTGTAAGTAATGCACAGCATTATTGACAAATACAGTCCAGGTAAGACAGGTAATAAAGCCTCAGTTGACTTTTGTAGGAGTGGAGTTAAGAGACAGGTTGGGACTCTGAAGAAAGAGAAGACAAGAACTCCAGCTGAAAAGTAAAAATGTTTAGGTTAAGAAAGTATTTTCATCTAGGAAAAAAAAACCCCTAATTTTGAAAAAAAATCAACTACTAGTAGTAGAGCAAGTGCTATACAAAATAAAGCAGCTAGTAATAAGAATAAGAATAAAAATCTGCTTTTTTTTAAAGAAATAGGCTTGATAAACAGCTGTCTTGGGATTCCTTCACCCTGAAGTTCTGAGTTTTGAAATAGAGATAGGATAAAACATGGTTTTTAGAATCTTTGCATAGCTGAGAATCTCTATGTTTGCTCTTAACATTCAAGGCAACTTTAATTAGAAAGTAATATATACACCAGCACTCCCTGTTTTTCCTGTTTTCTTCCTAACCCTTTGAATCTATTTCTCTCTTCTCCTTTTGCCCATATTTTTCTCAATCCTACACTTCTGTTGATTAGAGAATCTATCACCCATATTTTATTTTATTAAAGATTTATTTTTTATTTATGCATACAAGAACTGGGGTCTAGGCCAGAAGTGCAGGGGGTGAGAGGATGCACCAGGGAAAGAGTGGGGAACAGAACAGGCAGATCAACTGAAATACACTGCTGAGTGGGCGGGTCAGGAGAGGTCTGCTGCACCAGAGTAAGGTCCCTGCCAGGGACTGAACTCGTGCTGCAGTGGCTATAAAGCATTGAGACCTTAACCCCGGTGCCACCAGAGTGTCCCCTCTGCTCTACTTTTAAACAGGGTGAGTAAAAGAAAAAGAAATGGGGGCAGGGGAGAAATAAATACAGAATGGCTACAGAAGAATAAAGAATCAGACCTGAGGTTTTTAACATAGTGTAACAGGGAAGAAGGTTAATTCATTGCACTGTTTGTAGGGCATACATTACATATATAAAGATGACATTTCAGGAGTCACCAGCCTAAATAAACATCTATGGCCACATAAATTTTACTCAAAATCAAGTATTTCTAAGTCTTAACGTTTAAAGCTATTATAATTGTAGTATTCATCTTTCCAGAAACTTTTGCTGCTTAAGCACATTGTGACCTTAAAAGGGATATTGGGCCCTCCCTGGTGGCGCAGCGGGTTAAAGCACAGCACTGAGAATCTAGGGCTGCTTCTGCATGAGTTCGATTCCCGCCTGCCCCGGAGGTGACCACATGGCGTGGCAGACCTCTCCTGACCCGCCCGCTGCTCCCCTCAGCAGTGTACTTCGTCGATCTGCCTGTTCTGCTCCCCACTCTGTCTCTGGTGAAGCCTCTCACCCACTGAGCCTCTGGTCTGTACCCCAGTTCTGTATGCACAAATAAATAAATCTTTAAAAAAAAAAAAAAAAGGGATATTGTATCTTACAAATTGTACTGTATACAAAAAAAGAAATGTGGTAGTAGAGAAATACTTCTGTATAGTAGTATATTCAGAGCTACCAGTATTAAGGTGTTCTTATGAAGAAAAGTGGACAATGACAAAATAATAGTTCTTAATTATTATCATTAGTCTGACTAGACCATACTAAGGTTCCTGCCAGAAGGAAAAGTCTTATTTCTAGTCAGTCTTAGCAATCTGATTAAAGGCAAAAGTATTGAAAGCAAAGATTCCAGAATTTCAGAAAATAGTGAATTACTCTTTCATCAACAGATTATTTTCTAGTTGATGATATTTCTGGGAATTATTTAGCATACATGTAAATGGCATGTGTTATTCAATTATTGCGACAGAGATGAAGTGGCCATATGACTCAGTTGAGAAGTGGCTTATAAGTAGATACACAGAGTGGTTGTAAGATTTCAGAATCATTATATTTTCTGATAGTATTTCTCACCTGAGGGGCATTTGTAGCCACCAGAAATGCATTTGTCCGCCCTGGGTGATCATAATCATGCATGGCAGCTGCCACATACAAAGCCATCAATTCTAATGCAGGAATGTTTGAAGACAGGCAACCATAGCTCTCATCTGGAATAGAACAGCTCCTTGAAGAAATGTAGGCAATTCGCTCAGTGTTAATTCTATCATCAGAATCTGAGGAACAAGAAAATTAAACCAGCATTATACATACTTTCCTCACAATGTGGTGAGGGGATTTCCCATAAGGTTATCTTATTTATTGGCTTACCTAAAAAAAAGACTATTTATAAGCATGAACTTAAAAATATGTATTATTTCCAACATACATGCTAACAGAGAGGAAGCATGTTAAACATGAATAAAATCAAGGTTGCTTATTTTATATATACATGAAAGATTCTCATGATGCTTTAACTCAGGCTGATAATTTTTTTTAAAATTACTGATTTTCTAAACATTTGTTCTTTAAGGTTTGGATATAATGGCAGGGTATAAGAATGGACAGGAAAAAAACCATCTAGAAAATAAAATTTCATGAAAACAAATGTAGGGTTTTAATATATTAACAAGCTAAGCTTTTCAATGTAACCAAGATCACGTTTCATTTGTAATTCTAACAAGCACTCTTTCCCTTTTTTTTCCTTCCACAAAGCCCTTTATAAAATAATGGAAGAAAACTGGAAAATGAAAAGGCATGGAAAACTGAGGAATGTTTTAGTCAACATAAACTCGTTATCTTCTAATTAGAAACAATATTTTCACTCTTAGCATTGTGCTTTTTGGTGTCCTAATATCTTAGCCATTTGTTCTTCTTTATTTTGTATTTTGGTAGCTTTATCTATTTATATGATACTATATTATTTTTGTTAAAAGTATCTTAAAAGGAAAAAAAAACTATAACTAAAGTAGACACAAGAAAAGTAACAAGTTGGATACAAAATTTTGTAGGTTGTGTTTATCAGAACTTGGCAAAATCCAAAATGATTTCATTATAATTTAGTTCACTCAATATTTGTCATCATTTTTTAGACATGTTGAATTTAATACACACTAGTGATACTCATAAAGATATTTCACTATTTTTGTAGCTAAATTTAATTTTAGAATCACCTGTAGATCTATTTTTAAAATAAATATAAAAAATAAAAACAAGACTGGTAAATATATGGATAAAGATATATTTAAGTATTCAAATTTAAATATAAGTAAGAACTAAATTCTAGTAAGAAGGAGACTATGGTGATGGCACATGGGTGAATTGGTTGTGGGAAGTTCATGGGGATTACAACTGAGATGAAAAAATGCACAGAATGAAGAATGATGTAAAAAAAATGGTGATTCTCTTTCCTATTTTAACAATTATATTCCATTTCCACATATACTCGTCATGTTTCTTCCAATATAAATTTGCAGAAATGATAACACTAGCAAATAGTAAATAAGGATGGCAAACAAAAATCAACCAGTGACATAATTAAAATTCATTAAACCAATAATGGCAGTATTTTAGATATAACCACCAAGAAGATAAAACAGTGGCTGAGTCTATGACATTTACACTGATTAGTATGGTAGTATTTTTCAGAAACTTATCACAGAAAGTTCTGTCTGGGTCTATTTCGCCAATTTTATAAGCCAGAATAAGAATACCATGAATGTTATAGGTCATTCTATTTGTATAAGTTTGTGATGAGGATCAACTTCATTGGAGGTGAAATTGGAGTGTTAACAAAGTTTTTTTCTTTAATATCATCATTTAAATACGTATGTGAGCCTTTTAAACATATTTTATTGGAAATGTCATATATTTTAAATTTACATTACATAGCTAAAATGAGAAGCCAAGAACTGAAAGAAATATTGCTGAAGAGGTAGTTATGGTATACTGAATAGCAGGTACTGCACTGGAGAAAGCAGCAGGATGTGACAAAAAAGAAACATGGTAGACTTAGAGTTAGATCTTAACATAGCTCTCGAGATGGGTAGCTTTCCTAACTTGCATGTTATTATGAGTAAAAATCTAAACAGTTCTTTGTATGCAATGAAATAAGGATGCTGTTATTCCTTATCATGTAATTGAACTTTACAGGCATAGAAGGTAGTACCTGTCTCATTGTCTGCTCCTTGATCATTGTGGATCTGCTGTAAACCAGGAATCGGCCGTGTTGTCAGGTACCAAACTGCATGAAGGACATCTGTGGCATGTATACGATTGTGATCTAAAATAACCAAAATGTTTTAAAAATCATGTGTATGTAGGTTACTTTTTAAAATAATTTTCTACACCTACTATACCCTCATGAGTGAACTGTATAGAATAATGTTCCACAATTACATATTTTATTGATGTTCTTTCTTTTTTTTTTTTTAAGTCTCTTGCTATATTGTAAGTTCTCTTTTGAAAACTTTAGAATACACTGATTTCAAGAACAGGCAGTTTAACCAGAACTCATTTGAAAGCATTGGAAATTACTTAATGCTGCTATTTTATGGCTTTCAAAATTATTATGCAAATGGCACCTGGATTATAGAAACACAGGCATGCACACAGGCACATAAAACAGTTAAAAACAGCAAAAACCTGAACTCTCTGTCCCTCTCTGCCTCCCATCCCAGTGCCATCCCATATGAGAAATACCTGTGACCTGCTGAGATATTAACTGCTATGTGAAAACATCCAGAACAGTCTCACAAATACTGTATGATTCATAAAACATTGTTTTACTGAAATACCACTATCTGAAAGGCAAGACCTCCAAGTAAAAATCACCTTTGCTTTTTCTAGTTTTATGATCTTGGGAAAGATCCTTCTGAGTTGTTACTTTTTACCCGTAAAAGGGAGATAATGTAAGCTTTCTGATAAAGATTAAATGAACTAACCTACATGAATAGTCATTCAATGAAAGTTTAACACTTCAAGAAGTTTTTAATGCTTATCTACCAAGTAGGGTTAGCAAATCACACAACACTAATCATTCAGAGTATAGATAGGATGTGGTGTCAATTTACTAGTAGCTTAGTTATTAATATAATCATCACTTTTTATTGACCAGTTACTATATGCCATGAGAACTGATAGGTAATTTGCATGGATTTTCTTATCATCATCTATAGAATGGTTAACTATTTTTACCACTGTTTATAAACTTGGAAACTATAACTTAGAAACAAAATCAGGAGATTCTTTTAGCTAGTATGTTGTAACTGAAGTGAAAACTCTTATCACATTATTTTTCCCACTTCCCTTTGTTGCAATTCCATCTTAAAGTAACATTTTATTCCATTTATACAATTTAGCCATTTTTGAACAATTATAAGTGGATCTTGGAAACTATATCGAACTCACTTTAAATTATTAAGCATTGGCCGTCCCTGGTGGCGCAGCGGTTTATTAAAGCACAGCACTAAGAAGCTTAAGCCACTTCTGCATGAGTTGATCCCCGCCTGCCCCAGAGGTGATCCACATGGCTTGGCAGACCTCTCCTGACCCACCCATTGCTCCCCTGAGCAGTGTACTTCGTAGATCTGCCCCACTCTATCCCTGGTGAATCCTCTCACCTTCCGCGTCACTGGCCTGTACCCCAGTTCTGTATGAATAAATAAATAAAATCTTTAAAAATAAATTAAGCATAATTAGCAATAGGTTATGCCAGTTTAAGAATAATTGACTCTATAAAATTTCCCTAAAATGTGTCCATATAGAGGGAAACAGTGTGTTTACAAAAGGAAAACTATCTTTTGCTAATAAGAAGTACAATTAAATCTATAAAATCAAATAGCCATAAAAAATTCTGCAAGTGGGGACACAGTTAAAAAATACAATGGGTAGATATTAAACATTTTATCATTTAATTTTTAAAGATTTACTTACTTATGCATACAAGAACTGGGTAGGCCAGAGGTGCAGGGGAGAGGATTCACCAAAGACAGAGTGGGGAGCAGAACAGGCAGATCCACTGAAATACACTGCTGAGGGGAGCAGCAGGTGAGACAGGAGAGGTCTGCTGCACCATGTGGGCCAGCTCCCTGGCCTGCCTAGGATCCAACTCCTGCCACAAGATAGCTTGATAGCACCATGTCTTTAACTCCTGCACCACCAAGAGGCTCAATATTAAGCAATTTAAAGTTAAGAAATTTCTGAAACTTTTGGGTAATATTACCAACATTATAAAAGGTAAGGTACTTGAATGATGTTAACATAGAAAGATTTTTACCATATAATTAAGTAAAAAGGCAGTATTAAATAGGAGTCAATATTATGGTTCATTAAAGTAAAAAACATGTAAAAAAAAATTGAAGAACACAAGCCAAAATGTTTAGTCAGTTAACACTAGGTAGATACAGACTTTATTTTTAAATCCCTGTTGATAACTTTTCCAAACATTTAAGTTTAAAGGTGTTGAATTACCCGAAAGGAAAATAATAATTTCAAAACCAGTATTATTTGAGCATAAATTATAAGATTTTAATACTTACAAGGAATGTCTCGATAGCCATTTTCTAGTGCACAAAAATAGTTCATGAATTGTAGAGCAGGAATTTTAAATATTTCCAATAAACCAGTGTCTTGAAACAACGTATACATGACCTAAATATCAATTAAAATATAGTTCATTTTAAAAACCAGAATTCCTATTAGTAGTTGAATGCAATGTTTTTATGGTTGGCATTTAAAAATCTTAACTGTTTGTATCTCTTTAAATTAATAATCCATTAATAACTTCCCCACAATGATTTTTTTCCCAAAACAAACTTGAAGACATCACTCTGGAACCCTTAAAAACCAATGAAGAATTACCACAGAATGAACCAAATTTAAAATTGTGCATCCTTTTTAGCTTTTTACTTGTAATTTACTGAGAGGCATAAGAATTCTATTCCTTTCTAGCCCTAGGTGTTTAAAAAAAAGTCAGAACATGATTGTCATTATTTTTTTCCTAAAAGATTTCAATGATGATTGCTGCTTTATTTACAATTGGAAAAACATGGAAGCAGCCCAAATGCCCAAAAGTAGATGACTGGATAAAAAAGATGTGGTACATATATACAATGGAATATTACTCAGCAACCAAAAAAGAGAAGCACATGTCTTTTGCAGCAACTTGGATGGAGCTGGAAAAGATCATGCTTAGTGAGATAAGCCAGAAAGAGAAAGAAAAATACCGGATGGTTTCACTCATAGCAGGAGTATAATGGACCAGGCGAGACAATAACAAAAATAATGAACAACCATATACCAGAGACATTTTGTGGGGGTGGAGTAGGGAATGGGGGGGGAGGGAGGGAAATGCACAGGACTATGGTGGTGGCACACGGGTGATTTGGTGATGGGAAACCCGCGGGGATTACAATCGAGATGGAAAAAAAAATGTGCAAAATGATGTAAAAATAAATTTTTGTAATAATTTTAAAAAAATTTAAAAAAAAGATTTCAATGATGAACTTATTATGCTTTCAATATAATTTATCCTTATGTTCTTGTATTTCATAAATAAGATTCATATGCAATACTTCAGAACAGATGAGAAGGATACTTGTTGGGTTGCTTAAATTTCATGTTGTGTGACCCATCAGGGAAAACTGAAATGGAAATGCTATTACATTTTTCTACCATGAACAGGGTAAAGTGTACAGAGTGCAAATGGATCCAACTCCATCATTCATGTCCCTCATCAGCTCCCTCATCAAAAAGTATTTTTTTATTATAACTTTAGCCTAAATTAAATCTGAATGATATGGTCAAATAAACTAGTCTTCATCTATAGATACCTCTCTCCATATATGTATGTCATTTTCAAATACAAGTTTATCTTTTATAATTTTCTACTGAAAATTTCATTTGTGAAAAAAGTTCAACGAACAATTTTGACCTTGTACTTAAATCATTATACATTTTAAAATTTTGCTTTTTATCAAGATACAAGAAAAATTAATTTGTAATAAAAGTTAGAGAATGGAAACAAACCTGACTGAGGATTCTTCCTGACTTCTCCCCCATCTTTTGTACAAGTTCAAAAATCTGAAAATTCCAGTTGCTCATTTTTTCTATTAATGAATCAAAATCTTCTATTAGAAGCAGGTCCAGTGATGATTCCTGCTCAATCTATACAAGCAAGGGGAAAAACACCCAAACTAACTTAATCTTGCCTTTTATAAATATTGTGAAATCCACATTTTAAAGAGAATACTTAAAGGTGAATATTATAAAATGACAAGTACTATTTTCTATAATGGTTATTCTCAAACATAACCTGTATTTCCTATTCTCTTTGTAGAATGCTGTCTTCATGCAACTATAAACATATCTTCTAGGCATCAAAAGACTTATTAATCTTTGTATTACTTTCACAAATTTAAAATATTGTATTTCCAAAACACAAATCTATAATCTGTTACTATCATTTTAGAAGTTGTAAATGTAAAGGATAGCAGAAATATAAACTCATATCCTTATTTTGGCATTTATTACTAAAATAACTTCCCAAGAGAAATGGGTAGGTTTTTCTCTAAGAAATTTAGATTTTGAACTTTAAGAACATAAGAAATAGTACTATTTCAAGTAAAAAGATCATCTTTGTTGTTTTTTAATGTCTATGCAAATATTCCTCATTTTAACAATACACAAAATATCAAAATATAGAAAGTAACATCTGCTATAAAATTATAAAAGCATTTATTTAAAAACAAATACTCTGCTATAGAATGATGAGCTTATGAGTACTTATGTTTAATCCAAAGTGTTGTTGCATGTTACAGTGACTTATCAGTAAAACATTTAAAAATGTCATTATATTAAAAACCATGTTCAGGTAAAAAGAATGCAAATTAGTACTAGTACATTTCACATAACAAAATCACAAGGAAAGTTTATCTTTTTACATTTGGTTGCTGTTCGTTCTGTGCTGCTTCTGTTAGGTGATTATCACCTTCCAGAAACAATTTTCTGCTGTCTCTCTTTTCACTTTCCTCCTTTTGTTGAGCTTCTGCAAGGTCGAATGATTCTCTTGATAAAATGGTGTTGTCTTCATCACCTTTCAAAAAGTAAAACATAGTGATAAATAAGAATAAAACTTTCCCTATTTGGCTAGTTTAATAAGGAAAATTATTTGTGAAAAATACTCAGGAAAAGTGGACTAAGGTGTTCAGTAGGAATACACTGTTATTTTGGATCTTGTTACACTGCATTAGTACCTTATGTTTAGGCAACACAAACATTTCACCTGCTTTACCCACTCCTAGATGAAAGAGATAGTTGGATATTCTTTATAAAAGTGAGAAAGAGAAAATCATCAGTCCCTAACAATAGGAACTTTAAAAAACCAATTTGGTGAACAATTTTCAACATCTGAAATTGAGTTTTAAATATGAAAACACAAATTTATAGTTATTCATGAATGAAATTAAGGTACATCTAAAGTTTAAAACAATATCCTGAATTACAAGTTATTTCTCTGCCAATATGTTGTTGATCCCAAATCACAGGGGGTAGAGGTAGTATTGGGAACTAAATGGCATTCATTCATACTCATTTTGTTTGTAATATTCTAAACAGGAAGCTTTTTCAAATCCCATTAACAGAATAAACTGCAGTATACACACACAATAGAACACTACAGAGCAAAGAGAATGAACTATGATCACATGCAACAATATGGATGATTCTCAGGAATCTAATGTTGAATGAAGGAAGCCAGACACAAAGGTACGTACTCTGATTCTCTTATGAAAAGTTCAAAAACATGTCAAAACTTATACACATGAGTACTGAAAGACAGGACGGACATTATCTTTGGAGAATGTACCTGGAAGAAAGGATGAGGGGAAAGTCTGAGGTCCTGATTACACAGGTTTATTAAGTGTATGAAAAATTTCAAGTTATAAATTTATGAACTTTTTTCAAAATGTAGGGTTTTTTTTGTAAAGTACAAGTTTTTAAGAGTACTCAACACAGCAGTTGCAGAAGAACTAGATTTAAATTCTGAATTTGCATCTAAGAATGACAAACTTTTTCCCTTGTAAAATGTGGATAAGTAACCCCTAAACTACTATATATTACACATAACAGGTGATTAATAAAAGTCAAATCTGAACCTTACCACATGGAATACATTTCAAAAATCTGATGATGACTGGGATATGCCGAACCTTTTAGAAAGCATTTTTTCCAAATGAAAAAAAATATTTATTTTAAGAAATAAAATTTAGAATATTCAACTATTGGTAACTACTAGTAAATTAGGCAGCAATTGCAGTAATGTAAAGTCATTAATATAAAAATTTGATATTTGAAGAAGTACATGGCTTGTACTTTAATAATCAACTTCTAAAATTAATAATCTAAACTCCTAAAACCAGTAGAAATAATGCATCAGTTTCCTTTCCAAAAATGTCTGCAACACTCCTTTGAAATATATTCTCCTTCAAGTGCATTTCCCAAGACCCTGAAATCTTGACAGGCCATTTGACTGTTCTGATTAACAGAATATGGTAAAAAGTGATATTTTGTTCTGGGTTGGGCCACTAAATAGACTGGCAGCTTCCACCTCTTCCTTTCTTAGAATCCAGTCAACAGTTGGAAGAATGCCAGAAAGAGGTCATAATTAGATGGGTAATCCATCCTGGAAATTTACCCCAATGAGTTCTTCAGATGACTTTCACCCTTGCCAGTATCTGACAGTAATGATATGAGAGTTCCCAAGTGAGAATCTCCCAGTTGAGAATAACTAGTACAAGACTAAAAGAGAACTACTGAACTATTGGTTTTGTTCCCATGCTTTATATTATTGAGTATAATTGCATACCAAAAAAATCCCCTGATTTTAGGTGTGTATTTCAACAATTTTAGTAAATGTACAGAGCTGTACAAACACTATCACAATCCAGTTTTAGAATACTCTCATCACCCATATTCTTTTATGCCCATTTACATTTATTTTCTAAAAATTCATATAAAGGTAATCATAAAATGTAATCTTTTGAGTTTGGCTTTTCATTTAGAGTAATGTAAGAAGTTCATCCATGTAGTTGAATGCATGAGAGTTCATTCCTTAGATTTATGAATTGAATTACATCCTATGGTTATTCTACATGATATTTATATATTCAAAGTTTCATGGGTATTTGAATCATTATCAGTTTGGCACTATTGTCAATAATAATGAAGTCATAGTCATTCATAATCCTGTCTTTCAGTGCTCATGTTTTCTCTGATGTAAATTCTTAACTGTGGCATTGCTGGGTTTTATGAGAAATTTATACATAATTTTTTAACAAAATGTCCTCCAAAATGATCATAGTATTTTACATTCTCCTCAGCAATGTACAAGAGATCCAATTTTGCTGCATATTTGCCAACACTTGGTATTGTCTTTTTAACTATAACTGTTCTAGTTGGAATGCATTCTGTTTCATTGTAGCAGTAATTTACATTTTCTAAGAAGGAAACTAAGGATA
The DNA here is from genome assembly GCF_000260355.1 of Condylura cristata. NCBI lineage: Eukaryota > Metazoa > Chordata > Mammalia > Eulipotyphla > Talpidae > Condylura > Condylura cristata. The sequence continues at coordinate 29,321,770 of NW_004567116.1, forward strand.
TTCATCATTTTTTCCTTATGCTTATCATCCATTTATTTATATCCTTCACCAAATGATTTTCACTAAAATATCTATGATCTTTGCTAATTTTTTAGCTTAATTATTTGACTTTTTAAAATACTAAGATGTAAAGAGTTCTTTATGTATCATGGATATTAAGACCTTCATCAGATATAACTTGCAATATTTTCCCCAATCTCATATATCATTTCATCTTCTTATTGGTGACTTTTGATGTGTATAAGCTCAATTTCTCTCAGGAACTGTGCTTTGTCATTCTATCTAAGAACACTTTCCTCATTCAAGAACGTGAAAACTCTGTGCAACATTTTCTTCCACAAGTTTCATGCTTTTAAGTCTTATACTTAGGCTTATGCACTATCTGGAGTAATTTTCTGTGTGTATGGTGAAATAAGGAGCCAAATTATTATTTTTTTGACAATCAGATATCCAGTTGTCCTGGTCCCATTTGTCGGGGGGGGGGGGCTGCAATGTCCTTTTTATTTTGAATTGTCTTGGTTTCTATGGCAAAAATTAGTAGCTCATAAATGTAAAAAGTTTTGGACAAGCAGTTTGGTTTCATGGTGGGTGCATCCTCTACCCATACCATATTGTTTTATTTAGAGTGACTATGTAAGTTTTGAAATTAATATTATCAGTCCTCCAAATGTGTCCATTTCCCAACTACTTTAGCTATTGTAGGTCATCTGTATTTTCAATATTAAGACCAACTTGATATTTTCTGCCAGTCATACCAAAACTGATAAGGATTGCACTGAATTTGTGGAATAATGGGAGAACAACCAGCCCTGTTGATAAGATGCAGGGCTCTTTTTAGTTTTTCTTTACTATTAGCAATGTTTTATAGTTTTCATAGTTTCCTGCTTCCTTTTGTTAAATTTGTTCTAGCCAGATTCTTTTTCATACTTATTTCAGCTTGTGGTGATTGCTGGCATACAGAAATACAAGTGATTTTGTACATTGACCTTCTATCTTATGACTGCTCAACTTGTTTGTGAGTTCTAGTAATAGTAACATGTGTCTGCTTTCTACATAAAGCATATGTAGAATTGGACAGTGTGTTTCCTTTTTTCCATTCAGGATACCTTATTTCATTTTCTTTCTAAATGTCCTGGCTAAAATCTCCAGTACCATATTGAATGTAAGTGCTGAAAACATGTCCTTATCCTATTACTACTCCCAGAGCCAAAACATCAGTCTTTCTCCATTAAAAATGGTATTAGTTGTATGTTTTTAAAAGATGCAGTTTGTGGACCCTCCCTGGTGGCACAACAGGTTAAAGCCCAGCACCATGAAGCTATCCATAGCCCCTGAAGTATAAGTTCAATCCCCGGCCTGTGAGGCAACCCACATGGCAAGGCAGACCTCTCCTGTCTCGCCTGCTGCTCCCCTCAACAGTGTACTTCGTTGATCAGTCTGTACTGCTCCCCACTCTGTCTCTGGTAAATCCTCTCACTACCCCTACATCTCTGGCCAGTACCCCACTTCTGTATGCATAAATAAATAAATCTAAAAAAAGATACCATTTATCAGGCTAATGAATATCCCTGTAATTATCAGTTTTAATGTTTTATCAAGAAAAAGTATGGGATTTTGTATTTTGTCTTTTCTGCATCTATTTAGAATAACATGTGTTTTTACTCCCTTTATTCTATTAATGTGATATATTACATGGACTGGTTTTCAAATTTTAAAATATTCTTGAATTCCTGGGGTGAATATCATTTGGCCATGGGTAACCTCTGTAATCTGTTGCTAGATTCAGTTTGCTGGTGTTTTGTTGTTGTTGTTGTTTTTAAAGATTTATTTATTTGTGCATACAGAACTGGGGTACAGGCCAGAGGCTCAGGGGTGGCGAAAGACTTCACTAGGGACAGAGTGGGGAGCAGAACAGGCAGATCTTTCAAGTACACTGCTGAGGGGAGCAGCGGGCGGGCCAGGAGAGGTCTGCCACGCCATGTGGTCACCTCCCGGGCAGGCGGGAATCGAACACATACAGAAGTGGTTTCAGCTTCTTAGTGCTGTGCTTTAACCTGCTGCGCCACCAGGGAGGGCCTTGTTGTTGTTTTTGTATAGCTATGCACATAGACGATATTTTTTGGAAGTTTTCTTGTCTGCAAAACCAAGTTTTGGTCTTATTTTGGCCATGGTATCAGGGTAACACTGGTTTTACACAATAGGTAGGGAAGTTTCACTCATTTTTTGGGAAGTGCTTAAGGAATGCTTTGTTTAGAAAATAGAACAACCCATTTAAAACAACTGAAGTGTAAACTATAAAAGGGTGAATTTTATGATATGTGAAGGGATGATATGAATCTATGATCCATGAAGCACCTCATCTATTTCTGGCTTACCATTTCCTAGGGTGCAGTACTGCTGAGTTTACGAAGGACTCCCTACTAAGGGAGTCCTTCAACTACAATCTCTATCTTTCTACTCCCATGGAGCTCTGTAAAGAGTCATTCCCATTCTACCAATCACTGATCCCTCTAGAAACAGCCAACAAACACACTTTTGGATAGCCCCAAACTCCATGCTCACTTTCTTGGACTACTATCACCCTCATCCAACTATATCTTAAACTGGTTAACTCTGAGCAGTTTAAAGAGCTTGTTAGTATGTCAGTGGCTTCCCATAGATTTTGTTGTTAATAGCTTTCCTCTAGTTACCTTTAGGAGGAATGATGGTGTGATGCCTAGTTAATTATTATGGGATACTTGAATCATATATTGTTTAAAGTTATAAAAAAAACTATAAGTTGGCAATATTTACCAACAATATTTCTAATGTGAGAATATAGAATATTTCAGAATGCTATAATCAAATCTTAAAAGCATTCCTCTATGCCTGAGAAAAATGTGTGCTAATCCTTTCAGGCTTAAATTGTGTAGTATAAATTCCAAAGTTATTATAATTAATTTCACTGTTTATGATGGCTCACTTTTACTCTTAAAAATACTCTCACTGGGGCCCTCCCTGGTGGCGCAGTGGGTTAAAGCACTGTACTGAGAATCAAAAGTCACTTCTGCATGAGTTCAATCCCCGCCTGCCCTGGAGGAGATCCACATGGTGTGGCAGACCTCTCCTGACCCGCCCGCTGCTCCCCTCAGCAGTGTACCTCGTCGATCTGCCTGTTCTGCTCCCCACTCTGTCTCTGGTGAAGCCTCTCACCCCCCGCACCTCTGGCCTGTACCCCAGTTCTGTATGAATAAATAAATAAATCTTTAAAAAAAAAAAAACTCTCACTGGGCCCTCCCTGGTGGTGCAGTGGGTTAAAGCGCAGCACATTAGAGCGCAGCACTAAGAATCGAAAGCCACTTTTGCATGAGTTCGATCCCCGCCTGTCCCAGAGGTGACCACAGGGCGCGGCAGACCTCTCCTGACCCGTCTGCTGTCAGCAGTGTACTTCGTTGACCTGCCTGTTCTGCCCCCCACTCTGTCTCTGGTGAGTCCTCTCACTGCCCCTGCAACTCTGGCCTGTACTCCAGTTCTGTATGAATAAATACATAAATCTTAAAAAAAAAAATACTCTCACTGGGTCCTCCGTGGTGGCACAATGGGTTAAAGTACAGCACTATGAAGCTATCACAGCCACTGCAGCATGAATTTGATCCCTGCCAGGGAGGTGACCCATATGGCACAGCGGACCTCTCCTGTCTCACCCACTGCTCCCCTCAGCAGTGTATTTCAGTAAACCTACCTATACTCACCCCCACTCTGTCTCTGGTGAATCCTCTCACTCCCTGCACCTCTGGCCTGTACCCCAGTTTTTGTATGTGTAAATAAATAAATCTTAAAAAAAATTACTCACCACCTATTTATAATTTGTCTCTAACAACTCCTATATAATGGAAAATATACTATAGTTTTCATTTTAAAGATGCCATTCATGTACATTAAAAAAGCAAAATCAGAAATTGTTTTTAAACTCAAACACATAGATTTTTTGCACAGTCTTACCTGATTTTCCACTGTGGCAATCTGTACCAGATTCTGATTCAGCAGTTGAAACACATTTCTGTATCTGATGTCCACAACTTATGGAATAAAACAGATAAATACATATGATAAATATACCAAAATATTTCTTACCTAAGTAGAATTGGAATATTTTCTTAATTTTTAACCAAGATCTCAAATGCAAAACATACAAATATTTTAGTCTTTTTGTATTTAATAAGATTGTATTAACATATATTGAACATCAAAGGTCAGAGGTAAACACTAATTACTATACTACCAAAGCAGAATAATAATAAATATATGAACTGGGTACTAGATAGATATAAACATCAAAATCTACAAAGACTAAGATCATCATTATACAATTACTGATATTTTAAGATAAATAGAATTGAATTATATTTCACTTACACTGGAAAATGAGTAATAACAGTGAAATGAGAAAGTTCATTTAGAATAAAAACTATAAGGTAAATAAAGAAGATGATACAGTCTTAATCCATTATCTATTGATATTATAAACAAGTAGCTAATAATATTTTGTTAAACCTGTATTTTGAAACAATTAGGTAACTTACTTGTTACATAAGTTGCTATCAGAATTTTTAAGTTGCTGATAAAAATCTGGTGAACTGGGTACATTGCCCAAAGATCTGTGTAAAATAACTCTTGGCTTAGTAAGAAAATCAGCAGTATCCGGAAATTCTATAGGTGATCGATTAGTTAGAGAACTAGCAGACATTGGTCCATAACTGGGAGAATTCACAGGACTTAGGCTGGAAAAAGCACCTTAAAAAATTAAGAGAAGGAACAAATATGAATGTATGTGTCTGTGTGTTTACATAGAACATTTTCCTCCTGTAAAGAAAACAAACTGCTTACAATTAAGTGATAAAATAGATTTCTAGGTGGAGCTATCTTCATTTAGGAATTTAAGCAGAACACAGACCCTATTTGTCATCATCAGTGACTGGAATAAATACCCTGTAGGAGGAGGATGGCACATGACAGCTAAATATTAAGAGCTTAACTAAAATGTACATATTGTGTGGCATACATTTCCTAATTCATATTGCACTTTATTTTTCACATTTTGTGACCCTACCAGCTTGATTACTCACATGATTGCTCACATGTAATCATGATTCAGATACTCACTCATGTGAATAATTCATGAATTCACATGAATAATTAAATATTTTTGAGTATTTTCAATACAATAAAATCCATCTTTATTGAAGAACCAAGTTCTTAAAAAGCACTAAGCAAGTTGAACATATGATAAAACTGTATAAAAGAACAGCAGTTTCCCTTAAAAAATATATCCAAATCTACCCAGCTCATTCATTCATTCAACAAATATTTGAGGGCCTATTATATACTGGAAAATGTGCTGAATTTCACAACGAGAAAGATAGCATCTTTCTAACTCAATAAGCCTAGAGTCTAGTGGAGAATGGAACTAAATGCTAAACTAAGGCAAGGGGGGAGTCAAAGTGGTAATCAAAGAAAAGCAAAGAACAATTAAGAATGTACAATAATAACTAAATATTAGCAAAATGGTAAACACTTAACAGACAAGTATGATGGTTAATTTTCTATCTCCCCCTAACTATGTTGTGGTATCCAGTTGTTTGGTCAACCACAAGTTTAAATATTGCTGTGACTATATATTTTTTTTAGGTGTGATTAATAGTGAACTGAGTAATGCTGGTTTACTTCTCTAATGTGGGTTGGCCTTATCCAATTAGCTGGAAGGTTTTTTTTTTTTTTTTTTAAGATTTATTTATTTGTGCATACAGAACTGGGGTACAGGCCAGAGACTCAGGGGTGGTGAAAGACTTCACCAGAGACAGAGTGGGGAGCAGAACAGGCAGATTAAGGAAGTACACTGCTGAGGGGAGCAGTGAGCGGGTCAGGAGAGGTCTGCCACACCATGTGGTCACCTCCGGGGCAGGCGGGAATCGAACTCATGTGGAAGTGGTTTCAGCTTCTTAGTGCAGTGTTTTAACCCACTGAGCCACCAGGGAGGGCCTAGCTGGAAGTTTTAAGAGAAAATATGATGTCCTCTGAAACGGAAAATATTTGCTTCCAGAGTGTCTATTGAATATAAACCTAGATATCAACTCCTACTACAAATTACATTCTGGAAACTTCCCCTGAAAATTTCAGACTTGTGAATCAACTGCTTGAAATAATTCTGTAAAATAATTTATCTTTCCAACTCCCTCCCCTATCTGTCCGTGTTTGTCTGTCTACATGCATGTATATACTTATGCACATCTGATAAATTCTGCCTGATTTTCAATTACAGACATCAAAGTGGTTTTAATTTGTATTTCACTAATTATTAATGATGCAGGTGTCTTCATGTGGTTATAGCCAACTTACACATCTTTGTAGGAACACCTATTTGGATCTTATGCCTATTTTTTAGTGAGGCCATATATCTTTTTATTACCGATTTGTAGTACATCTCTGACTATTTGGGTTCAAGTTCACTGTCAGACAAAAGATTTGCAAGTATCTTACCATCCTTTGGATTGTCTTCACTTCCTGGTGCTGAAGTAGAAATGCTTTTACTTCCAATGAACTCCAGTTATCAATTTTTTTTTATTCATGATGTCATAGCTAAGAATACTTTAATCAACAGACAAAGTTATAGGCTTCCTCCAAAAAATGGTTTTTTACAAGTTTGAGGGTTTAACTATTATATTTGTGTCAAGATTTTTTGAGTATGATGACTGGTGGGTTCTAAATTTGTTCTTTTTCATGTAATGTATCTAGTCACTCCATTATTTGTTAAAAACACTATTTCTGTGCCTCCTTGGTGGTATAAGGGGCCAAGTCTTAACAGTATCACCAGCTATTGGCAGCCACTGAGGCACAGGGAGTTCTCTCCTCAGCTAGGCAGCGCACCTACATGGCACAGTACACCTCTCCTGTCTCGCCTGCTGTCTCTGGCGAATCTGCTATAAAAACTATTCCTTTCCTAATGAATTAATCTTGGCACTCTTGTTGAAAAGCATTTGACACTGCTAAGAGCTTACTTCTGGAAAGTCAGTTCCATTTCATTGAGTTGATCAGTAATATCCTGTCTTGCTTACTACAGCTTTGTAAATTTTAAAACTTGGATGAGTCCTCCAATTTTCTTTTTCTCTTTTATTGAGATTATCTTAGCCACTCTGGGTCCACTGAATTTCAGTCTGAACTTTAGGATCAGCTTGACAGTTCTACAAAGAAGCTAGGTCAGATTTTGATAAAGATTATGTTGAATCTAGAATAATCTATGGGTGTTACATCTTAATATTAAGTTTTCTGAACTATGAACATAGGTTATATTTTCATTTATTTAGTTTTTCCTTAATTTCTTGTAATGTTTTCAATTTTCAGTGTACAAGTATGCAAAATTTTGTTGAAGCTATTCCAAAGTATTTATTCTTTTTGATATTAACTATAAATGATATTACTTCTTTTATTTTTTCCTTATTCATTGCTAGTTTATAGAAATACAATTGATTTTTTTACACTTAGAATTTGTGCCCTGCCACACTAAATTTGTTTCTGTTGTACTAGGTTTTAATTTCTTAGGGTCTTGTAAATTCATCATCACATAATCTGCAAATACAGTTAATTCTTTTAACTCAGTTGTCCTGGCTAGGGCCCTTAATACAATATTGAGTAGAAAGAGTGATTATTTTATAATTGCTAAGATATAAAGTTTTATTTTGTAATTTCTAGCTCTTTATATTCTCTTTTATATTATATTGTCATAGTCTTAAATATTTTAGATATGTTTTCCTCTAGTCCTTTCAACATTTATAGTAAATTTAAATACTTTGCCTACTAAGCCCCAAATCTCACCCTTCAGGGAAATGTTCCATATGCTGTTTTTCCTTGTAAACATAGCAAGAAAGTTTTGTTTCTTTGCATCTTTCATAATTTCTTATAAACTGGGCATTTTCAATACTAAATCATAACACTTTTGGTATCAGATCCTCCCCACACCAAGGTTTTACTATATTGCTGTTTTTGTTACTGTTTTCTTGTTTCTGATTATTTGTTTAGATTTTTCTTTTCTCTGAGGTATGTGGTCACTTAGCTCTCTGCCAGTTTGCTGTTTTAAACTGAAATCACCTAGTTCGGTGTAATTAAGTGGTCAATCAAGGATGAATCATAGGTTTTCTTTAAATATGTTGTCTTCAGTGTTATTTGTAAACAGGAATCTTTGAAAAGATACCCCTTCACATTTCAGGAAGCTCATAGGACAGCACAGCACTCACTGACTTTCACTTCTGCTTGTGCAGATCCTGAAGATCAGCCAGAGGTGAGTGACTGGAACCTTCTCCTTTCTCAGCTCTTTTCTGGACATGTGCACAGCACTGCACACAGCAACCTAGTAGCTTCCCCAAGAAAGTGGTGGAACTTTCCAAAGTTCCCTATACTCATAGTATACCAGGATTCCCTTTAACCTCTCCTGGTCAGCTTTATTGGCCCCCAACAGAGATCAGAGTCTTTCAGCAGTTAGTTTTACTGACACAGGATTTCCTTCTTTTTTTTTTTTTGGAGAGCTAAATTATGAGTCAAAATAACAAACACCAGTCTGGGATTAGAGATTTTCCAAGGAACTATACATTTGGAGAAAATGTTTACTGTACTCTTCAGCTAACAGCCTTTGATGGGATTCTCAAAGTGGTCAGACTCTATGCAGGCTGCAAGGCCTCTTTCTGCCCTTTAGTAACTGTACCCCTGCCCTAGCTAAAGGAGGGGTGAAATAGCCCCAAGTTAAAATGTCACAGAGCCCAGTTGTCTTACCAAGGTTCATATACTTTCTTATATAGTTTATTCTCTATTGGTGTTAATTTCCAGAATTCTGAAATGGTTTGTGTACCATTTCACACCTATTTTGCACCTATTTTTGCTGTCTTTTGCACTACAAGAAAGTTACTGAAATTCCTTCATTTCAGATAATGATCTTTATATATGGTTTTAGTCCTTTTATATTTACTGAGAGATGGGCTCTCCCTGGTGGTGCAACGGGTTAAAGTACCACATTATGGGGCAGGGTACTCCGAAGTCACTACAGCACGAATTCGATCCCTGACCAGGCAGCTGACCCCCATGGCACGGCAGACCTCTCCTGACCCACCCGCTGCTCCCCTCAGCAGTATATTTCTGCACATCTGTCTCTGCACATCTGTCTGTTCTGCTCCCCACTTGTCTCTGGGGAATCTTCTCACCCACCACACTTCTGGTCTATATGCCAGGTCTGTATGCATAAATAAATAAATCTAAAAAAAAAATCATTATATCCCAACAAATGGTATACTGTTATCAATCTTGTGGTACTGCAGGAAAAATTTACTAGTTAATTGGAGTGGTGAGTTAAAACATCCAATTAGGAATATGGACTTGTCTGTTTCTCCCTCTAGTTCTGCCAATTTTGGGTTCATCTATTTTATAGGTATTAGATCAGACCTATCCAAGCCCTTATATTTACAGTGTGTCCCTTGTAAAGAGTTGATATTTGAGTGTTGTGTTTGTTACTGTCTGGAAATTTTTGTCTTTAGAGTGTATTGTTAATTTTCGGTTGGAGATTATAGGCATTGTTTTTGTTTTTTGCATAGAAAAATTAGGGCATAGGCCAGAGTTGTAGAGGGTGAGAGGATTCAACAGAGACATAATGGGGAGCAGAATGGTGGCTTGACTGAAATACACTGCTGAGGGGGAGCAGTGGGCGAGATAGGAGCAATCTACTGAGCTGTATGTCAGATTAGCTATGCTGATAATTTTTACTTTTTTTCTTTTGATTTTGTTTCTTAATTTCTCTTTTCTTGGATTCCTTTGGATTATTCAAGTCTTTTAATCATGCTACTTTACCTCTAGATCTGCTTTTTATTTATACCATTTTCTTTTATTCATTGTCACCCTGGATACTATAAATGTACATCTTTAAAGTGTTCTCTTAGATTAGAACTTTTATTTTCCAATCAGAGCTAGTATATTACATTTTAACTCTATCCCTTTTCTGTACTTTATGCCACTGACACCATAAATTTCCCTCCTACATATATTAATCATGCTGCAAGGAAGTTATTGTTTTTAATCATCAATATTCTCTTTATATTATTTCTATCACAGTAACATGTTTATAGTACTGTATGTTTTAGGGTTATGGTTCATACCTCTACAAAAGTATGTTATTTCATCAGTATTTTCTTATAATCACCCACAAATTTAAGCCTATCGGTGCTTTTCATTCATTTCTGCAATTTTGTGCTTCAAACTAGATCATTTCCTGTTACCTAATGGATTCCTTTATGAAATCTTAATAGCACACATCTACTAGTGATAAATTATCACAGTTTTTTTTATATGAAAAAATGGTCTTATTTCACCTTAATTTTTTTTTATTAAAAAGTTTATTTTTACATCATTTTGCACATTTTTTTTTTCATCTCAATTGTAATCCCCACGGGTTTCCCATCACCAAATC
>NW_004567116.1:29332349-29349564 GCF_000260355.1 Condylura cristata
TCCACCCCCACAGAATGTCTCTGGTCTATGGTTGTTCATTATTTTTGTTATTTTCTCGCCTGGTCCATTATACTCCTGCTATGAGTGAAACTCACCTTAATTTTTAAAGTATATTTTTATTGGACAGTGAATTCTAGTTTGGCAGATTTTGTGATTTGAATTCTTTAAATATACTTTTCCAATGTCTTTGGGTTCCACTGCTTACATTGTCTATCTATTTTTATATATGGTATTCTTTATCTATTGAACACTTATCAATAAGTAATTTTGGGGGCCTCCCTGGTGGCACAGGTTAAAGATACAGTGCTATCAAGCTACTGCTAACCACTGTAGTATGAGTTTGATCCAAAACCAGGGAGCCATCCAGATGGCCTGACAGACCTCTCCTGACCCACCCGCTGCTCCCCTCAGCAGTGCATTTCAGTAGAGCTGCCTGTTCTGTTCCCCTCTCTGTTCTTGGTGAATCCTCTTACTCCCCCACATCCCAGTTCTTATATGCATAAATAAATATTTTTTAAAAATTTATTTTTGGCATATTAATCATAGTTATTTCAGGTTCTCAGTAGATAATTCCAAAATCCCAGTCATGTCTTGATGGTTGCTCTTTCTTTCCAAATTGTATTTTTTGCCTTTGGGTATGCCATGCTATGAAATACGTGCAAAAGGAACTGCTATAAAAATAGGCTTTTAGCAATGTGTGGTGGTGAGGTGTTGAGTGAGTGGAATATCCTGTAGCCTTACAATAGGACCTTAAGACTTTTGGTAAGTCTAGATAAGTCCTGGACTGTGAATGTTATCTGTGCTTCTAGATTCTTTTTGCAATTTCCCTTAGATGGAAAAGAAAAGATAGAACTGACTGGAACTGAATATTTCCCTTCTCCCAGTGATAATTCGCAGTGAGTTAGGCTTTCATTAACTGGTTTTTCCTGAGTGCAGGCATTCTGAAAAACATAATGTTCTGGTATATTTCTAATTGGTTCCTTTTCCCCTCCTTCTGCCAGAAGCATGAGGGGATTTTTCTTTGACATTTGCTGCATTAATCTGGTCAAGATCTCAACAGGTGAATCTCACAGAACTGTGGGGACCCCCTATTGCTGGGTATTTAACTTTCAGAGTTGTCACACAGAGATACAACAGTACAGCAATTACAGTTCAGATTTCTCTGCTTTTGCACTGGTTCTAGACTCTTGTTCTTGTTTTTTTTTTTTTCCTCCCCTTACGAGTCTCTGCATTAGTAAATCACACTTCCCTCTGTTTACCTCTGTTTTTCCAATTTGGGGAGCAACTATTGCCTTTTAGGCCCTCATCTGTCTTACATATCCTGGAAAAGTTACTGAGTTATCAGTTATTTCCTGGTTTTTAGGATGAATGGTGACTTCTAATCTCCTAACATACAGAAATGGAAGTCTTATGTTCAATTCTGTGCTTCATTTGCATATTTTCTTGTCTTCAAGTTCACAATTCCTGTTTTCTCCCATGTCCCATCTGCACTAAGCCATCCAATAATCCTTTAATTTAAACAATTTTAAACAAATTCTTCACAGTTCTAGGAAGTTTGTTGTTTCTTTTCTCTGCTGTCCATTCTCCGTTAAAATTATGCATCCAGGGCCCTCCCTGGTGGCGCAATGGGTTAAAGCACAGCACTGAGAAGCTAAAGCAACTTCCGCATGAGTTAGATCCCTTCCCACCCCAGAGGTGACCACATGGTGTGGCAGACCTCTCCTGACCCGCCCGCTGCTCCCCTCAGCAGTGTACTTCATCAATCTGCCTGCTCTGCTCCTCACTCTATCTCTGGTGAAGTCTCTCGCCACCCCTGAGCCTCTGGCCAGTTCTGTATGTACAAAAAAATAAATCTTTAATAAAAATTATGCATCCATTTTGGTTTGCTTTTCTTCTATTTCGTTTAAAACATTGTTAAAGTTTTTGTTAAACCCAACAAAATTTTTCTAGTATAAATATTATGTGTAAAAGAATTTTATGAATGTCTGTCTTATTGCCTCTATTTAGGCAGACAGCACATATATTAAAATCAGAGTATTGGTGTTGCTTTAACATAACTCTATTGTAACTATAAAATATTTTTCATCCAAAAAAAATATTTTTCATCCAAAAGTTTGTAAACATTTCTATAACAGCTGTACTAGCATATAGTCAGGGGTTTTTCCACTCATATACAGATTCTTTCCATATACCATATATGAAAGAATCCACTTTCCTGAGATTTTTAACTCTAGATCTTCAACTATTCAAGTTAAATAGATCCACATTTATCTGTGAGTTCCTAGTACCTAACAAACATAGTAGATAGTTCAAAAGTGTTCATGAGAAAATGGTCAACTAATAGCAAGCCCAAATTTGTTACTCATTTTAACTTACAACATGAAATGGTTTTAAAATTAGCTAAAAATTATGACAAAAATTTGCACTACTATGCAGTTTGAGGCCTCCCATATTAATAGCATAAAGGATGTTTTCTTACCAGCTCTTCTGAGACCTATATGGTGAGAAAGTGATATAGAAGATGACCTTTGCTTCGGGATTGTCAGTAGATTTGAACTGAAAGGCCCATTTAGATAGCATCCTTGACTGAAAGAGAAAGAACAGGTTAAAATACTCCAATTATGGAAAATGTCCTATTTTTTCTTCACAATCTTCAATTTAATTAGTAAATATCTCTTTATACATTTAGAGTTTAGACATCTTATTATTCTAGTGTCTATGGTTTAAAGCAGGAGTCAGCAAATTTTTTTCTGTAAAGAACCAAATAGTGCAGGCCATAAGGTCTCTGTTGCAGTCACTCAGCTCTATCTCTGTAGCTATAACAATAAAGCAAATTAAATATGACTATGTAGCAATATAATTTCATTTATAAAAGCAAGTTATTGCCCACATTAGGTCCAAAGACTGTAGTTTACTGAATCCAGGCATGAAACAGGTTGTCATCTACAACCCAGATTGCTATTCCCATCCTAAAAATTCTGATCAGTAAGTCTGAGGTAGAGCCAGAAAATAGGCCCTTCTAGCTAACACGTTTTAGATGTTCCTACTTGTACTGGTCCCATGGATCTCATTGATTATAATTGACTAAAATAGTTTTCTGTCCCTGGTTTTCATAATTATTGATTACCTGTTAACTCAGTCTTTTCTTATACCTGAAATACTTATTATGGATTTTAAAGCTTTTATGAAAAATTAAATATAGGTAGGCAATCAGAATATACAGAGTGATACATAAGAAGGTTTGGGCCTAGTGGCATGCATATAGCAAATACACCAAAAATACTGCATCAGTGTAGGCTAGGTTCTCAATAAGTTCTTCCCCAATTCCTTCATTTTTTCTGTACTAGTATATCCCATTACTCAGGGCAGATCTATTTTTGAATATCTAAGTAGATATTCTTTATGTTTCTATTATAACTTGTCCCATAGCATGTTATAATTTCATTGCTTACACATTCTTTTCCTTCACATGTGTGTAAATTCCTTTGGGGCTACAGATACATCTTTATATTCACAATGGATATAGCACAGCACCTAATACAGGTATTTGACAGATGTCTGTGTGATAAATGAATCATCCTTTCTTTAAATTCCTAGTTTTTCCTCTGGTAGAGAACTTTCTTTTTGCACCCCAATTTTGAGTTCTGTATTAAAAAGGAAAGCTCATAAAACCAGTTGGTGGCCACTTGATTAAAAAGGTTTTATTGACATTAACAAAATAATAGTAGTTTTGAAACTGAGGCTTCTAGAGACTAAGTCCCAAAATTCATAGTTGCAGAGCTAAAATTCAACATCCAAATTAGCAGTAATAATTTGTTGACAATGTTACAAAGAGAAGTAATATGAAATAAGAATAATATGAATAAGAAACAATACCATCCAATAAACTCATCTTCCTGCCAGTGTTTACTCAGTCTTTGTATTTGAGTATTGTTTACATAAGGAATGGAAGAAACTGGGAAAGAAGAGTAACAATACCAGCTATCACAGAAAGATTTTGAACAGAGATCTCTGTACTATGTTAGTCTACTCCCTAATTAATTTTTCAAGATAAAGATAGAGATTTCTCCTTTATAGAACAAACCCACTGCACTGTTCCATAGTATTCTGTTTTTGTACAAGGTCTGCTAATAGTTGAAATAAAACAAACATCCAGTTAGTTGTATAGAATTGATAGGGAAAAGCCAAGTTATGGGTTTTCAGTTTACTTCCAAAATCATCTCATTAATTCCTGCCCATAAGACTACATAAATGTACACCCCAATGAGATTACATAAAACAGTACTAAAGAAAGAAGACCACAAGGTAGGCTAGAATTATTAGTGATAACATAGTTGGCAGGAAGGAAATCCAAGTTAGACTTGGAATCAATCTTTAAATCTAAATGCACAAAGATTACAAGAGATGTCCAAAGTTAGGTGACAAGTTAAATGACATATTAAGAATCAACTTCCAGACAAATCAAAAATTACCTTGAAAAGATATTTGTCACCTCATTCATATTTTTAAAAATTGTATAAATATGTTCTATGTATAGAGTCTAGATTTACAGAGTTACTCTCAAGAAATTGAGTGGAATAATACCACTGCAGTTCAACCAAGGTTCAGGCATTGATAAAAATCTCTGATAAATTATGAGACACACAACTGAAACACTGGTCACAACATACATTATTTAGGGGAAGTCATCTTGCCAAGCAACAAGTTACTAGATTAATTTACAAAGCACCTCTGAAGATGAATCAGAGAATAGGTTAAAAGCAAGTCTCTTTAGAAATAGAGTTCATAGCCTACAGAGTTTTGGGAGTAATTTGCCTAATACCGGAGCACCTCCTCCCCCCCCCCCCCCCGCCCCGGACCAGGGAAGTCTGTTCAGAGGGAGTGAACTAGTGAACTATGAACCATGAATTTGTCCTTAGAGAGGGCTGGGATCCTAGCAACTAGCCCAGTGATGAGAGTTTAAGTCATCCCTTTTAACCATATGCTCTAATACTGCTACTCAAAAATGGGTAATTCGATTGTCACCTAATCCAGACAAATATTATTTAGCCTTTCCTGGAACACCTGACAAGAGAAATTCATCCTAAGTAAAACTTAAGCTGTAGGCAGTATCAACTGTTACAGTCTAATATGGACTCATACCCTGCAATATATATATTTGTTGGGCAATTTTTAATCTTTAACAATACAATTTCATGTAAGTCCAAACATTTTACGGTAATAAAGTAGATATCTTAGAAAACTGCCAAAAATAGGCAAAGAAAAGATGCTAAGAGAATTCAGAGGTAAAACAAATAACTTTTCCCTAGGGCTCAAGGGAGAAGGATGTCAGGGTGTTGTTATTAAGAGGTGAAATCTGAGCCCAGTCTTTAAAGATAAACAAAAATGAGGTTGAGAAGAACTAGTGAAGATAGAACAATGAAAGAGGGCAGGTGCCACAGTGGACAGATAGAGGTGATGTCCAATAGTTAATCTTGATGGGAATTTCAGATAGAGAAATGATGTTAAAGAGGTATTTTTTTGTATTATAAAGAAATGGCCTTCTATAATTAATTAAGTCTTAAGTCCTCTAAGATGAAAGTTGGTAACAAACTCTTAAGGGTATGTGAAATGGGCTATTCAAGTGACATTATTTCTTTTCTTCCTTGTGTTTTTCTTCCATTGAATTTCTCTTATAGCTATGATGATGTTACTTTAAAATTTTTTCTTCAAGATGGAAAAAAGCAAAATTAGATTCTACATTACTCTTGACACAAATATGGAGAATCAGCTTAATTTTCAAATGGAGTTAAGTCAAAAACAAAATATCTGGGGACTTCCTGGTGGCATAAGGAATTAAGTCTCAGCACTGTGAAGCAATCCAAAGCCACTGCAGCACAGGGAGGTGACCCACATAGCACAGCAGACATGTCCTGCCTCACAGGCTAGCTGGTCCCATAAGCAGTGTATCTCAGTGGATCTACCTCTTCTGTTCTCCAACCCAACCCCTCAACCCTCACCCACCCCCCCACACCCTTAGCCACACCCTAGCTAAACAAACAAACAAACAAACAAACAAACAAACAAACAAATAAATCTTATTTTAAGAAAACCTGAAAACTTCAAGGAAAAGTCTAACACAAGTTTCAGGCCTGTTATTTTCACCTGAGAGCTTTCCAAGTCATTTTTCTATTCTCACTTAAAAACTCTCTCTCCTTGTTTAAAAATTTTTTTTTCTTTCATCATTATTCATTTTTGTACCATAATTGGTTTCTCCCCTGAGGTCTATTCTCACTCTTTGCAAGACTGCCCGTCTCTGTTAATTGACTTAATTTTTCCAAGAAAGGATGCCAATTAGTCATGAGGGAGTAACAGGGTTTTTTTGAATACTAGCATAGGAATCTGCATACCGTCCTACAATCATTTGTAAGGATCCAAAAACTTAATGACTAGAAAAACCTAGTCAAAGTTTTGTTTATGGAGATTTCTGTTGGAAAAGGAGAAGATGCATCTGGTAATTATGGATATTAAGAATGGGAAGATCAATTAAGAGGATAATTTAATCATCCAGGTAAGGAGTAAAGTCTGAAACGGTGTAGGCAAAGTGACAAGTAAGAAGAACAGAGAAGAGATGCAAAAATTGATTCTGACAATTGATATCTGCAAAGGAAGGTAACAAGATGCAAAGGTAACACCAAGCTTTTTAGGTCAATCAATGTGGTTAGTAACCATTAATCTAATGGACAGCAACATTATTCCAGGAAGGGCAAAACAAAAATAACAGATGAAAAATTTGGTTTCAAGCAGTTTCAGGGAATGAAAGCTTCAATATTGAAATGATGTTTAAATCATAGGGTTATTTAAAATCAGTTAGAGAAATTGCTCAGCTTCAAAGGTACATTCAGATCAAGACTAAAAAATCTAAGGTAAATCATATGATTTCAGTTCTAGAGAAATCTAATACAATCAAGTGTCTCATGATTCCTGAGTCACAAATCATATAGATTCATGCTATTATAGCTTCCTGAACAAACATTACTATATATTAAAGATCCATAGCTACAATGTCTAATATGATTATCATATATGATAGTCACAAGCCTCTTCATAATTAATTTTAAATTCTCTCCCCTAGTTAATATTAGACATGATTCAAGTGCTGTATAGCAATATGTACCTACAGACTACTTTACTGGACAGTACAGACTTAAAATATCCCCATCATAACAGAAATTTCTGTTGGACAGAACTGATCCAGAGACTGGACTTCAAAATGAATGATCTCTACAAACATTAGATATTCTCATCTTATCCTGTTTCACTTGGAAATTTATTATGGAGGAACTGTAGGTTCTGCATACTAGAAAAAATTACTTCTAATCTCATCTCTTTGAAGGAAATGTTATACGATAATTACTTTATTCTTCAAATCTCTAAACCTTTTATGAGACATGGTTTTGTTTTAATGAGGGTTAACATATTGAATCTGCATACATTTACCTTTATATGAACACTTTTCAGAGTTAAAGATTACTTTTCTTTGGGTCATGTTTCTATTTTAACATTAATCATCTGAAGAAGTAGAACAAAAATGACCTTAACTCAATATATCAAATGTTTCTTTAATTGCGAATGTGTACTTTTACTGCAGTGTGGTAAAGAGGTTAAAAAACAGAATTATTCATATCATTTTTTCTTAAACCCAACACTATATTCAAGATGATATTTCCTATGATTAAGAAATAGGAGTCAAAAAAAAAAAAAAGAAAAAAAAAAGAAATAGGAGTCACATTTTCTGTTTGAACATCATTCATGCTGCCAATCTATCAGTTTAGATTCTGAGCAAGTTTTAGACCAAAGCTTATTTTCCTGCACTATACTCTCCACTCAAATCATTCCTCTTTTACATATCATTCTACCAATTTTTTTCCTTTACAAATACAGGTGTTCACCTACTCAGATATATTATAGACATTCAAATTAATCACAAAGTAATCTGTGATATTACATTTTTCTGATATTTTCTATATAAATGTTCACATAAATTTTATCAAATAAGTAACTGCAATCCAATCCTGCCATCTACTGTTTCAAAGGTGTAACTATGCAGCTCAATGTAGTCAAAGTATACAGAAGCTGAGTAAAAATAGTAGTTTAAAGGGAAATTCACACTAATTTCTTGTTTTGTTTAGCATAGGTAACTAAATAGGAGTTCTAAACTCAAACAAAACAAAAAATAAATGTTTCCTGGCTTGTAAAAGGCAAAGTATTAACTCCTTTGTGATTATCAGAATAAAAGGGTATATTTACATTCAGAAGACTTTAGTTCCTACATTTTCCAAGCCTCACTTATTTGTTCTTGCTAACAATCTTCTATTGGTAGGACTATTACTACTTAGTTGCAAGTAAATCCTCAACAGCATATAGAATATATCAGTAGTCTTAGTCTCCTAGCAGGAATAATCTTGCTACCTGCTGTGTAACTTGAGATAAACCCTAGAAGTTTTCCCCTTCTTTCATAAATCGGTTACTCTGATGACCCATCTCTAGATATCATGTACCGGACTGGTGACTGCTCCTGTACTGGCCTTCTCTACCAATTTATACATTTCCCTACTACTTTTCTAAATTGAGCACATTTCCCTTAGCTTCATCCCCGAGTCATGTTTTGAAGGCTCCAGCATGATTTGAACCCAAAGTTTATTTGCTTCATTTTAAGAATTAATTTCTCTCTTATGCCATATTACTGCACATGCTTTCCTAGACTAAAAGACTTGAAACGCTTGGTGTGCTTTTAAAATTATTTCAAACTTCATTCCCAGAAACAAAATGAACACATTTAGATTAAAGTTTCTTGGAAAAGTTCTGGGAATTACCTTGAAATGCCAAATTCTTGCTGAGGTCTTCTGCCATTACTGCGTTCCCACCGTGAAGAAGACTGTTCAGTAAGCGGCAGACCTGAAGTTCCTGAGCTCCTCCTCAGCTGTGGAATTGGCAAGCTAGTCCTACTGTTTAGTCCCTGTTGAATAATTTAAAACTGGTTAAAATTGTTACCCCTTAGTATGCTGCATATGTGACACTAAAGCTGGCATTTAAAATATTAAAACAAAGCATATTTTTAACAGATACAGGAGAGACAGAACATTTTGTCCTGGAAATCTGACCCTCTGCCGCAAATTTTACATTCTGTACTGCTGAATTTATCTTATTTCAGCAAAAAAATGATATATAAGTTTCCCAAAATTCAACTATTTTCCTTTTGTACATTTCACTCTAAGATAATTGACAAATTACAGCAGGTATGAAAGATTTACCCTGAAAAAGAATTTCAAAGGATAAGCTTAGAATTAGGGATGATCAGTCCTATATTCTAAATCATTTACATTTTCAGTATTATGCTAATGTACATAGAAGTTAACTGAAGAATTCTGAGCACGCTTTTGAATTAATGATTAAAATCAGAGGCTTTCTTATTAACTATAGTTATTATCTAGGTTCCTATAATATTCCTTTGTTCTTAATGTAGATAACACATTTATATTAAATGAATGTTTTAACTCCCTTTTCCTAATATTTTCCACAAATGCTATAGCTCTTTAGTGAATTAACGTCAGGATATTTATATTCTTTTTCACAAGCAGGAATAAATTAGAAATTAGAATTTCATGAGAAGTTTAAAAAAGGAAGAAATAGGGGTTACTTCCTTATTATGTGATTTATTCCTATTACATTCTAGAATGAAAGATAAACTTGCCTAGCCAAACGTTAAAAAACTGAGACATTTAGGCATCCTGTTTAATTTAATATCATTAAAGTGTTTGTTAAATGCACCAATACACGTTTCTACGTATTAACATAATAATACACATACACATCAGCTTGATTTTAAGATTTTTAATTACTAGTTTAAAAATTATTATTCTAAAATCAAATGTTGATAGACAATACAAGGAATTACTCTTCCTTTTTTATACTTGTGATTAAACCACATTCTTATTAGTAGAGCACTTTAAAAAGCCATAAAGCTAAGTACCGTACTTAATTCAATTTAAAAAAATTTTTCTAGTTTATTAGGTTTTCACCAATAGAGGTACTATTGTATATAATTTTTAAAAATGAAAGGATCTCTTAATCTATTATCCAGATTTGTGATTAATAATTTTCAAATCTTTTTGTTTTAATCAGGCTTAATCTTTCAACATTTTTAAATCCTAATAATGTGAACTAACAAAAGGAAATTAACTGATAAATAACTACTTTTTCCTAAACTCTATAAACATTATTAAAATAAGCAAAATTAGCTGATTTGAATTTTATTGCCTTTGAGTTAGTTTCTTTATCTGTCAAGTGAAGTAAAGAAGAATGTAGAATGTTTTTAAAATTATGATTTTATATATTAGTACAGGATTGATAAAAGAATCAAGGAAAACAAGTAAAGACAGTCTAAACAAGCACAATGTATACTTATTTAGAACAGTATTATTTTCTAATGGAAATCCCATTTTGAAGCACTGATTTTTAAGAAGAAATTATTCCCATATTTAATGAAATAAAAATCATGTTTATGAAACAAAAATCAATGCCTACTAGATTTTAGCAATCTCCAGTGAATAAAGAGGGGTTTGGGAGGGAACAGAGATTTATAAAGTAATGTAAAAATCTATTTAAAAGAGTGCTTTGTAACTCATAAAGTGAGTATTATAATTTGGTCATTTCTCCTGTTTCAACAAAAACAATTACTGGATTCTGAAGAATAGAATAGTGATATGATTTGACTCCTTGTCTGTTGTATAAACCTGAATTAAATTTGCTTCTACTTCTTTACAAAAACCAAAGGAACATTAACAATAAATAGTTGTAACTGTTCATTACAGCCATGTTATTTAGAGTAAAAATCAAAGACTTGTTCAGTTATTTGTGATTTTAACTGTCTCTGAAGTCCCAAGCAACTCATACTGTAAAAGAAGTCCTTGAAAAATAAGTGATAAATAGGGCTAACTGATTACTGTATTATGACCTTGTGAAGTTTTCGATCTCCTTTCTCAGCTGGGTCCTCTATTTCAGTGCAGGGGTAAAATCCAGGAAATGGTGTGAGCGGATTAATCTTTGGCCTACAGGAACCTGAGAAAGCACCCATCAAACTACTGATACTCCGGAGAGAAGAAATGACTTGTGGAGGAAGGTTTGGATCAATCAGAAGATCTGACACCATATTGCGAGCCTCATTTAGAACAGAAAGATCAACTCCACTTCCACCTCCAAAATTCTACAAAAGAAAAAAAAGTATAATCATGTATCTGTTACATAAAAAATTTACCATTTAAGGAAAATTTAACCAAGTTTAAATCAACATTCATACAATAATATGTAAGATATTTAACTCAAGTATAAAATTTTCATTTATGTGGACATGTCATAAATGGTGGTAACAAAAAATTTTATGAGGTATATTGCAGATATTGTGCATACACCTTTATTCCTAACAGTGTATGTGAATTATTCAACATCTCAACTGTTTAGTTTCTTCACTGTAAAATGGAGATAACACCTACCTCATTAAAGGCTGTTCTGAGAATTAAATCTGATAATATACATAAAGAATATAAACTATATATTTAATGCATAGAAAATGTTAAGTGAAATAATTACTACTATCAATATTGTAGGAAATAGTGAGGTAAGAAATAAAAAAAATAGTATAGGAGAAAGGAGATATAGCATTAACTTTGAACTAAATGGCTAAAAACTTCAGGAGGTAGATACAGAGTTAGATAATCCCCATGACCAAGAAATTAAAAGGAATGAATGAAAACACAGAAAAGTTGATCAGAGATTTTAAAAAAAAAAATCAGAAAAAAAATGTGAATGACCTGAGAAAATTAATGAACATAATGAACAGAAGGAGAAATAGGAGCTTAACTAAAAAAGTAATGGAGATTCAGTGTGTAAAATGATGAGTAGAGGAAATAATTATGGAAGAAGGTATGGAATAGCTTCCAAAATAGAACCAGTGGAAGACTGAATTAGTGACTGACTATGAAGACAGCAATACAAAAAGAATCCAGGTGAGAGAAAATAAGAAGAAAAAAAATTTTTAAACACTTCAAGAATTACTCTACTCCCTCAGAAAAAGCAATGTATTGA
This sequence comes from Condylura cristata, assembly GCF_000260355.1. Classification (NCBI taxonomy): domain Eukaryota; kingdom Metazoa; phylum Chordata; class Mammalia; order Eulipotyphla; family Talpidae; genus Condylura; species Condylura cristata. Next base: position 29,344,473 of record NW_004567116.1, read on the forward strand.
TAATGGATATTCTAGAAATGGAAGAGAAAAGGGAACACTGCAAGCTAGTTGCAGCCACTTCAGTGCAAATTCGATCCCCCACCCCAGACATGATCCACGTAGCGCAGCAGACCTCTCCTGCCTCATCCTCTGCTCCCCTCAGCAGTGTACTTGGTTCATCTGCTGTTCTGCTCCCCACTCTGTCTCTCACCACACCTGGACCTCTGGCCTATACCCCAGTTCTGTATGCATAAATAAATAAATCTTTAAAAAAAATTAGAGTATTTAACCACAATATTCACATGATGTTTTTATTTTCTCTATATACATGAAGTTTACCTCAATACCCATGGTAATAAGTGTATTCATTGATAATAACAATGAATTGAATGTTACATTTGTTTATTTTATTGAACTTTTGGGATTCATAATTACTCAAACTAATGAATTCACTATACTACTGGTTATTTAAAGTATCCTCAACACATTTTATAATTAAGATATTACCATAGTTAGACCAATAATTGCCTAAATATTCTTTATTCTCCTTGAAATATTTTTCCTTCATTAAGTATTAGTTTGTATTAGTTTTTACTTTAAAAGTTTCCATTATTGGGGCAGAGCTGAGTTACTTTAGTCTTTATGTACTATATATGACGTTTTAACAAATACCTCTCTGTATGTGTCACTATAGATAATTAGGCATACTTCTGAAAAATAGCCTCCCATAACTTGAATTGCTGAACAAAAGTGAACATGTTAAGCGTCCATCATTACTGTAAAGCTGTCCTCTCTGTACTTCCATAAATTGTATCTAATAGCACCTATTTTCTGACACCCACATGAAAAATTTGCTGTCACTTGAGTTGCTGATTCTCAATAAGTAATGCGTCATTTCTTTTTGATTGCTTTCAGGGTAGTTTCTTTGTCTTTAGTTTTCAAAAGTTTAATTATGACATGTCTTACAGTAGATTGTTCAGAGGGGGCTGGCTTTTGAGCCTATTTAGATTCAGCATTTTGAATTTCTAAGATAACATCTTTCACAAAATATGAGCTTTCAGTCATTATTCATTTACTGTTTTTTTTTTTTTTTTGCAAATTACTGTATATGATCAGAGCTATAGGATCATACGTCTTCAGATGTTTAAGTATCGTTTTAAACCCATTCTTTCTTTTTCCAACACAGATGATATGAATATTGTCCTTTAGATCCCCATGGTTCTTTTCCTATTGTTTCCATATATTTTCTCTATGTTCAAATTGGATATATTCTTTAGATCTAGCCTCAAGCTCACAGTTAGTAAGCAGAGCGTATTTAGTAAGTTTTAAATTTTCATATTGTTTTTTTCAGAATCATCATTACTGTTTATTTCTTTGCTGAGATGTTCTATTTTCATGTATTTGTTTCAAGAGAATTTTTAATTGATTATTACAACACTATTTTAATAATTCCTTGCCAGAGAATTTAAAATCTAATTCCTCTTGGCATTAGCATTGATTTATTTTCTCTGTTAAACAGTTATTTTCCTGGCTCTTGGTATGATGGGTCATTTTAAATTTTGGTGATAGAAGTATCATTTTATCAACATTCACCATATTGCATTTTTTATAGTTGAAGGCTCAGATGATGATTAGCATTTTTAACACTTTTTTAAATTATGTACTATTTTTTAGATAAGATGCTATTGTATGTTTCATGGACATTATAATGTAAACATGTATCTTTTATGTGCACTGAAACACAAAAACTCCTTTGACCTGCCTGCTTAACTGCGGTACTAGTTTTATTGTAGTGGTCTGGAACCAACGGTGTGATATCTGGGTCCACATAAGTCATTCACACAGGAGGTAGTCTCCCTGTTTATATTAAGCACACAGGTGCTAGTCTGCTTTTTCAGGCTATGGTTCTAATGACAATTTAATGTTCAGGCCATTTACAGATATATGTTGATCTTACCTGTTGGTGCTATAGAGAGGGTAAGATCAAGTGGTGTAGAGGTTCTTCTTCAGTTTGGTACCTCTAAGCAGGGAGGGGAATCTAAAGACCATAGGAACAAAGAACACTGTGTGTACTGGCAACTGTTGTTTGGGTAGCCCTTGATGGGTCCCATGGCCACCTGCTGTTTGTATAGTGGAGTTCCCAATCATTCCTCTTTGTTGGAACCAACAAAATGATCTAGTGATATTGGTGGACTCACATTCAATTTTAAGAGAGAAACACTCTGTTGCTAGTTTCTAGGAAATTGGGATTAGGGTTGCCATCTGCAGTTGGCTGGGGCCCTTAACTAGTCCATTCTCCTCCTCTTGCCATTTATCAGAGTTCTCCCTTGATTGTCTTTTACATTATTTCCAGAGTTAATCATTGTACCTCGCAGAGAAGAGCAAGGGGGACGTACCGTGATTATACATGCAGACCATATAAAGCCCTGTATAGCACTGCTGGGTAAAGAACAATAAATATTATTGTTATTATGGAAGAGAGATAATACAGATAAAATGGTATGAGTGTGCAAAGAAGATATAATATGAATTAGACTGATATTTAAAAATCAGTTAATCTGAGTGGTTAACAGAAGTGTTATGGAATGGATACCATTTGAGCTGAATAATTACTTAGGTAGAATTTTACTTACAAAGACTATAGAAAAATAATTTATGATAAAATGAAACAAATGTATTGGGGAAGCTCATCTTCAAGATGAAGAACATAAATAAAGGCACAAAAATGGTAAAATGATGATGTACAGAGAACATGAACTGTAAATGTAAGTTATATTGAAAAAAAAAAGTGAAATAAGATGAGACAGGTGTACTGGGATGAAAGTTTTGAACAGATTTGGGCCCTCCCTGGTGGCGCAGTGGGTTAAAGCACAGCATTATGAAGCTAAAGCCGGTTCAACAAGAGTTCAATTCCGGCCCCGGAGGTGATCCCACATGACGAGCAGACCTCTCCTGGCCTTCTGGCTGCTCTCGTCAGCAGTGTACTTCATTTATCTGCCTGTTCTGCTCCCCACTCTCCGTCTCCGATGAATTCTCTCACTGCACCTGCACCTGTGCCCCGTACCCTAATTCTGGATGCATAATTAAATAAGTCTTTTTAAAAAAAGTTTTGAACAGATTCTAGTCTGTGGAATATGGGCAAGTATGAATTTTCAGCATGTTAAAAAAATAATAAAGCAACTAAGGAGTAAAGAAATGATGGGCGGCACTGAGCTCTTACAGAGGGTAAGAAGAAAATATTTATCTTAAGATCTAGTAGAATTATGGGGAAAGGATATTTCAGGAAGACAAAAGTAAGTTCTGAAAACTTATAGTCAGAAGCCTGTCTGGCTTATTTGAAAAATCACAAGGAAGCCAGTGTATTGCAGGTAGAACAGAAAAATAAAAGAAAAAGTAGTAGACCGTGAGCCCAGAGGAGTGAAAGAAGGACCATATTGTAAAATCTTTTAAGTCTATGATTAGAACTTGTATATTTTGGCTAAAATAGAATAGAGAGCAAGAGAGTGATATGATTTAACTTAAATCAGATCAAATAGAATATTCAAATATTTCATTAAAAATTTAAATTTAAATTCTTATTTAAATTTATACTTGGCAGAACCCTATCTTTGTAAGAGTACTAAAATTAGTCTACATAGTTGACATTTTAAAATGTCATTGAATAAAAGGAAAAGTAGAGGAGAAGCAGGATCAGAGAGACTATGGCAGCTGTACCATGCCTGCACATGTCCAAATATTTACTATTTGACCATCTAGAGAGAAATTTGGTGAAGTCCTGTCTTATACTACAAATTCACAGTACTTAGCATTTATCACTATTGAAATTAACATTAACTCATTTTTATCAAGTGCTACTATGCACCAGACACAAAATATTTGTTCTGCCATCTGAGGGAATTAGTATTATTCCCAGTCTAGAGATGAAGTGTTTAAGAAGCTGGTCTTATTTCTCAGCTAGGAATGACAATTTTATATCAGAACAACTCTTTTGCTTAGTTGGGAGTAGTAGTTTAGAAAAGCTAGTATCCATTTCATGTCATCAGAGCACAATCAAACAGTCAGGGCTTAGGGCATGAAAGAACAAGAACCTAAATTAAAAAATGAGAACAGGGCAGTCAAGAATCTAGAAAGCAGAGTAAAAACTTCCTCTGTTCTCAAAAGACAGAGACCAAAATTGGATTTTAGGGTTATTAAGACAGGGAGCATTTTAAAGACAAACCAAGATCCCAGAGAGAACAAAGAAGTAAGTTTGAATTTGCCAATTTGTAAGTGGTGATCAAGAGATGGAAAACTCAAGCAGAATTGTCACTTGATTGTTGACACATGACAGTACAGTGCAAAAAAGAAAGAATGCTTACTGTTTTTCGATAATTGGAAGTAAGTCAATGGGATGTCCATGTGAAAAGAAATCTATCAAGCTATAAGCCATGTTTCTGAAAAGTCAATTCCAGAGATATTACAGACCTAAAGATGCAAAGTAAAATAGTAACATTTCGAGGAAGTAACAGAAAAATATCTCACAACCCAAAAGGATAAAGAAAAATTTCTCAAATAGGACAGAAAAAATCAGCAAAGAGGAAATGATTGATTTTATATATGTGTAGAGAGAGAGAATTTCACCAAAAGACATACTAAGCCACAGACTGGGAGAAGACTTCCATCTCCAAAATACATTTTAAAATTCCTATTAATTGTTAAATAAAAGGTAGACAATCAGAAAAAGAAACAAAAGACCTAAATAAAGGATCTGAGTAGCTAACTAATGTGTGAAATAATCCCCAACCTAACAGTCATAAGTGAAATGAAATATTAGTACTACAATGAGATAACTTCCATAGCTTCCAGAGTGATTTCAAACAGACAAGTGATGGTTAGGATGTTGAACAATTGGAAATCTCAAACACTGCTAATGGTTAAATAATAATTGATATAACCAAAAACTTGTAAAAAAAATATAAAGGAGTGGCCCTCCCTGGTGGCGCAGCGGGTTAAAGCACAGCACTGAGAATCTAAAGCCGCTTCCACATGAGTTCTATTCCCGCCTGCCCTGGAGGTGACCACATGGCGTGGCAGACCTCTCGGGACCCGCCCGCTGCTCCCCTCAGCAGTGTAC
>NW_004567116.1:29349664-29359890 GCF_000260355.1 Condylura cristata
ATATATATATAAAGGAGTAAAGAAATATAAAAGAAAAAAAATTGAGATAAACTACTATTTGGCACTGTATACTAAAACTGAAAATATGCACATAAAACCTATGACCCAGCAATTCACTCTAAAATATATACCTAGCCAAAATCAGGAATGTTCCAGCAGCATCATTTAAAATAGCCAAAAAGCTGAAAATTAAATAAATGTCCACCTACTGTCGGTAGGATGCATAAATTGCAGGATGCATAAATTGCAGCCTATTCAGTCGGTGAGATATTAAACAGAATGAGAATGAATAAATTACTATGTGCAATAATATAAATCTCAGAAAACTTGGAAAGAAAGTAGTAAAGCAGAAAATAAACATGATTGATTAAATAGACATTAATTCAAACAGAAGAAGCTTGAGCTGTAATGTCAGAAAGCAAGATTGTGCTAACACTTAAAAATATAACCAGGAGGGGGAGTTTAAGAGGGCATAAGGGTGCTGAATTCCTCATGTAAAAGATGGTCACCAGTATATATTCATTTTATTAGGATTTATCAAATTGTACAAGTATGACTTGTGCATTTTAAAATATCAATGTAACACTTCAATTTTTTTTTAAAAAAAGGATTATTGGAGGAGGAAGAGAGGGAGAAGAAAGTGGAGGAAAAAGAACAGAAGTGCCTGATAGTGCACACCAGTCTATCTGACTACAAATACTCATAACTACTAATACTCACTTATCTTTAGATTTCAACAGTAATTTAGATATTTTAAGTGGAAACTTGAAGATCTTGGTTGATAGGACTGATGAGAGAATCCACTGTGTAGGTCAAGGAACTAACCCTTTTCAGGACAGATGTAGCCTTCATGCTTTCACCTAACTGCAGTAGTTACATTATTGAATAGTTTATTGTTGTGGGTTATAGTGGCTATTCTACTCAGTTTAAAATAAAAATAAAGTTTTAAAAATAAAAGTTAGTCATTTAAAGGAATACTCATTTTTCAATAGTGAATTTGGGACAACTAAATGAATCTAAATTGGTAATGTTTCTGTAAATACAGGAAACAAACTTAATATTTCTTAATTATTATCTGTAATATGTGAATATCATCAAGTTTCCAAATATGAAATATACAAGTTTTATAGAATATACAAGCACATTTCACTACAATGGGAAAAGGTCTGTAAAGTTATACATCAAAGGTTTACATAATTAACAGGCATTGTTGAGTGATGTTTATTTTGTCCTATATTACTATTTTCAATCCTGACAAATATATATTTTTTAAGTTATAATTTTTAAAAATTCCATGTTATTATATTCAATTTAAGTCTATAATAACAAATAAGCAAAACTCACAGCTAGAAATCAGGAGAGGAGTTATCTATGAGCATAGAGGTAAAGGCCTAGAATGGAACATAAATGAGGCTTTTGGTGATGAAGGATAATGATAACGCTCTATTTCTTGATAGGTATACAATTTACATGGGAAGTTTAGTTTGTGAAAATTTATGGAGCTGCAAACTTCTCTTATGTCAATATAAACTATAAACAGAGTTCTTTTACCCTCCCCACAACAAAATAATTTGCCAGTTGCAAATTTTATATATATGGTTAATATATTTTTTCTGAGTTTCAGCTGTTTACAACCTAACAAACAAAACAACTTATCTTAATATAGAATTAACTACTTTATTCTGAGTCATATTATGCTAGTAACATTTTAAAAGTAACTATGAGTTTGTTTTCTTGTTGTCGGTCCCCATTTCCTTACACCTGTTATATATATAAAATCTTAAAATCTTTTTAAATCAAGTGCTAGTTATTTTATTTAAACTGAAGATAATCTTACAGCATAGAAACTTTATGAATATAACTAATTTCAATGTCAAGTTTCATTACAAAAACTAAATTATTAGTGATACCACTTATATTTACCTGATGAGGCTTATACCACTGCTTTAAATCCCAATCCCAAAGAATCATCTGAAAAAAGAAAAACACTTAGTTATAATCCAGAAATAAGTAAGTTCATATAAAGACCTAAGTGTAGCATTTTAAATTACACATATCTAAAATAGGTTAAAGTCTGAGAGAGGTGGAGAAAGTGAAAATAAAAATTAAGACAATTTCATGAATTTTGCAATCTGACTGAAATTTTCAGAATTAAAATAAAGTCAGTGAAGTACACTATAGTAATCCTCAAAATATTAGGAAAAAAAATAAGTATACATGGAACATCACATTCAGGTACTAAAACAAGAAACATAAGACACTCTGTCCACAGAATCTTTACTTGTCTTGTTAAGCCAGTGTCACTAGGTGGTGCTCTTTCCTTACCAATAAGGTTTTTCTATCAAAAACATTTAAAAAAAAAGTGCTTATAAATAATCACAAGAGCCTTTATATTCATTTTCTGCGTTCATTTTCTTAGGCAGTATTTTTATAATAGCAAAATATTGAAACCAAAAAACATCTTACATGACAGGGTCGTTAAATTATGGCTTCTCTGTGGGACTTTTCATCCACTAAAAGAAGCAGCTTTATTACATATCAGATTGGAACAAGTTTTCAACTTATTAAGTGAAAAGAACGAAGTGGAAGCAGTAGTTCAGTATACTACCATTTAAATAAAAGCAAATCAGTACCTCTAAATGACTAGTGAAGAAAAAACCAAAATGGTTGGTTTCCTCTACAGATATAAATTGAGTGCCTACGGTGGGAGGTGCCACCGCATGTTATGTATTCTTAATGAGAGTCCTGTCACTCCCAAAAAGGTGAAAAGTGCTTGGGGGGTAAGGGGAAGCAAACAAAACAAACAAAAAAATCTTAAAATTATCAAGATGATATGAGACCCTCCAAAAGTGAAGGTATGTAAACAGATACACTAAATCTGTGGTATTAAAATTCCTGAGGAGGGATTGATTATTGGAGAGTAGCAGTGAAAGAAGCTGCTGAGGGTGGGGTGGGGTGGGGCGGAGTGATATTGGTATAAAGTAATGCTGCTTCTTGCTTGTAAGAGCCTACACAGACACCCAGAAAGTTCCCTGGTGTTCTGAGATCATGCCTATGCTGCTTACTCGGAGGCTGCCGCTTGCATGGGAGGTAACTCAAGCGCAACCTTTTAAACTGTACTCTCAGGGCTCTCTAAAACTCTAAGCACATCCCCCACCCGTTTACTCTCTTGCTTTCTCTGCTGTGGCATTCTGTATTGCAGACCATAGCCTTAATGAATCCACTCCTCCTCAGCCCTTCATCCCGCTATAGTTACCTCTCATTTGTACTTGCCAGGTTGACCTTCATTAATGCTTTCAAGTTTATACTTTTTACTGTCTTAAATTTAAGTTATTTTATTTCTAAGTCCAGTAATACTGCTTTACAACATAAATTTCAGGTGGGATTATCGAGGATCCACATGTGTGTCTGCTACATTACGTTCTCTGCTCTTCACACTACCAATGTCCTTTTGTCCCAATTTACCCACCACCCCCTGCTCTTATAGTCTGAAAGTTTGTTTTATTTCGTTCATCTGTTTATGTACTGTACATGAGTGAAATCATACATTTTATCTTTTTCTGTCTAGCTTAATTCACTAAGCAAATTCCCTCTACATCCACTAATGTTGTTGCAAAGAGCTGGATTTCATCATCTTTTTTTTTTTTTCAATAGTGGAATTGTATTCCAATGTGTATATATATCACACCTTTATCCATTAGTCAGTCCTGAGCATTTAGGCTGTTTCCAGTCCTTGGTTTTTGTAACCAGTGCTGCAATACGATAGGGTCCAGATATAATTTTGAATTACTGTTTTTGTATTTTTCAGGTAAATGCTCAGAAGTAAGGTAAGTGGATTGTATGGAATTTTTCTTTTTAATTTTTTGAGGAGGCTGCATACTACCTTCAGTTATGGATGTACCAATTTATAGTCCCACCAACCATGTATAATTATTCCATTCTCATCACATACACTCTGACTCATGTTGTTTCTTGTCTTTTGGATAACAGACATTCTTACAAGTGTGAGTGATTGTTTTGATTTGCATTTCTCTAGTAAAATGTGATAAGCATCTGTTCATGTGCGTATTGTCTATCTGTATGTCTTCTTTGGATAAGTGTCTATTCAGAGCTTTTGCCCTTTTTTTATTAGATTTATTTTTATTTATTTATGAATACAAGAATAGAGTATAGGCAAGAGGTACAGGGTGAGAGGATTCACCAGAGACAGAGTAGGGAACAGGACAGGCAGATCTACTGAAATACACTGCTGAGGGGGGCAGCTGGCAAGGCAGGAGAGGTCTGCTGTGCCATGTGGATCAGCTCCCTGGTGCCCCAGTGACTAGTGATAGCTTGATAGTGCTGTGCCATCAGAGAGGCCCCATTCTGCCCATCTTTTTTGGGGTGTGTGTGTGGGGGGTTATGGCTTCCTTGTATATTTTGGATATTAATCCTTTGTTGGAGGTATTATATTTAAGCTTGTATTTATTTTCAGTATCTATGATCACAGAATATTTGCCAAAGGCAGTAAACATGGTAAAGACCTAAAAGCAGCAGAGCTTAGTATGACATTCCCTGCATATTGGGAAATGAAAATAAACAGAAGTGAAAGCCAAAAATTGCTAGTACATTGCCTACTATAAAATATGAACAACTAGAATATTAGAGATAACAAGATTTTCTGTTTAAGTAGAAGATTCATGGCCTGGGAATTTGGCAGCCAGGTATGTCGTAGAGCAGTGGAATTCAAAGTAAGGTCCACAATAAGATAAATTCAGAAATAAAGTGTGAATGTCTAAAAATTTTAGATTGTTTAGAAATTTTAGAATGTTTAACAATTTGAAATTGTTGAGGTTATTTTTATTGTGTTTTACATAAGTATCAGTACACAACAGATGGGGAGGAAAACCCAGAAGTCTGAATTTTTGCTAAGTAGCTTGACACAAAGAGGCAAAAAAAAATGAATACACCCAGCTGCACTGTTTGGGGAAGTGAGAAAACTAGATACAACCCAAATATCCATGTAATGAAACTGAGAAATTTTGGTATATTCAAACAATGGAATATAATAATGAAAGTGAATGTATAGTCACATATTATATGAATGAGCCATAAAAATGCTGAATAGCATTATGATTTCATACATGGAAAACAACATACACATTTACGTACACTTTAGGAATATCAATATATGGAAAAGTATAGAGACATTCAATGTGGTGATCATCCCTGAGGAAAAAACTGGACCTGGCAGTTGCATACACAGAACTTCAGAAGTTATTACTAGTGTTCAAATTTAATTGTAATTGTAATAGTGAGTAAACCTTACATAAAATGTAAAGAGCTTTTACTTTTTGAGCTTTTATGTGTGATAATGTTCATTAACTTAGCAACTGACACAGCCCTGACAATGATCTTGAGAGAAATCTCTTTCCAAGTCTAGGACCCATGTAGAGTCTGAGTATCCATAATGAATCCTAAAACACATGCTGCCTTCTATCAAATTATAATTTTGCCAGAAATTTTGTTAATTTAACAGAAATAAAAGAACTTTATTGAATATAAAAATGAACCTACAAAATATAATCTATTTCCTCATCATTGAGTTGCACTAGTGATTCCTTCAATACTGTAATGTTCACTGAAAATGTACTTTTTTTCTTTTTTAAAAAATATTAAATCATTTTTATACACTTTACTAAAACTTTTAGGTGCATAGCATGTACATTAGCACCTAGTGGGTAGTTCATGGCTATTAAAAGTTTCAGAAACATTAATTCATTCCTATTATATGATTGCATGTAGCTCTTAAAGTGTTATATCAATGTAGACAATATATGCTTTGTATATACATTGTCCCCAAATCAGCAAAGATTTTTGGTATTAAACTCCAATCCTAGTATTAAAGTATGTTCTTTAACTGATTTAAATGTAAGAATAAAAGAACTAACTTTTGAAAGGCAATAAATGTTACAGTGACTGGTATGTTTTCAAAGCATGGTTCTGTTTTTTATAAGGCATTACCTAATAAAAGTATGAAATTTTAACTTGCTGTTTTTAAAATCTCCCACTATTATATCTGGTTTCTTCTAAGCTCAAATACATAATATCAGAAATTATATATTTTCATATACTGTAGTTAACTGTTCAAAGCTAGTTTTTAAAATAGCATTTTCTCTAAGTTAACAAATATGAACCACATACTATTAAAAAATTTTACTTAATTTGATAAACGTTAACCCAACACTGTGCCTTTATATAAATTCAGCTTTTCTTTGTGGTTAAAAAGCTGAATCCTGATAAGTTTCTGTTTTAATATGTTTATAAGTCCAGCATGCTTAACAGAGCTCTACAAAACCACGGTTACCACAATGAAACATCAGCAGTACAACCAGGAGATGTTATCAGGTTCAATTACGTCAATGAGGTTTTATTTCATTGTTCCCTATGTAGCCGAAAAGAAAAACATATATGTGTCCTCAAATCAAACTTTCAGAACTATTATAGTTATGTGAAATATAAAAAGAATACTTATTATGGTACAGTTGTGAATTACCTACTAGACCATTCTTTGTTCTCATATTGATGACATATGAGCTCTATGTGCAAATAAAATTGAATTTTAGTGTTAACAACTTTTTCTATGTGCTATCCCTTCTAATTTAGGCTCAATTTAACCCTTTGTATTTATTCAACATAAACTGCAAACTAGCAGAAAGGCAAAAAGGTAACTAAAACTGTACTCTCTAACATCTACAGTGCAAGGAAAGGACCTTGATCACTGCATGACACAGAAGGATTCAAACAGAAAGGCTGAAGCAGAAAAAAACAGTGTGCTGTGGGAGACTATTATTACTTGGGAGTGAATCTCATTTACTATATTATTCTCATTAAAATGTCTAACGGTAGTCATGGTGATTTAGTCTGCATGATAGGTACCAGTGTTATGTCAGGTACCTGGAATGTATTGTCTCCTTTAATCTTTACTAGAATTCTCTGTGGTAAGTCTATGCCCCAGATGACACTACAGAGATTAAGGGAAGTGAAGTAATCTGCACAAAGTCACATGCCTAGTAAGTGGCAAAGACAGAAACTAAATTCAGATCTGCCTAATCTGAAAGCCTTGTTGATTCTTGAACAGTATTCTGTATGATTTTATACAGTGTATACTGGATACGGTCTGTGCTAACAATGTGCAGGTGTTTGGCAGCAACTTTGCAAGTGACTACACTTTACACCTGGAAAAGTTTCGGCTTAGTGTTTATTTTCTGCATTTGCCTATCAGATCTGTTCTTCACTCTTCTCCTGACCCAAGGGAGGCTGACCCCTAAATTCTGCGCCACCTCCAACAGAAAACTGGAATGTGAGATGGGCTATTAGGTTTTCCTGCTCAGCTGCATCAATGCCTGTGCACCCCTGTCTTTGGCAACAGCTGTATCCCTCCAAGACCACAGATTTTACTGGTGGTGTTCCTGTCACAGATTCAGCTGTGAGTCTAACGACATCATTTCTACCCTTGTTCCTTCAGCCCAGGTGAAGTAACAGGTTTCCAGAGTTCATAGTTAGTGTCTACTTGCCTAACTACTTCTTGTACATTTGCATAACCCTGCTCACTTTTCAAAGGAGACTCTTCATGAAAATTCTTTTATTTGAACCATCCTATAGTGATTTCTGTTTCTTTTACTGCCCCTAAATAATACAAAGATGTTGCAACTAAATTATGTCAGGTTTTACTTAGTATATCACAGCTAGAATTTGAAATCAAACCTCCTACATTTATTTTCTTTTACCATGCTAAATTTAATTATGCTTTTCATAGCATCTGTCTTGCCAAAAAGATCTTACTTTATCAAATCACCAGTTTACCTTCCAATACCTGTTTTCCATAGTCCTCACGTTTCATTTTATCACTATTGATGAATTTTCTGACCTATGGTCAATAGTCAACTTTTCTATAAATGTACTACATCCAATACCCACGCCCTGCTGCCTACTAATGTGTATTTCGCCAGCAAATCTCTACCTATCTCCTCTGTGATCAGCTTCTCTTTTTACTAAATCATTCCAATTAGATTATGCTGCAGATTCTCACCCACAAACACCATCTCTTGATCATACTTCTATTCTACCACTATTCCATTCTTTTACCCCCACTACCTCAAAGTTCCTGAGTGGTTTATCCTGGCTCTTAATTTCTTTCCTGTGATTCTGTATTAAGGTGACACTAACCTAGCTACAGTGGTTTATTTGCTGTTGCTTGAACATGCCATAGAAATTCAATAAAATCCATCCTCTTCTTAATAAATTCAAAAGGAAATAAATTATATAATACTTATCTGTTCCTTGAATCTTGAAATCTAGATCTCTTTAACATATTTACACAGACACATGACCTGTAAATCCCCAAGTAACACAGAGGATAGTCTCAATGGTATTTCACCATGGGCAGAGTTTGTAAGTATATTTCATCATCAACTTGTACTCTCTGCCCCAAGAGTAGTACTTATTCTTCTAGGAAAAAGTTAGAAATTCCCTATAAGGACTCAGCTCTAGGCTTTTTTATAATCCTCTGAAGTCTTCTCCCAGCTCTTGCCTTTAACCATTATTTGAACCAATACAATTATCAGTGTTAGCTATGACCCAGGACCATTCTAATTACTAAAGTTTCTCATCATTAACATAGATAATGTCCAGCCCAACTTGGGACAGAATGTGAAAGCAATGTGGATAATACTTACATTTGGAGCAGCATGGGGAATACATTTAAAAGAGAACAACTAATGAGTAAACTCCTTTAATCAGTCCTTTAGTATTCTCAGACTTTAGTTTCATTGCAACCAGAAGTAAAATCTAGTTAAAAGAGGCAGAAGCACCACCAAATCTTACAAACCACAGGCAACAACAACAAAAAAAGAGAATCAAAACTCATGTGATTACTGTGTTAGGTACTCTGCTGGAAGATATATTCTCCAGCAGAGTATATACCTTCAAATTTTATAGTCATCCTGTGACAGCAGTAATTTTACATATAATAAAACTTAGCTAAAGTAATATTTTAATGAATAAATTACTCATTTAAAAATACTTTCTTCATATCAATTTAATTCAGTATAGAAATTTCTGACTTTCAATCATTACATTTTTATCATATCAAGCTTGGTCTCCAATTTCCCTCTCATAATTCTAGCCAAATTCTACAATAAAATCAATCTTCAATGCCATTTGAATTATGTTACTCTCTTGTTACAAATACTCAGAGTATATTTGAGCTTACAGGAATTTAAAAGTCAAAGTTCCCACCTTATTGTATAAAAAAATGAAGATCAGAATAATTAAGTGACATTTTCCCATCTCCATATCTAACCTCACTAAACTAAAAAATCTACCTGTAGGCAGATGTGAAAGTAAAACAAAGGAACTATTTGGTTTTAAGTGAGACAAATCTTTTACAAAGAAAACATCTTTGTAACAAAGAAAGCATCTTTGTAAAATCTTTCTGACAACTTTTATAAGTGCGCCAAATTATCTTTCCAGCCAAACTCCATATCTGAATATTTCTTCAAACCAATGAGGGGATGAGACATCTACAACAAAAATGTGCTTAACACTTTCAATATCTTACTTAAACCTTCCTTTTTCTCTTTGATTTTATTCTTTACTTCCTATTTCTTACTCTCAGTTTGTATATCTAACCTCTTAAAACAGAAGAAATGCCTAATGAACACAAGAAAAATATTCTTTCAACAATGAAGCTTTTTTTACAGTAGCAACTGTAACTCAGCATATAACAGTCAGGTATTAGATTACTAAATATGAACAAGCACATGGCTAATATGGTAAAGATTTCAGAACTATAAACAAAAAGGATTCTGCCAAATGGTCACATCACCAAAGCAAAGAAGATATTTCTTACAGTAAGAATACACAGGAAAGTACAGGCATATTAAAAAATATTTTAACTTGTGTGAAATTAAACAATTTTTGATAAATAAAATTGAAAAATATTTAGAAGCTACATTGACTAGGCCCTTACCTACTATTATTTTAAAATGTAACATTAAATTTAAGTAGGAATATGTACTACAGAAAATTATAAAAGTATCAATGTTGATTTTAATTAGCCAAGAAAGTTAATTTAAAAACTATCCTAGAATAGAAAACCCAGATATAAACCCACGAGTTTATGGACACCTAATTTTTGACAAAGGAGCAAAGAAGATACAATGGAACAAAGAAAATTTGTTCAG
>NW_004567116.1:29361000-29418502 GCF_000260355.1 Condylura cristata
TGATGGGAAACCCGCGGGGATTACAATCGAGATGGAAAAAAAAAATGTGCAAAATGATGTAAAAATAAACTTTGTAATAAAAAAAAAACTATCCACTAACAAACTAATCTTTCCCACTTAAAATGAAAAAATTTATCATTCTTTGTTAGTGAAACAGACATTATTCAAGTTGCCATTAATTATCTATTTGATACTACTAGGTATTGGGAAAAAATATAAAAATGATATATTTTTTATATATTACATAATATTAATGTTAATTACATTAATGTAATACTAGAATTTTGACAATTTGCTATAATTAGCATCTCTAACACATCAGTCTCTTTCATCCTATAGGAAAGATCAATTTACAAAACTGAAAATGATGATTTTCAAATAAAAAGCTTAAGGCATGGTTCAATAAATAAGTTCTGTCATGGAAACCAAATTTACTTAAAAATTAAATAATATTTATGCAAAGATACTAGCCCCACAGTGACTTGATTTGAAATGAAAATTCAGAACCTTAAGTTTATTTAAAAAATCAAATTCCTGGGCCCTCCCCGGTGCCACACGGGGTTGGAGTAGAGCACTATGAAGCTGCCCGCAGCCACTGCAGGGCAGGTTCAATCCCTGGCAGGGAGGTGATCCACATGGCACAGCAGGCCTCTCCAATCCAGCCCACTGCTCCCCTCAGCAGTGTATTTCAGTCAATCCATCTGTTCTGTTCCCCACTCTCTCTCCAGTGAGTCCTCTCTATCCCCACATCTCTCTGGTCTGTCTCCCAGTTCTTGTATGCACGAATAAATAAAGCTTTTAAAACAATCAAATTCCCAAGAGATCAGCACAGTAACCTAAACTTATGAAATAAAATGTACTAAGTTTTGTGTTAAGTAAAATTACTTTTTTCAATAAATTTTAAATATACAGGTAAATTTAAAGTTTTAAAACTTTACTATGTAGACCACTAAGCTTTCACACTCATGTACAAAATCACAAAATTCTAGGAGCTATTTATAATGAAGTATCTGTACCTATAATGTGATACGAACTAGCTAAAAAAACTGATACATAAAAATCAAGTTTCAAGAAACTTTTAGAGATCCTATCTAAACAGAGAGTGAAACCGTTCAGTATGGAATGGCTTCCCAACCCCCAAATATTAGTTTTCTGATACTGCTAAACAAATAATAGTTAACATTTGTAGTTTCAATGGCAGAGAAAAGGAAATCAGATGGTTATATGAAGATCTGACAAAGATCAATATATTAGTATAATTTTAAAACATATCTTTCTATTTTTTTAAGATTTATTTATTTATACATACAGAACTGGGGTACAGGCCAGAGGTGCAAGAGTGGTGAGAGAATTCACCGGAGACAGAATGGGGGGCAGAACAGGCAGATCTACTGAAATACACTGCTGAACAGAGCAGTGGGCGAGACAGGAAAGGTCTGCTGTACCATGTGGATCACCTCTGGGGCAGGGGATCAAACTCCTAGCTTGCAGTGCTGCATCCTAACCAGTTGTGCCACCGGAGAGGGTCAACATCTTCTATTTTAACTCATTAATCTTTTTTCCTATATTAATGACTGTTCATTCGGTAGAGGGCAAACACACACCATCTAGCACTTTGCTGAGATTAGTGAGTCTAGTACAGTGATAAACTGAATCCCTGACCACAAAACTATTTAAAAATAAACTAACCTAGTCTTTTTGGTATGCTGATAGTTAATGATAGCTAACTAAACCATTAGGCTGGCAAAATATATGTCAGTATAGGCACTGTTTACAAATTCCCCAATTATTAATATAAATCAGATGCTAACTAATTATTTATAAGCATATAGTATCCTTGTAATGAGTGTTCCTTACTTTTTCATACATAAAACTTGAAAATATTTCCCAGATAACTAGGCCCTTATCTACCTTTATTTTAAAACTGAACATACATAAGTACACATATACGTATGTATGTATACATGTATATATGTATGTGTGTATATATATACATGTCCGTGTATACACATACACACACTACAGAAAATTATAACAGTATCAAAGTTGATTATAATCAACTTGATGTAGTCCTCACTTTTACAGATAACTATGGCTGAGAGATACTCAATAACTTGCCCAAGTTTACATGGCAGAGTAAGCATTTGGACTGTGGTCTTCTTATGTCTATAAAACCTAGCATTTTTTATGTTAATAGTATACTCGAATTTTTATAATTTATTATACAGAACATCAGTATCTTTCTACCTAAGGGAAAGACCAGTTTACAAAAATGTTTAAATGATGATTTTCAAATAATAATTGCTATTATTTGCTTTCCTTTTATTACTTGACCTCCTGCTGAATTCTTAACCACTTCAAACAACATCTGCTTCTTCAGAGGAAAGACAACTTTATGTAGGGGAATATGAGGTATACCAATTTAAAAATACCAAGAACTAAGTTACATCTGTTCCAGATGTCAGTGCAGAAAATAATGAAGTCTTAAATTTGTGATTATAAAATAAAAAATATACTTGGTAAAATGTAAAGCTCTATAAAAATGCTCATGAAGTGTTTTTGATAGGCTTTTGTCTAAAATAGCAATCTAGCTGTCTAGATTGTCTACACTTAGAATGTTACTATGCATTGTTGTATAGTACAATAATTTATGTTGTTTCTTTCCCCCCTTTTCCCTTTTAAACCCACTTTCCAAATTGCAGTGTTTACTAGGATGCTGAATCTTTGATTTATAGATGAGAGGTCAGATCCTGTCTCAGCAGCACAGGTGGGCAGTGGATAGATTCTTCCACCAAAAGCTACAGCTCCTTTTGGAGACCCTCCCCTACAGCTTCCCCAGTCCCTTTGGAACTTCAGTAGTAATAAAAGTTGTTTCCCTTTATATATGACGCTCATTTGCTTCATTTCAGTGTTAATGTAGGTTGCTTGCTGAGTCTCTGACACACTACCAATGCATTGTTTTTTTATCATCCTTAGCACCCAGCATAAATTCTCACTGCTTTTTTTTTTTATCATCCTTAGCACCCAACATAAACACTTCATAAATAAAGCATAATAGAAAGGAAACTAAAAAAAAAAAATCACAATCTTAGATCTATATTCAGTTCTACCAATGACTAGCTTTTACTAAGCCTTAGATTCCAAATTGTACAGTAAGGAAGTTGGATTAAGTAATCATATTAAGTCTGTCTAAGAAACAATGAAGGATTATTTTTTTCTTGCTAATACTTTAAGCCATATCAGCAGATATTTATTGTCTTTAGCATCTATGGGATCACTGAAAAACAAATGAAAAATTGTTTTCTTCAGGGTTGGCAAATGTTTTATGTAAAAAGCCATGTTTTGTAGAGCAGGAAACAAAAGTCAAGGCAATAGGTAGATATGTTTGAAACAAGAAACAAATATTTCCACACTTAACTAGCAAAATTCAAAATTCAAGAATGCCTGAGTATAAATTTTTGTAATGTAGGTCTGCCAATATGAAGAAAAGAAGTATTCTGGATGAAAGTACTTCATTTCATTGGGAGTCAAAGTTGGTAAGCCTGTCATCAAAAGGGGTGCTCATCTGTAATGAGATTTTATACATTTCACCTTTGAAAAAGTCTTTTCACACAGACTGGTCCTGGCAAATACTGATACCAGCCCACAAACAGGATTTTAGTTCATAAAATTCATCACTTGAGAGGTATTTACAGAATAATAGTAAGATTCTTCTGGTATTTGCATTTTTACAAGTCTTTACATTGCTGAAAATCCATCCTAACTGAGGGTGACTTGGAAGTTCCTTGACTGCAGTTAAATAAATTTTGAAATATGGTAATTATTTACTTGCATTGAGCTCTGAAAAGCCACTAGCATTGTACTTTAATCTAGGAAATACATATGCTGCAAATTTGTGTGGAAATGACGACCTCACTTTTTGTTTTACTTTTGACATAGTAAGACAGACATATGCTTTTAACTGAAGCATATAAAGTAGTTTGACATTTTTGTTATTCAAACAGCATCCATTGTTATGAAAATGATTTTACCAGAGTATAATTTTTTTTTAATTTAAACATTATCACTAATTGTGGTTTTCAATTAGTGAATTTCTAAATTTATTAAGAAATAGCAAGTTTGCAGTATAAGCTAATTTCCAGAGTTGTTCAGTGTTAGGGTAGTTCTCAAATAGAAAAGACTGCGATCTCAACCCTCAACTCAAAAAATATTTAAATGGTAGGAATAGTACAGAGATTATCATTCCAGAACTACATTTTTCTGGTTTGGAGGGAGTGAAGGAGAGATCAAGGATGCCTAATCAGAGATGTATAGAGGGCTCCAGTCTAAATAGACACACAAGATAATAACATATTAAGAATAATGATTAAAGGTGTGGAGATCTAAAAATAGCAAATCTAACAGGAATATTGTCATATACAAAAAAAAACTATGTACAAAGTTAGCAAAATGCAAGTGTGACTACTCACATTCCCAAACACTTTTAACTTTCCAAGGGTTAGCCACAAAGAAATGTCATCTATAAAGTGTTGATAATGCTACTCAGTGACTAGATCAAATGAGATAATACACATCAAAGACTTACATATTACCATAGAGACTGACCTCAATAAAGGGTATAATTTATTAGTATCATTGATGTTAAGGTTATAATTTATTAATATCATTGATATTAATGAGTCCTTTTGATTAACATGTCAGGTTACAAGAACTGTGAACATTAAAACTAATAGTTAAAAAGAGAGAAACTAGTAAAATTAGATTGTCAAATTATCAAAGAAATAAACTGAATTTCCATAAATATCCATTCACCTGAGAAAGGAGCACATAATTCATAAAAAGTTAACTCTCCCTATCTTAAAATGCATCTTAAAACTTTTGCCTGAGTCAAACCTCAACTTGCAACCCATATTACTTTGTTTATATGTTTATAAAAGCTGTTGTAAAAACATGTTATTTAACACAATCTAAACAGGAAGCCTAAAACACAAGCTTCCACAGTCACTCTGTCTTGTTCAAAAAATAAAAATGAGTATATTAACAAGATGTTGTTGGAGTGGGCTAAACTATTTTTGTAACAAGTCTCATTCTTTAGCTTCCCACCAAAACACCATTTAGTTATCTAACATCAAGTGGAATTTAAAAAATCTCCAGTGCCTGCTTCATTTTTCCCAGAAAAGTAATGATTTTAGGCATTATATGTACATTTTACTAAAATAGTTGAATACTTGATTGAGCACTGTAGAAATTATGTTAGTCATTATCGTCTAACAAAAACAATATGAGGAAATTTTACAGTTAATTCTATGGATCATTTTCATATTTACAAAACTGTTTGCTTATGCTAAGACTAAAAACAGTAATTCTTCTGTATGATAGAAAATACAAAAAATGGAGGATGCAAGAAAATACTGAAGATGGAGGATGCAAGCTTAGCTTAATGTTTACCTTAGAAAATCAAAGCTACTGTATACTTAGACAATCATAAGTTTCAGTTTAAGGAAATCAGTATTGGCATTTGGGAATAACTGTCAACTCTATACACCCAATGATTCAATTTACAAACCCAAGAGTTATCAAAATATCAAATGTTATTGCAGACAATATTTTCTTTATTTTTTTAAATTTATTTTTATATATTTTAAATCATTGTTAATTTTTGTGCCATATTTGCTTTCTCCTCTCAGGTGTAGTCCCCATAAAATTACCACCACTAATTTACTAGTGCACTATTAACGTAGTCCCTTGTGCTCTTCCCTCCTGCTTTGATCCCTCTCCTCCTCACCTGCAGAATGTTTTTGATTTACAGCTGCCTGTTAATATTTTTTTTCTTTTCTTTTCTTTTTGATTTCCTTATTTGTTTTCCCTATATTCCTCCTATACATAAAACCATCTGACATTTTTCTTTTTCCTTCTGACTTACTTCACTGAGCATAACTCCTCCCAGCTCATCCAAGTTATTGTGAATGGTATGGCTTTATCTTTTTGATTGCTTCATAGTATTCTGTTGTGTCTATATACACCATATCATCTTGATCTAGCCATCTATCTTTGGGCATCTGGGTTGTTTCTAGTCTTACCTACTGTAAATAATGCTGCAATAAACATAGGGGTGCAGGTATCCTTTTGAATTATTTTTTTGTGTCCTTTGGGTAGATTGCTAGGAATGGAATTACTGGGTCATATGGTAGCTCCATTTTTAGCAGTTTTAGGACCCGCCACCCAGCTTTCCATAGTAGTTGGACCAGTTTCCATTTCCACTAGCAGTGTAGGAGAGTTCCTTTTTCTCTACATCCTTGTCAACATTAGTTGTTGTTAGTCTTTTTTTTAATATGTGTCACTCTCACTGGTATAAGATGGTATCTTATTGTAGCCTTGCATTTCCTTGATTATAAATGATGTTGAACATTTTTTCATATGGCTGTTGGTCATTTGCATTTCCTCTTTGGAGAAGTGTCTGTTTAGCTTTTCTGCCTATTTTTTAAATGGACTGTTTACTTTGTTATGGCATGTGAGCTCTTTGTAAATCTTTGTGACCAATCTCTTACCAGTTGTATGGAATGCAAATATTTTCTCCCGATTAGTAGGGTGTCTCTCTGTTTTGGTTAATGTCTATTTTGCAGTACAGAAGCTTTTTAGTTGGATGTAATCCCAGATGTTTATCTTTTCCTTCACTTTCTTTAAGGGATATCTTTAAAGATATTGCTGAGATATAGGTCATGTATTATTTTGCCTATATTTTCTGTCATAGATTTTATTATTTCAGGTCTTATGTTCATTTTTTTCAGCCATTTGAGTTGGTTTTTGTGCATGGTGTGAGGCAGCAGTCTAGATTAATCCTTTTGCATGTGGTGGTACAGTTTCCCTAGCACCATTTATTGAACATACTGTCCTTATTCCATTGCATATTCTTTGCTCCACTGTGAAAGATAAGTTGTCTATATATGTATGGCTTCATTTCTGGGTTTTCAATTCGATTCCATTGGTCTGTTTGTCCCTTTCTATTCTAGTACCATATAATTTAAATTATTATGGCTTTGTAGCATAGTTTGAAGTTTGGGAGTGGGATGTCTCCATTCTTCTTTTTAGTCACAAGACCTTTTCGAGGTTTTTGTGGCACCATATGAAGTTCATCAATATTTGTTAGATTCTTTGAAGAATTCTTTGAGATTTTTATTAGGATTGCATTAAATCTGTAAATTGATTTCAGTAGGATGGCTATTTTCATATTAATTCTTCCAGCCCATGAGCAGGGGATGTCTATTTCTGTGTGTCATCTTCTATTTCTTTTCATAGTATTTTATAATTTTCTTTGTACAGGTCACTCACCTCCTGTGTTAGGTTTATTCCCAAGTATTTGACCTTTGGTTTCAATTGCAAATGGGATCTAACTTCTTCAGACTGACAGCTTGTGTCTAGGAAGACTACAGATCATTCTGTGTTGATTTTAAATCCTGATATTTCACTAAATTGGTATATAATAATTAACTTTTCTGAGGAGTTTCAAGGTTTCATTATGTATATTACCATATCATCTGTAAATAGTAATACATTTACTTTCTCTTTTCCTATTTGGATTCCTTCTATGTCCTTCTCTTTTCTTACGGCTCTGGGTACAACTTCCAGTATTATATTGATAAGTAGTGATGAGAATGGACATCCTTGTGTTGTTCCTGATCTTTAAAAAGAGGCTTTCAGCTTTTCACCATTGAGAATAATATCATCTGTGGGTTTGTCATATATGGCTTTTATCATGTCGAAATGATTCTTCTATCCCTAGAATTTCGAGGGCCCTCATCATAAATGGATGTTCAATTTTGTCAAATGCTTCTTCATCATCTATTAATATCATCATATGGTTTTTATTTTTATTTCTGTTGACGTGTTGGATTGCATTAATTGATTTTCGGACACATCCTTGGGCCCCTGGAATAAATCCCATTTGGTTATGTTGTAGCATCCTTTTTTTTTTTAAAGATTGATTTATTTGTTCATACAGAACTGGGGTACAGGCCAGAGGCTCAGGAGCGGTGAGAGGCTTCACCAGAGACAGAGTGGGGAGCAAAACAGGCAGATCTACGAAGTACACTGCTGAGGGGAGCAGCGGGCGGGTCAGGAGAGGTCTGCCACGCCATGTGGTCACCTCCCGGGCAGGCGGGAATTGAACTCATGAGGAAGTGGCTTTAGC
This sequence comes from Condylura cristata, assembly GCF_000260355.1. Classification (NCBI taxonomy): domain Eukaryota; kingdom Metazoa; phylum Chordata; class Mammalia; order Eulipotyphla; family Talpidae; genus Condylura; species Condylura cristata. The sequence goes on from NW_004567116.1 coordinate 29,369,189, forward strand.
TTCTCAGTGCTGTGCTTTAACCCGCTGCGCCACCAGGGAGGGCCATGTTGTAGCATCCTTTTAATGCATTGATGGATTCTGTTGGCTAGGATCATATTGAGAATTTTTGCATCATTTTGCATCAGTGTTCATTCAATAGGGAGACTGGCCTGTAGTTTTCTTTCTGTTGACAGACAAGATTTTCCTTAAAAAAAAATCCATTATTGAGAGTGTTCAGCTTTAGTTTGACATTAAAATTCATGTATTTTGCTTACTTTTCCATTTCTTTTCCTAGACACTTTCTTTGATGGCATGGTCCTATCTTACTTATCCTTAGTAAAGTATCCTTAATAAAGTATTCATAGAATACCTTCAAATAAATGTATACTGAATAGGTTTTTTTTAGATTTAATTTTTTAAAATTTATTTATGCATACAAAAATTGGGGTATAGGCAAGAGGAATAGTGAGTGAAAGAATTCATCAGAGACAGAGTGGGGAACAGAACAGGCAGATCTACAGAGATACACTGCTGAGGAGAGCAGTGGACAAGACAGGAGAGGTCTGCTGTACCATGTGGGTTAGCTCCCTGGCCAGAGATTGAACTTATGCCTCAGTGGCTGGTGCTAGCTTAATAGTACTCAGACTAACCCCTGTGTCACCAGGGTGGCCCTATACTTGATATTTAAGAAAATTAAAGTCATTTATCAGTGTTGAACCTAAGGAAACTATAACTTGTTGAAATGTTTACAAACATCACCGTGAGATGATTTTTTTGTAAATTTTGCAAGTTTCTCAGTATAAGTTACAGAGAAACAACCAGATATTAGCATGGTTTTTAAAGTTATTTCACTTCTTGATTTTTTAAAATAATGCTGTTAAATTCTCAGAAAGTAATGGAGCACTTATTGCATTCTACATACGATGAAAAGGCCAAACAAAAATTACCACCATTGTTTTTTTGTCAAGATCATTACATCAACACAACAATCATTAAATCTATGCCAATTTACCATAATTAATATAACAAGCATTTATCAAAAACTCATGTGGGAGCTCCTATGCCAGAAACCAAAACACATATTTTCATAATGGCTTGCTGGCAATCTCCAAATTAATCATGGATGTGGACCTCACATAAACACTTATATAATCACTGTTTTAGTTATCAAAACTGTTATCCAGGCTGCTTCTCTCCCCCGCTCCTTGTTCCAGTTTACCTTAAACACAACTCACTTTGTCATATGACCACACAATACTATTCTCTGATTTTCCCTAGTCTTGTTAAATATTTTCTACTATACTACTCAGTGCTTTCCTTTCTCCATATAATTTTTACTTTAACTAGCCATAAAATAAAATGGCTTTAAAATAACTAAGAAAAAAATACACATTTTCTTCATTTTAAAATTACATGAGCTGATACTTCTATATTTTTCCTTTCAAATAACTAAATTACTTTTCTCTTATGTATTTTTCTCTGATGTCTCATGGATAGGAAAAAGAGTGGACCCAAGGTTACTGATAAGACACCAAAGTGACATGTTATCATTTCAAACACTATAATTTTTAATACCTGCACTCCAAACAGTTCATTACATTACCTGTATTCACTGAATAAGAATTCCAAGCAATAGATAAAGAAAAACCAAAGGGACAGTTCAGAATTTGAATAGGCCATAGCAGATACTAGGCAGCTGCTGGAAAAGAGAAAGATAAGGCAAAAGAAGAGAAGATTGGAGAGGAGAGCAAAATGACAGGATGACAGAACCTTCTCTGGTACACAAAGATAACTAAACGAACAGTCTAGTGCTAACCAAAACCAAGAAATAAATGCAAATAATAACCATGTCAGTTCAAAGTGCACAGTGGTCATAAAGGGAAACTCTGAATATAGTCAAATGTGTCTCCCTAAATTTAAGGAAACAGTTCATAGTTCTCACAGAAAATACAGTCATGATTCTATAGTATTAAACTCAAAAGAAGGAAGAAACTGAAAGGAGCTAGGAAAAAGCCTTTTAAGTAGACCAGTGAATTTAAAAAGTCCAAACCTCAAAATTATCTGTGGCTTGCAAAAATGTAAGAGAAAACAAAAGGGATTTTTTTCTGCTAAATTATACCAAGAAGGAAAAAAAAAGTTTTCTCCCAGAAGATCATATAATACCAATAAACAGAAAGCAAAACTTTTTAACTATTAGATTGTCTCCATTTAGTCATAGATTGAAAAGGTTTGAAAATTGTAATGCTGGAACTAAAGCCAGAGATAGGTAAATTCAGTTCCCTGTCAAGTGAATTTCAGTTACAGGATACTAAGAAATAGCACATGAGCTAATTGGTAATCAGTGAATATTCCTATATACAAATGTAATTGATTTTTAGAAGAGAAGGAAAAGGTTAACTGCATAAAATATAAAAGGTGACTACAGCAGATACAGGTGGAACCCTATATTGTAGCTCTTTGATCCCCCTTTGGTCGTAGCTGTTGTGGACTGTTCTAAGGTGATACAACTCATAGTACAGGATGCCACTTCAAGCATGCATTTGCCCATCTTTCCATTTTCCATGTCAGGGTTTTCAGTGGCCCTATAATGATCCTACTCATCCTGTGAATAAGCACAGCCTGGAATTATTGACATGTTAACTTATCTAAGTACAGAGGGAGGGCAACCCTTCACCAGAGTTGACAGACAAGACAAATAAAAGTTTTAGTTCTTCCTTCTTAAGGAAGAAATTCTCTGAGGCATTCTGAGCACTTCCAGGATATCCAACAGAATCTAGTCTATGCATTCTTACTTTACTGTTTTTGATCTGTTTTCCTCTCCCCACTTTTTACTCCCACTTTCTGGGGTCATCTCACAAATAAGTTACCTACACCATATCCTTGTCTCAGAATTAAATTCTCAAGGAGTTCAACAAAATTATGAGGTTGATATCAATAGCTCACAAGACTTAAGGGGTATTTTATGAGAAAGTAGGTAAAGTAACACTGATCAGAAGTTTATATTAACTTGTTGGAAAAGTAAGTGATAATTTCCTGTTTGACATGATTTAATACCATCTATCACAGATATGAGGTAAGCAGATTCTTCATTTCTAAAATAAATATTCACAATGTAAAAGTACAATTTTTTAATATAGCAATGTTTTAAACTAATAATTATTGAATCTAAAGAATATTGCAACCTTGGAAAGACACTAGCTATTGTGATGCTACAGAATTCTAATTACTGTAACATTCTACTAACATTACTGCAAATGATATGTATGATATAAAATAATGGGGTTCCCAAATATGAATTGCAGACTACCAGACATAATTCCACAATCTTTAAGTGTACAGTGTTTCTGCTGGGGGATAAGTTTGGGTGAAAAAAATAAAAGGCTTACAAATCAATTCAGTAAAGTGGCAATGTACAAAAGCAAACTGCAAACATCGGTTGTGTTTCTACATGCAAATAAGTTAAAAAAGAAAGAAATCCAGAAAACAATTCCAGACACAATTGCAACAAAAAGAATGAAATACCTTGGAGTGAACTTAACAAAGAAGGTGAAGAACCTATATAATGAAAACTAGAAGGTATTGTGAAGAGAAATAGAAGATGACAAAGAAATGAAAAGATATTCCCTGCTGATGGATTAGAAGAACACTGTTAAAATGGCCAATGCAATGTATAAATGTAATACAATCTCCATCAAGGCCTCAGGAGGATTCTTTGAAGACACAATAACAACACTGAAAATCATAAAGAACCACAAAAGATACTGAATAGCCACAGTAATCCTGACAAAAATGAGGAAGGATAGCAGCATCATGCTCCCACATCTTAAACTATATTACAAAGTTATAATAAACAAAACCATGTGGCACTGAACAAAAATACACATTGACCAATAGAACAGAGACCCCAGAAATAAATCAATATGTCTATGGACAGTTAATGGATGACAAAGTATCCAAGTATCATGTGGCGAGGAGATTGCCTTCATGTTGGAAAATGTACAGCCACATGCAAAAGAATGAAACTAGATCAACATGTCACACCTTACATAAAAATTAACTCAAAAATATGTATGAATATACATGTTACATATATATATATAGTACACATTCATGTACAATGGAATATTACTCAAGTTATTTTAAAAAAGGACAAGCAAGTATTTGTGACAATATGGATGGAACTGGAGACACCCAAAATGACAAAATACATCAAAGAAAGAATAGAAAAAACATTCCATGACACTGGCTTTAGAAATGTCTTTAGAGATTCTTCTCCAATGGCAGGAGAAGCAAAATCAAATATAAACAAACAATTACATCAATCTTAAAAGCTTGTGCACAGTGAAAGAAACTAAAAGTTAAACAAAAAGATATTAACTGAGAGGGAGAAAATATATGGACATAATACATCTGACAAAGGTCTGATAGCCAAAATATATAAAGAATTCATGCAACTCAACAAAAAGAAAATAATTAACCCAATCAAAAAATTTGGCAGAAAAGCTAAATTGACACTTCTCCGAAGACATACAAATCAACAGGCACATGAAAAAATGACCACCACTTATCAAAGAAATGTTAATCAAAATCACAAAAAGATACCATCTCACATCTGTGAAAATATGGCCTACATCAAAACGTGTTGGCAAGGATGTGGGGCAAAAATAGCTCTGTATACTGTTGGTGTGAATGTAGACTGTTCTAGCCCCTGTGGAAAACAGGAGAAAGTTCCTCAAAATATTTAAAATAGGCTTACTATGACACAGCAATTATACTGCTAGGTATTAACCAAAAGAATACCAAAAATAGGCCCTCCCTGGTGGCGCAGCGGGTTAAAGCACTGCACTAGGAAGCTTAAGCCATTACCGCATGAGTTCGATCCCCGCCTGCTCTGGAGGTGACCACATGGCGTGTCAGACCTCTTCTGACCCACCCGCTGTTCCCCTCAGCTGTGTACTTCGTCGATCTGCCTGTTCTGCTCCCAACCCTGTCTCTGGTGAATCCTCTCACCCTCGGCATCTCTGGCCTGTACCCCAGTTCTATATGAATAAATAAATAAATAAATCTTTAAAAAAAAAAAAGAATACCAATAATAATAATTCAAAGGAATATGTCTACAAATATTATGTTCACTGTAGCACTGTATATAATAGCTAAGTTATAGAAACACTACTTAAGTATAAAGGTGTGGAAATAAAAAATGTGAGTTTATTATACACACACATACATATGCATATTTATACATATACATATGCACAATGGATAATACTCAGATATAAAAAAGGACAAATCTGTCATTTGTAACAATATGGAAGGATCTGTAGAGGGATACTGCTAAGCAAAATAAGTCAAAAAGAGAAAGACAAATATGGGATGGTCTCAATTAATATGAAATATGAAAGAGCATAATAAAACTCAGCCAAAACCAAAACATTAATGAACTCTTAACATCTGGCTGCAAAACCAAGGCAAGCAGAAGGGGATGGTAGAAAAGTGGTTGTGGGAGATTGAAGAGGCTGAGTGGACATGGTGGAGAACTATCGGGGCACTAGTGGTAGGCATAGTGTGAAAATATAACCCCCCAGAGATGCATCAACATAAACCAACTTTTTGTCAAGAAAAATAAGGGAAAAAATTAGAAATATAAGAAAACTATAAATCAATATCTCTTAGAGCCCTATGCATTGTTGGTATAAATGTAGAAAGTATGGTAATCCCCCCAAAATAAAAAACTATAATTACAAATCAATACAGCAATTTCACTTCAGAAGATATATACAGCCAGCAATTTCACTTTGGGAAAAAAATCTGAAAAAAGTCAAAAGTAGATACATAAGAAGCTATCTGTACACCAATGTCCATAGCAGCATTACTTACAATAACCAAAAATGAAAGAAATGCAAGTGTCTGTTGATGGATGACTGGACAGGTAAAATATTGTTAATTCATACAAGGGAATACTATTCAAACATAGAAAGGATTAAAAGTATTAATGGATGTCCCAATGTGAATGAATTTCAAAAACATGCTCAGTTAGAGAAGCTAGGCTCAATGATATACAATTCACTTGTATGAAATTCTAGAAAAAGTAAATCCATAAAGAGAATATAGGTAAGTGGTTGCCTCGAGCTAGGATGAGGTGGGAATACAGTTTAATGGTTATGAAGCTCCTTTTGGGGATAATTAAAATACTAGTAAGGTTGTCTTTAGAGGCAGTGGCTGTACAATAGGGAATTACTAAATGTTACAGAATTGTATTATTCAAAATGGTTCATTTTAGGTGATGTGAATTTTACCTCCTTTATGTATAAAAAGCCTTGCTGAAATGCAGACATATTTTCTGTTTCATTTTCCTAAACTGCCAGTTCCATATGAGGATGTAGCCTGCTTATCAAACCTTGCTGGTAAATTTATTATTTGCTAGAATCTCATTCTAAGCATTTAGAAGTAGAAATTGATTTAATCTCATTACTAACCCTGTGCAATAGACAGAGAAAGCAAACTGCTCTAAGGTTGTAGTCCAGTGAGCATGCAGTGGAGCTGAGGAGTCAATCTATTACATCTGTGCATGTGCACCCACACTAATGTCCAGTAACCACTACTGCTTCTCTCAGGTCCTCAAAACCCATCCTTTCAACTTTTTAGATCAATGTCAAGCCAACTTATTGACTGTTTATGGAGCCTACCTTCACTCCTGAAAATTAGTCACATATTTGATAATCTCTTTTGTAAATTCACTCCATTATCATGGTGCAAATTCATCTTCATTAGAATTTCTAAATATATTTATAAACAATCACTGTATTCTATATATTCATTAATATAAGGCTTCAATTCTCTTATGCCAACTTTATTTCTACCCTACTTATTTTCACATTTCCCCAGTGAAAAAATAAATGATTCTCCTTTCCCAGAAACACTCACATAAACATGTATAATAGACATCTTTTAAAAAAAAAAAAGGTTATTTATGCATACCATACATAACTGGGTACAGTCCAGAGGTGCAGGGGCAGTGAGAGGATTTACCAGCAACAGAGTGGGGAGCAGAATGGGCAGATTAACTGAAATATACTGCTGAGGGGAACAGTGGGTGGGTCAGAAGAGGTCTGCCACCCATATGGCTCACCTCCCTGGCCTGGAATCGAGCTTGTGCTGAAGTGGCTGTAGCTTCTTAGTGCTGTGATTTAACCCGGTGAGGCACCAGGGCAGGCACTCTTTTTTTTTTCTTTTTAATGATCCAGAAGCATTACAAAATGCCCAAGAAGCAGGCCAGATGCCTTTTCAAAATTCTTGCCTCATACAAAAACTCCAAAGACTTATTTTTTTAAAGAATTATTTATGTTTGTATACAGAACTGGGGTACAGGCCAGAGGTGCAGGGGCAATGAGAAGATTCACCAGAGGCTCTGCTCCCCACTCTGCACCATGCGGATCAACTCCCTAGCTGGAGATTGAACTCATACTGAAATGGCTGCAGCTTGCTTCACAGTGCTGTGCTTTAAACTGTTGCACCACCAGGGAGGGCCCTCCAAAGACTTTTAATTCTTTAAAACTTTGGCTTTCTTGTAAAACTTCAGGTTATCCTCTTCCCATTTTAATTTTTTTCCCAGAATATTCCTTTTTTCTTTTCTTTCTTTCTTTTTTTTTTCAGTTTATTTTAACCATTTTGTTTATCAGGCTGTGTCTTATACTGCATGGTCACAGTCATGAGTGGATCCTAAAAATACCCAGTCTCAGGTCAACCAGCTCAGATTTAAAACTGAACTCTTACCTTGCAAGAGAGAGCATAAAAGAAACTAGCTTATTTGCCTTCTGTCTCCCTCCTTCATTCCACTGTGTCAACAAGAGACCAAATACACAATGCACACCCTATCACTCCCATCCCATTCCTTTTTCCTTGAGGATTCCAAAGATGTTTTACTATTTCTTCCTTACTGTTATCCCCATGTGATTCAACCAGATTGTATAGCAATCAAGGACCTGGAAAAATGTTTGTGGCATTCTGCCAAACTCTTCAGTATTTAATCTAAAAGTAGGCACACCTCTATATATCAAGTCTATGGCAGGGCTGTCCAATAAACTTTTTCCATAATGGAAATGTTTTGTCCAATATGGTTGCTATTAGCCACATGTGGCTCTTGAGCACTTCAAATGTGGCTAGTGGGACTGAGAAGCTGGATTTTTAATTTTATTTAATTTCAGTAAGTTTAATTGAAGATAAACAGACACTTGTGGCTAGTTGGTACAGTAGTAGACAAATATAATCACTCCCTTCTAAACAGTGCAAGTACAGTTTTCTTTCACCTTTCAGTTGTGGAAACTATCTTCCTTATTCTGTCACTTCTCCCTAAAAAATCTAACATGCTTTCTCTTAAATAGTTAAATACTGTAATCATTTAAAAACTCTGATAATACAAACTCATCTAGTGAGTTTATCATCATACAGCTAATTTCCTCTTTTGTATCACATGTCTCAGCTTCCTGGGATTGGACCCACTGGACTTCATTTATTTAAATGCTTTTTACTTTTAACAAATAATGAAAAATGTAACACTCAGCAGTCCAATAGACTTCCAAATATCCTGGATAATGTGGGAATTTAAAGGAGAAATTCATTAGTAACTAGTGTTACCTGTATGACTCTATCTACGAACCTCAAGAGCAAAATAGTCACTTCTGACCTAAGGTTTGGTACTTTGTTAAGCACAGTGTACTAATTCCATCAGTTACTAAATAAAAACTGAATTAATGATAGTGATTAACAGGGACTTGGAAGTCAGAGCTGAGTTCAAGTCCTCTGCCACTTACTATTATTAATAGATGACTACAGTAAGTTATTTTAAACATTCTAAGTTTTTGTTTCCTAATCTATAGAGATAATGCTTTTTATAAAAAAATTAGCATACTTTTTCTATGTATACTACCTTTAAAAAACCTCACACAGGCCCTCCCTGATGGCACAGCGTGTTAATGCACTGCAAAAGAAGCTTATGCCACTTCCACATGAGTTCGATTTCCACCTGCCCCAGAGGTGATCCACATGGTGTGGCAGACCTCTCCTGACCCACCCGCTGCTCCCCTCAGCAGTGTACTTCATTGATCTGCCTGTTCTGCTCCCCACTCTGTCCCTGGTGAATTCTCTCACCCTCTGCATCTCTGGCATGTACGCCAGTTCTGTATGAATAAATAAATAAATCTTTAAAAAAAAAAAAACCTCACACAGAAGTTACCTACAAGAATTATAACAAAGGACTAAATGAAATAATGTCTGTGAAGCATTTAACACCGTGCTTGGCAAATACTAAGTTCAAAAAATGGTACCCATTTTAATTTACCTTACTGTTATTATTAGGTTCTTTCTACCCAGACATACGGTTTAGTCCTTATCAACAAATTAATCTCAATGATTACCAAGCAATTCAGTCTCCCCATACAATCACCAGATTGAAAACTGTTGAACCACACAAAAATCCATCATAACATTTAAATGTTACTTAATTTTTTTTCCATTTATAGAAAAAATGTTACTTTGTCATAAAGTTCATTCAATTTATGAAATATCTTCTGAAGAACTATTTTAAAACTTTGAAGTCAATGTTGAGGAGGGAAACAAATATACTGTCACAAATTACTGCAAAACAAAAGGAATGTGAGGGCCAACAGCAGGTTGATGGTGAAAGAAAGGCTAAAGTAACACAGCATGTAAGTGCCATAAAACACAAGATGATTTTCGTAATAGAGAAAAATTATGGTATTACTTCAGTATTACTTACAGAGTAAGTAATTACAGAGCACTTATATGTGTTTTAAGCAGGAGATAACAACTAGGAAGTTATAAGAAATATGGACAGAGAACAGGAAATAAGCATGGGGTAAGATTTAAAAGAACATCTTTGAGTCCATTTTACCATTTATTAGCACTATCTTCACCCTGTTTATTATGTTTCTTGTCCAGAAAAGGAAGGATTGGGTTCAGAGGTCCCCAACCTGTAAAAATTATTCAGGAAACCTTTCAAAGACTCCACACTATGCCTATGAGTCAGAATCTCTAGTGTGAGTACAGGAAAAGAGCATTTTTATATGCTACTCAACTGACTCTGAGGTGCAGTCAGGTATAGGGAGCATGCACTGAAAAAAGCTAAGGTCTCATCTGGTGTTAAACTCTACAATTTTTGTATTTGTGCTTCCTTCATTTCGACATAAGATAGTGAGACCAATTACAGAAGAGTAAATATTAGGAATTTACTCAAAATAGCTAGTATTGAAATATTTTAGGATTAGAAGAAACTAGTTTACTCTCTTGCTTTCTGAATGCATAGAAATCATAGTATAATAGAAAAAGGCACTTCACAGAAAGTTAAGAGACATGGCTATCTACTTACTAAGTAAGGAAACAGGCAAGTAGTGTAACCTCTCTGTTGTTTTCCTCATAAACTGCTTTGGGGATAAAATGAGAATATAGTACTAGGAAATACCTTGGACACATTAATATTTAGTACACTAATTAGTAGTGAAAGCTCTATCACCAAGAAAAATTGAACATTGTAGCATATACTATGTTAGTAAATGAAGGCATATATATATATAAAATACACTTTAAAGATTTTTCTGTAAGTGTGAAAATAAATTTGCAATGCCTAATTATCCTGTTTCTAAAATTCAATAAGCTACAACTTATAAGCCATGCAACACAAACTTAACTTAATTTTAACATCAAAATCAATTCACTGTTACAAATTTGTAAGTCTATAAATTTAAGAATCCAGTTAGGTAAAACTAAAGATGGATTTTAAAATCCAATCAAAGGAAAGCTGATCCCAGAAAGAAATAATATTGATTCTGGCTAATGTTGATTGTGATTGTCTAAAGTATACATTATAATATCCAAATTGCTTATAGATGGACAGAACTGTTTTTCTAGGAAAATAACAAGAGTCTCATAGTAATAAAATTTTCTAATGCCAAATGTGATTAAGAGGGAAAAAAGATGTCCCAGGATACAGTTGCAAAAGTCAATATTTTTTATCCCAGGCAATAACATAGATTCATTTGGTTGCTGTTAGTTCTTTTCCTGGATAAATGCCTACAGACTTTCTCAAAGACAGAGTAATGACAAACACGTGTTTCAGAAAACTAAAATGCCACAAACTGAGTAAGGTCAGATATATTACGTCAGAAATGAACTTTATTCCACAATGGCACATTTCAAGCATGAACACCAAATTTCAGAAAACAGTAGATTTGAGGCATATTAGTCACTAGGTTTTTCAAAGGCGGCTAGAACAAAATTTGATTGGATTGCCACATCTCTTAAATTTTTTTTTTTACCCAAAAATACAGCACTAGAAACAGCTTCTTGGTGATGCACTACCATTGCCAAATCTTTTTTATTTCTTTCTTCCTTTCCGTGTTTCTTTCTCAACTTTTCTTATATCCCCTTGATTTATGGGACCAAATCTATATAGACATAGCGTACTCCACAGACCTCCCAGTGAAATCCTTAGGTAATGTTTTATTTAACCAGTACAGTTAAAAATAAACAAACTTTTAAGGTCTTCTTTGAATGAATAGCTCTTCCTACTCACACTTAAACCTTTTCTTGTCATAATTACCACGAGTTACACTTTGATTATAATGAAAGAATAAAGGCAAAGAAGAAAGAGAAATTAGGTTACAAGTCAAACAACTTTCTGGCTCTACCTTACAAAGGAAGTACCAGAGAAAAATTATAGTTCTTAGAAAATGAAAATGAATTAATAAATATCTAAACATAACTCCACAGTATTAAAAATGTTTCTTCAAACAAATTTTCGACTGTGATTTATGTGTTAATGACAATTATAAAAACCAAAGATTAGTAAAAATTAGGTGGGATTAAACAATTAGGGGATAAAAGTAAAAATATTTTCTAAAATTATTTAAAAGTACTTTCTACCTATCTTCCTCATTCTCCTGCAACTATATTGTAATTTTAAAAAAACAACCAAATATATAATGTGTTAAGAAATAGTGAACTTTTTCTGTACAGGGCAATATGGTAGTGCTATACATATATTTTGTTGTTTTTTCCAACAATCCTTTAAAATTATTAACATTCTTTATTCACTAGCAATAACAAGAACAGGCCACATGCCAGAACTGGCCAGTAAGTTATTGCTTGCTATCCCCTATGTACCTTACACAATTCTAAGGATTATAAAGTTTAAGTCAGTCTGGCAATCCTTCAGATACTAACTATTACTATTATTATCTGGACTTTAAAGATGGGGAAACTAAGGTTCAGGATTAAGTAACTTGACCAAGTTCACAAAACAAGAAAATAATAGCTGAATTTCAAAGTAGGCAATTTGGGCTCCAGAATTTGTGATCTTAGTCACAATTCTGTACTACCTTTATATTATGAAGGCTTTAACAGTACCAGGTGTAAAGGAATCAATGCTGATTTAAAAACTTCTGGCAACAAGAAATAGAAAACCTGAACAATTAAAAGTCATGCCTAAATAAAGTTGCTATACTTATCATTGGGATTTTGATAATTCACAAAGCTCTCTGAAGTCATACCTTATACTAGAAACACTTAGACCCCATTAAGAGGAGAGAGTGGGAGGAAAATAGAGGAAAAGACAATAGAGAAAGAGAAAGTAAAAAATAAATAATATACACTTGGAGTTTTATTGTCTCTTCTTTTAGATCATAAATTTAAAAAATTCCCTCCTAATCTTTCAACATACATGACACTTAAAAAGCTTAATGAGGCCCTCCCTGGTGGCGCAGCGGGTTAAAGCACAGCACTAAGAAGCTAAAGCCACTTCTGCATGAATTCGATTCCCGCATGTCCCAAAGGTGACCACATGGTGTGGCAGACTTCTCCTGACCCGCCCGCTGCTCCCCTCAGCAGTGTACTTCGTCGATCTGCCTGTTCCGTTACCCACTCTTTCTCTGGTGAAGGCTCTCGCCGCCCCTGAGCCTCTGGCCTGTACCCCAGTTCTGTATGTACAAATAAATCTTTAAAAAAAATAATTTAATGAGTAAAAATTGAAGATGTTCAAGTGCCCTAGAATGAGGAATCTGAATGCCATTCTTTTTTCACTTTATCATTGTGTAAAGCAATATACACACAACTGTCCCAAAATATATCAATTTGCCTAAACTCATTTCTCACAGTGAATATTCAAAAATTTAAGATTATTAAGTGTTGTTTTACAAATGGGAGTTAAAATAACTTATATTAGGTTTTTATGAAACTACACAAAACTCAGATCATTTACGAAAGGCAAAACAAAACATCTGGAAGGCTAACCTGATACTTTTAATTGTTCTGCTTGATTTGACAAAATAGATGAATCATCCTAGTGAGTTATCTTGAAAGGTTGTAAAATACAGTAACTCAAACCCCACCCCAACATGGTGATTGAGCATTAACAATTTCTGTTAACAAAGGAAGCATTTCACATGCAATCTAGACACAATGGGGGAGGGGGGGAAGCACATGTTTACTTCTGTAAGTTTTTTATTTTTTATCTCCTGTCCTTTCTTTTCTCTCTGCTTCTCCAGCTTTTGACATCTGTCTCCCTTGCCTTAACTTGAACATGTAGGTACACTCCAATCTCAGGGCTTTTGCTCTTGTTACACTCCCTGCCTGTTAAGATTCTCAGAGATATCTTACAGATGTTTCCCTCCCAGGTCGCAAGTTGCCTTCCCGTATCTCCTTTCAGTCTTTGTCTCAACTGTCACTTTCTTAGTAAAGTTTAAACTTACAACTTCTCTCTCCCATCCTCATAGCTTCCTTTTTATCATTTCCATTCCTGAATTTTTGTCTAAAGCATTTGTTTATCAACCGATGACCTTTATATATATATATATATATAAAATTTCTGTCTCCTAAATCCAATAAAGGCATTTTATCTATGGGGATAAAATTATAGCCTGATAGCTAAACAGTATCAGTACCTCTAAAAGAAAATAAATGCAATAATATGTAAACAAGAATACTTTATAAAAAAAATTAAAATAACATGCTGTGATTTTGTTTTATGCCAAAATCCTTACATAAAGCATACAACTACTATTTAGCATTTAAAAGAAACTATTTTTTCCTATTTATATTAGCTTCCACATCTATAAAACTGACATGCGGGGCGTGTTGGATAAAAATCCAGGTAAATGCTTTAAACTTTTACATAATGAACAAATGTAAAATGGTGGTGTCAGGGTGTAATAATTCAGAATATGGACAAAATTCTAAACATACAGGGAACTGAGACAAACTGTTCTATTACCTGTTGTGGTAAATAAATTAAAAAAGTAAACATCCATGATTTGAAAGCCAATATCCATACCCACTGCATATGAGACATACTAAATGTATCTATTTCACACTGAGAAAAGATGGTTATCTAATTATTTCTGACTCCCTCATGTGTAATCAAAAAATTCTTGAGCTACTTAACCTCTCTATGGTTCAGTATATTCATTACTAACATGGATAAATGTCAAATGCCAATGATGACAGAGTGACAGGGGAATGACACCTGATCCTAACTCTGGCACTGAAGTTTTTGATCTTTCCATTATACTTTAGGTGTATATTATCCAGATCAGGTAAAAAGGTGAGTGTGTGTATATATATGTATATATATATATATATATATATATATATATACACACACATATACACATATATATAGGGAATTCATACCTTTCAGAAGCAGGAAGCAATGTATAAGCAATGCTTAAGCACTGCAGTATGTTTCTTATCCATGCTTATATTTTCTTATCCATGAAACAATAACTAAAACTAAATGCTGAAATTCATCAAAGAACACCTAGAGGAATATTATGTCTCCAGTCAAATCAACCTAAAGTTTTTAAATCATTTATGCCCTGCTTTCCTAAGCAAGTATATTAAAAGTATAAAAAGAAGTTAGGTGCAGTAACAAAGAAAAGGTAGCAATGTTCATCCATTTTTTAACTTCTTTCCTACATTTGAGAATTGTCCTATCTGATGAGTACCGATGGCCCACAGAGCTCACTTTGTACTCCTCAAGAATTCTCGCAGTTACAGTATTAGCTTATGACCCTAGATCAGCCACTCAGAAACACCAGCCAGGTCTTTAAACTGGGGGATGATGATGACACAACAAAGAGGAACATTTGAAGACAGGTAGAAACTGATGGCAGAGTAACATTAAGATTCTAAGGTACCAGTGACAGAAGTATTCGTGACTACAGAGAGGGGGGCGTGAGAGATTTCAAGGCACAGGCATGGTGGCAACATTGTATGTTGACATTGTGCAGTGTTTTGGGCCATTTTTCTGAGTGCTGCCCAAGTCCCTCACTCTTATCCTTTTCATAAGTCTAATTTTCCATTCTTCCTAGAGACTCTACTTCTCAATGTCCCTTCAATATTTTCTCAGTTCTTAAAACATACAAAGTTGATTTTTATTATTTGCAACTAAGATCTCTAATTTAAATATCCCTATTTGAGAATTTATTCAACCATTTCAGTCATGCAGTATGTTTTTATTACAAGGCATTTAAACATTCCAAAAATGAAAAACTAAATTAAGATTATGACTTGACTAAAGTTGTTTCTGTACTTACAACGAAGATTATGTTTTATGTAGGGTTCTGAAATTCAAGCAACTTCTGAATATCAGTTATATTTATGTCAAAAAAGCTTGGTCTTACAAATCTTACAGAAAAAAATTTTCATAAAAATTAAAATACAGGACTCTCCCTGGTGGTGTAATGGGTTAAAGCACCGCATTTGAAATGCCAGTTCGATCCCCAACCCGGAGGTGATCCACATGTCGTGGCAGACCTCTCCTGACCTGTCCACTGTTCCCCTCAGCAGTGTACTTTGTCAATCTGCCTGTGTTGCTCCCCACTCTGTCTCTGGTGAGTTCTCTCACCCATCACACCGCTGGCCTGTACCCCAGTTCTGTAAGCATAAATAAATAAATCTTAAAAAAAAAAGTATAAGGCCCTCCCAGGTGGCGCAGCGGGTTAAAGCACTGCACTGAGAAACTAAAGCCACTTCCGCATGAGTTCGATACCCGCCTGCCCTGGAGGTGACCACATGGCATGGCAGACCTCTCCTGACCCGCCCGCTGCTCCCCTCAGCAGTGTACTTCGTCGATCTGCCTGTTCTGCTTCCCCTCTGTCTCTGGTGAATCCTCTCACCCTCTGCATCTCTGGCCTGTATCCCAGTTCTGTACGAATAAATAAATAAGTCTTAAAAAAAAAGTATAAAATCCTTGTATTTTATTATATAGCAGCTAATTTATATGAGCAAGATGTGTCAAAACACAGGAATAAACAAAGGTGGCAGTGAAAAATACTTGTTTTCACGAAAGCAATATCCCTCATTATAGAAATTTTAGAAACTACCACTATCAAGTTCCACCCAGGACAGAACTTTATTGCTTTTGGTCAGAGGTCACTAGGAAAATTAATACAAAGTTATCTTTGAAATGCTATAAAATGCAAATAAAAAATATACAAACAAAATTCAGTATATTCAAATGTCAAAATGAGTCATCAGATTAATACATTATTATCATTTTATTTGAAATTTCTAAACACTTGATCTGTGAATCAGATCAATAAAAGGACTAAAATGCTTTCTTATTTGTCCACATCTGTCAGTAATGTGCACTTACTGTTGCATTCTAAGGTAAATGCTAGGGATATTATCTCCAAAAAAAGATCTAATTTTTCCCTTACCTGAAGCTATATTCGATATAATTCAGGAACTCCTATAGAAGATAAATGAACCGGTTGGGGGTAAAGATGAGGAAGTTCATTGGTATCTTTATTTTTTTTGTTTTTTATTTACAAATTTCTTTAATCAAGAATATTTTGCAAAATATACACTCTGATACAATCTGAATCCATCCATTCTGAAAGTAAACAAATAGTGTAGGATAAACAAACATGTTTAACAATGACAAGTCTATCAGGGTAATGCTTAAGTGGTGAATATAATTGGGGAACAGGAAGAAAAATTATCTGTTGAAGCTATGTTTAATTTGTTTTTTTTCCTCCACCTTAAATATCCTAATCCAGGATTCGGTTCTTTCAGTCAGCATCTAAGTTTGAAAATAAAACTTGAGAAACTCATTGAGGCAGAGGAATTGTTTACATTGTTGAAATTAATGACTTTCTTTAATGGTGAGCATGCTCTGGAAATATATTACCAAAACTGAGCATTGATCAAGTATATTTAATAGATCTACTTTAATTACTTTTAATTATTTTATCAAGTATATTTAATAGATCTACTTTAATTACTTTTAATTATTTTATAGCACTCTGATAGATGAGGTACTTACGCAACTCAGGTATTTGTATTTGAAAAGACCTGCAAACTTGGAAAGTAGTATAGTGCCCTAATATTTATAACTCCTAAGTGAATAAAAAGTTAAAAATCATAGAAATTCTGTTGTCATAGCACAGTAACTTTCTGCTTAAAACGGCCCCAGAAAAAATTCATTAGCAGGTTAAAGACTGGAGTTGAGTATCAAATATATTCAGATTTGACTTCTGGTTCTATATGTATGACTTTTAACCAGATAATCTTGCTTCCTCAACTGTAAAAGGGAAATGATTAAAACTTAATGATTAAAATTTCTGTGAGAATTAAATGAGATAAGTAAAAGCCCTATCATTAAGTTACCTAGAATATAAGAGGTATTCAAAATATTTTCCTCTTTTTCCTTTCATTCTCGTCACCTCAGCTACTCTCCATTGGCTCTGGCATTTTTTATAACATTAGCATTAATATTCACTAAATCTGGGTTCTAACAATTTCTTCCAATTGCAGCAGTGAAAAATAGTTTCATCAAATTTTAAGTGTTAATGACTTTCATAAAAGCATAAAATATTTAAATAGATTAGCCTACTGATATTAGAACTAACAATGTCACTACTTTTGTTAGTTACAATAGTTGTGGCCAATCACCTGAAATAAAGGAGCGTATTTAATTATTTTTTTAAAGATTTATTTATTTGTGCATACAGAACTGGGGTACAGGCCAGAGGTGCAGGGGCGGTGAGAGGATTCACCAGGGACAGAGTGGGGAGCAGAACAGGCAGATCTTCAAAGTACACTGCTGAGGGGAACATCAGGAGGGTCAAGAGAGTTCTGCTGAGTCATGAGGGTCACCTCCTGCACAGGGATGAAACTCAAACTGTACTACAGTGGCTGCAGATAGTTTCATAGTGTATGCTTTAACCCCCTGCACCACCAGGGAAGCCCTGAGATTACTTATATTTTAATCCTAAAATAACTCCATGATTTAAGTTTCTAAAAACTCTCATTTGCCACTCAAAATACACAATTATATTATACATGTATATACTTACACTCTACACAAAGTAAGTTGACAGATTTTCTATGTTAGATAAATGAGAAAAACTAGTAGAACTATCATGTAAATAATTCTAGCATTCCTTTTCAATGATTCCTAGGAGTATGCTTTTTATCACTGTCAAAAGGGAATGTCATGAACCCAAAAGAATGTATTTAAGAAGTGAAAACCTGACATGGCTACTCCAGTATCCTGAAAATTGGAAGCCTTGTAAGGTTACTAAAAATTATTCATGAAACATATAGTGATATTGTTATAGACATAAATTTAAAACTAACATTCACAGCCAACAGCAGAGTCCATAAAAAGACACAGGGGAAATAATGGAATTCAGAAAACAGGTCTATCTGATTGTTAAATTTTATTCCAGTCATTATTTAATTAAACAATATCCCATCTCGTTCTAAAATTTGATTATTGTAAAAATAATAGAATTATAAATAACCCAGTCCAAAACTTACTTCCATATAATAGATACACAGAAGGGAAAATCTTGACTTTACCAAAATTATTTACTAATGGCATAAAGGCATATGTATGCAACATAATGGAAAGATGAGCTTTTTGTTTTAATGTAGTGACAAAATAGTGTCTAACAGCAAAAGCTCTAAAAACACAATGACAGTCATTTATTAATATATTTTTTGAAGAAATTAAATTCTTTTACCTCATATCCCTGGATCCTCTGTTGAGAATACAAATAATATCTATTTCCAAGGGTGGTTTCAACATTAACTCAATAAATGCAATTAGTCTCGTCAAATGATCCCACATACATAGTAAACGACAATATATGTAAGCATCTTATTACAACCACTATCAATAAATGGGCAGAAGAATTTAAAAGACACTTCTTCAAAGACGAAATGCAAATGGCCAACAAGCATATGAAAAAATGTTCAACATTCCTCATAATCAGGGAAATGCAAATTAAAAACACAATGAGATATCGCTTTACACCAGTAAGAATGGCACATATAAAAAAAAACAGCAACTACCAACTGTATGTTGGCAAGGCTGTGGTGAAAAAGGAACTATCCTATACTCCTGTATGAAGTTTCCTCAGTTAACTAAAATTGGAGCTAACATATGACCAGTGATTCCTCTCTTAGGGTCTACCTGAGTGACACAAAAACATTAACTCAAAAGCATAAAAGCATACATATACTTCTATATTTATTGTGCACTATTTATAGTAGGTAAGAATTGCAGTCAACCCAAATGCCCAAAAACAGATGACTGGAGGAAGATGTGGAATATTATTCAGCAGTCAAAAAAATAATGCCATTTGCAGCAACATGGATGGAACTTGAAGGGACTATGCTCAGTGAAATAAGTCAGAAGAAAAAAGAAAGATGGTATTAGATGATCTCACTTATAGAAGGAATATAGGGGATCCAGTTAAAAACAAAAAAACTGACAGCTATAAATCAGAGACATTCTGCAAGGGATGGGGAAAGGGATCAAAATGAAGGTGGGAAGACAACAAGGAACTATGACAAGGGTGGAAATAGCACAAGGGACTATGGTGATTGTGCACAGGTGAATTGGTGGTGGGAATTATGGGGACTACACCTGAGAAAAGAAAAACACTGTACAAAAATGAACAATGATGTACATTTAAATAAATTATATATATATAAAATATTACTTTAGTTTTGAAATGATGTTTGCTTTAATAGGCTCACATGAAAAAGTTGAAATAGCTATACCCACATTATTTTAATTCTATGATTTTTTTCTCCTTATTACTTCCTAAGTAATGAAAGATATTCCCAGTACTTCACAACATAATGTAACCAGGCATATTCTTAATGTGTGTGGTATGTTAATGTTCAACTAAAGGCCAAAACATATTATTTGTAAGTGAAACAAAACCATAACTTTCTGATACTTTTCCCACAGTTAAAACTCTATGGTCAACTAGTAACAACGCTATAGAGTAAGTTTTCACTTAAATTTAGTGGATAGGTTCTTGGAAATTGTAGCTTCAACTGAAATAAGTAAAAAAGCAGGTGCTAGAAAAACATCCAGTCAGCTGGATTTCTTTTTCTTATCAGTGCTACAATGAAATAAAGTTTAATGAAAAGGGTTTCCAAAGACCTACTGTTGTTGAGCCACTCAAATGAAGTCATGAAATAAAACCTATAGTAAAGTGTTTTTGAATGCTTGATTTTGTATCACATAAAATAAAACTACAATTTCCCATGGGGTAGGGGTATCGGAGCAGAGATGTTCTATAGTAAATGTTCTATAATATGAATACAAAATAAATAAAAGCTTATAAAAAGCACACATCTATATTGTGGAGTTTGGACATGAAATCTTTCCAATCCAGAGTTCCTCCCCCTAAAAAATCAAACTTATTGCTGTAAAATTTGCAGACATACACTTAGGATTCTAAATTTAATAATTTTTACAAATATTGTACAACTGTTAAGATATAAAACAAACATCACCAACATACATTTTCTTTTTCTCCTCTGTAATTGATTCCACTTCCACTAGCCCAATAATTGCTGATCTACTTTGTAACATTCTAGTTTTCATTTTCTAGAATTATATAAAAATTGAATTACATAGCACTTATCCCTTTGTATTTCCATTTAGCATGATATTTTTGTTGATGTTTTAAGATTCACCCATTGTGTTGGGTGTATCTGTAGTTCATTCCCTAGTATTAGCAAATAATATTCCATTGTAGGGATACTGCAATTTGTTCACTTATACAGCTCTGATGAATATTTGGGTTGTTTTTACTTTAAGGCTTTTGTGAATAAAACTGCTATAAGCATACACGAATGAACTGTTATATGGATATATTTTATTTCTCTTCAGTAAATATCTGGAAAGGGATTCCAAGATTATATGCTCAACTGCCAGATCGTTTTTGAGTACCATTTTACATTTTTACCAGCAGTGCTCAAATCTTTTGCCAACTTTTAATTGGAATAGTTCTCTTTTATTGAGCTGCAAGAGTTCTTTAAATGTTCTAGATAGATGTAATTTAACAGATATAAGCATTGTGATTATTTTGCCCATGTGTGAGGATAGATTTTAGTTTTCTTATTGAAAGCTTTCAAAGAACAGTGTTCTTAATTTTGATAAATTCCAGTTTAACAATTTTTTTCTTTTATGGTTTGTGTTTTTATGTTCACTATTTTTACCTAGATATTATAGAGCTTTCATTTTTAAATTGCCATCTATAATTCTTTTTAGTGTATGATGTAAAAGTCAGAATTAATTTTATTTCCATATAGACTATACAACTATTCCAGTACATTTTTTGCAAAAAACTAAAATGTTATTTTTTTAATTGCATTGGCACCTTGCAATTGGCACTGAAAATATTAATCAATCTTATGTGTTTGTATCTAGACATTCAATTCTATTCCACTGATTCATGATGTCAACTCTATCACTACTATTGCACTGTACTTAAATATATTAAAGATAAAGATATTGAGACTATGATGTACCTTTTGTCATAAATATTTCCTTTGGCTAACTGGTAACTGGGCTCCATTTTAAAAATTAGTCCTTATTTGATAGGTGTATATATAAGTAAGATTCAGGCTATTTATTGGGCCACATGGTCCTCATGCCAAACTTTAAAAGAAATTTTTCAAAAGATATTTGGGGAAGACAAAGTCATGGGGAAAATACTGTCAAGTTAGAATTCCATAGCCAGCTAAAATGTCATTCAAGAGAGAACATTTAACAAAAAAAGATATTTCAGACACAAAAAAGAGCTTACCATTAGCAAACGGAATTGAAAGTACCACCTTCTTGTGCATTATAGGGAAAAGAATATTAAAATAGAATGAAAGAATGTAACTTATGCATACATACATAGCACTAGGCCTTAAATGAATAATTCAAACAAGCATTAGGAAGAATTAATCCCAATTTTATACAGAATGTTCCACATAACAGAAAATGAAGGAAAACTGATCAACCTTTTCCTTAAGTATACTGTTACCATGTCATAAAAAGATGAGAAAAGATGTTATAAGAAGAAAAATATTATAAGACAAGCACTCTTTTGCGAATAAACTCAAAATTATCAATAAAATATTGGTAAATTACACAATCCAATCATAGCAGTCTTGCTATAAATGCAGTTTATAAATGTTATTTAATTAAATAAAAGATATCATTTATTTTAAAAAAGAATGAAGGCATTGTTGAGTTTGTCAGAATATTACCTGAATTACAAGCATATTTTCTGTATGCATTATTTTTTTTTCTAAAGTACCAAAGAGATAGGGTTATTTGCAGATAAGAGAGGAGGACTGAAACCTAAATGCCCCATGAGCATAAAAAGAAGTCAATTTGTTCTGTGGTAAAACTTAGCATGTAAAGATACCAACTGCCACAGATTTGGGGGTAAGAGGAAATACTCCCCATTAAAACCTGGGACATATGTTTGAAAATCTATATAATTAAAAGATAGTAAGTACATATCCACTATTCTGTTACATGATTGCTTCTTAGATTGACAGACCCAAAGTTTAACCTCTCAAGAAAATGAAGAAGAAGCACTCTGCATTTTGTGACAATAGGTAGTCAATAGAAAACAGAGGTAAGATGTAGACTATCTACATCTTT
Source organism: Condylura cristata (assembly GCF_000260355.1). Taxonomy (NCBI): domain Eukaryota; kingdom Metazoa; phylum Chordata; class Mammalia; order Eulipotyphla; family Talpidae; genus Condylura; species Condylura cristata. The sequence goes on from NW_004567116.1 coordinate 29,392,155, forward strand.
GGCTAACTGGTAACTGGGCTCCATTTTAAAAATTAGTTCTTATTTGATAGGTGTATATATAAGTAAGATGTATACACAACTATAGATGCAAGACACAACTATAGATGTAGACACAACTATAAGATGCAAGCAAGAAGTGACAGAGTTAACAACTCCAGAAGTAACCTTCAAACAATAAAAGACAGATGTTAATAGATAAAAAGCCCAACTTTCTCATACTCCAGTATATAATCTGAGGTATTTTGTATATTTGCATAGTCTAATACAATGGCCACTACCCGCAAGTGGTTATTAGGTCATTGAAATATAGCTAATATACATAAAAACTGAATTTTAAATTTTTTTAAATAGTAGCTTAAAGCATTGTTTTAATATTCTTTTTCCTAAGAAATTGGTACCTACAGAATCTCTCTGAGAGTCTCCACTTATTACCCACAACAGTAACACAATCAATACATAGTTTATCAGTTTCCCTCTCTTCCAGTCTCCCTTTCCTATTCTCTCAGATCAGTTCTGGAAGCCATCTCCCAAATTAACAGAGATACAAATATCTTAGAGTTTGTTTTTGAGAAAAATAAGACTTCAAGTATCCGATGAAAGCTTTTAATAGGCAGACAAAAACCAAAAAATGTGCCCAAGAAACTAGAAATTTGGAGAAAAACAGAAGAAAATATCAATCATATTAACAATTTCAGAAAGTTAAGAGTAGATACAACATCCATGAAATAAAAATATATTAAAAGGGAAAAAAGAATAAAACACTGAGGAATTAAAGCTATGGCAGCAAAAAGATATATAATTCAGTAGAAGAGGAAGATGAAAAGAAAAATTTGGAAAACAAAACAAAAACCTAAGAAATGGACTGTGGGAGAAAAAGATTTTTGAAATTAGGCAATTAAAATAGGAAATCTGATGTAAATCTGGGAAATACATTTTCTAATAAGTAGAATGTCCATTAAAGACAAGCTGAAAGTAATAAAACTTACCAAAAAAAAAAACCCCACAGGAAAAGTTTTCAAAATCAAGATATTAATATTCTACATAAGAATACCCACTAAATATCAGCACAAAGTCAAGAAATAAAAAACAAAACACACACTCTAAGGCACAACAGCATGAAGAAAATTCTAAAAGCTTCCAGAGAGAAATCAGAATTGCTTTGGGCTTTTTAATAGTAACTCAAGACACTTTTTAAAATAAAGTGCACCATTTCAACAGCAAACAGCATTTCCATAATAAAAGACAAAAATATCAACATTAGATTTTAAGATTGTGATAGTGTTAGTAAGAGAATGGAAGACGAGTAGGTGGAAAGAATTCTGAGTTTTAAATCCATAATTACCAGAAAGAAATAGTTTAAACCAAGACATTGGCAAAAGAGGAATAATATTTTAAATAATGCAGATAAATACCATAAGAAGCTAAAAAGAATTAAAAGTAAAAATGTTTGAGAGCAGAACTTAAGTGTGAAGAAGAACAAGAAAGGAAACAGCAATTTTCATTTTAAATTTTTTAGCACAATTTAATTTTTAATTATGTGAATATATTACTTTGAAAAATGAATAAAACCTTTATGGTAAAATTTTCAAACTATTTTTGGTTATTAGTTATAAAGTGATTATCAATTTTAAGAAATCGAAATCCCAAGATATTTGGAGGGCAAACTTTTTCTACTACTAATTTTAGCCATCTCACTCAACAAAACAAGAATATAACAGGAAATAAGATTAAGTCTATCCATTTATGCTGCTATAGGAAAGGTAGCCTATGACTCAATCTATTTTTTTGCTGTTAAAATACACAAAATTTCAAGGGGAAGATTAGGTTCTATATTCATATCAAACTGTGTTTTACAAAACTACAATTAAAATTGGTTACTAATACTTGAGTACAATGTGTGAACTGGGTTTCAGATATGGTAAAGTACACCCAACTCCATTAACTAAATGATTAAATGAGGTATTTCAAGCAGGGTACTACAAAAACAAGGAAAAGTCAGGAGCAAGTTTAAATTTTACCATAGATAACATGTAAGCAGTAACTTTTAACTGACTAGTGTATATTTAACCATTTTTAGTTTCAGTTTCATCTTTCTCTTCCAGCTAACCTTCTAATCTTTTCGGTGTCAGGTTCCCATGAAATAACTAAACCATAAAAAGTATATATAAAAGAACATAATGACATCAGAACATCTACAATAGAATAAACTCACTCTTTAAAAAAGATGTTGTCAGCAACAGTATCAACTTGAACATTACAAATGAAAACAGAGACATCAAAAGGAAAAACATCATTTGGAGGGAAAACTTCATCTGGAACTTAAGTAATCTTTTATTACTTAGGAAATTTTTTAAAATATTACCTTAAAAATGGGGAAAATTAGCAAGCCTTTTCTATTACAGTTTTTAATGTAGTCCATAAGTAATTCAAGTTAAAATACTCTTTCTAAATACTTCTTTTTGATAGTTGACCTCAATTTAAAAATTTTTCCTGCTTCACAGAATTATCATAATAAAGCCAATCAACTCCTGTCTATCTTGAATCTTAATGTAACATATAGAGCAAGTATTTCCAATTCCATTAATATACTGAACCTCCAAAACAAATTATTATTCAGTACAATTATCAGATCCATTCATGTCTACATTTATGGAAAAAAAACCAACACTTAATTCTTATACTAATAATTAACCATATTATATTCCACATAGTCAGTTAGATCCATGGAACCGAAAGAAAATGAACATCTATTATTTCTAACAGAACAAAGACCACACACAGATCACACTTTAACTTCAATTTTCAAAGTGATCAAGGTTAACAATAGTATCTACTTGGGCCCTTCCTGATGGCGCAGCAGGTTAAAGCACAGCACTAAGAAGCTTAAGCCACTTCTGCATGAGCTCCATTCCCGCCTGCCCAGGAAGTGACCACATGGCGCGGCAGACCTCTCCTGACCGGCCCGCTACTCCCCTCAACAGTGTACCTCGTCGATCTGCCTGTTCTGCTCCCCACTCTGTCCCTCGTGAATCCTCTCACCCTCCGCATCTCTGGCCTATACCCCAGTTCTGTATGAATAAATAAATCTTAAAAACAAACAAAAAAAAATCTACTCATTAAACTGAATTTAGGTCTCCATTGTTGGAGATTCCAGAAATTAAGATAGAACTTCTAAGAGCAATAAATACTATATCACAGTATAATCCTACTGAAATAGCAATATCAGACACTAGGATAAAGGAAACTCCTGAAATGACTCCAGTTCTAAAATCTTGAGGTTCTTATTAACAGAATATTTTTCCTCAAAAATACTACATCTAACATTATTCTCTTATAGTGTCACTAAATAATGTTTTATGGCTTAAAAATGAGAAGCAATTTCAAAGACAACCATATTTTCTAATTAAGGTAACTGTAAATAAGACAAACTTATTAAGGCATTCGGGGGGGAGTTATTGGTACTATATAAATTTTAGTTACTAACATTATAACTTGATGAAATGCATAAAATAAAAAATGTAAACAGCCACAGAATGAGAAGACATTGGTAAATAACTGTTTGGAAACCTGAACTTTAGTAATTAATAAACAAGATACAACTTTTCATGCATTTTGCATCACTTAACTGAAGAAAAAGAAGCCTCTAAGTGAACTGTAAATTTAACCTTTTTTTTCTTTTTTACATAAAAATTGCTCTCTGATGAGAATGAATGATGTTAGAGAAAAATAAAGTACTAGAAAAGTTTTAATATTTCCTTATATGAAGCTGTCCCCCATACCTTTGTATCTACATAAGATGAGCTGACTCCTTAACCTATCACATGCTGAGAAGTCAAAGTTAGAAATATCTAGACTTATATAAAGTGGAAGAATTTTTGCCAAGACTATGTGGATTTGGAAAAAGGAATCCCAGCACATTTCAACTAACCATTTATTCCCAAAGATGAATAAAACTGACTTAGTTGGTTTGTGAATGGATGGACTTGTCTCATTTGACCGAGACAAGAGAAAATTATAAAATTTAGCTGTTTTAAGCCACAATCCTTATAAATACGTAGAAACATTAGTCAGGGGTATGGTTTCTAGTCCAGCAAAAAGTAAGTTTTCAAAAGAGCAATGTCTGGTACTTACTTCTTAAGACCTCCACAGCACCACTTGTTGAGTCATTTTCCTTGATACGCATTATTTAACACAAGCTTTGAAATAAAATAGCTTTTTTTTAAGATTTATTTATTTATGCATATAGAACTGGGGTACAGGCCAGAGGTAGAGGGCTGGTGAGAGGATTCACCAGAGACAGAATGGGGAGCAGAACAGGCAGATCAATATGAAGTAAACTGCTGAATGGAACAGCGGTTGAGACAGGAAAGTTCTGTGTGCCATTTGGGTCACCTCCCTGGCTGGGATCAGACTCGTGCTGAAGTAGCTATGACTAGCTTTGCAGTGCTGCCTAAGCAGATTTCCTTTTTTAAATACTAACTACCAGCTGCTTAATTATGCTTAACTTTTACGAGCCTCAGATTCCTCAACTGAAGAAGACAACTTGTTGTCTCATTTGATGACTACTTCATAAAATTTTAAAAGAGAGAAAAACATGGTCATGCAGATTAAAACTAGCAGAAACCAAACTTACACAATTTTTCAGCAGTGAAAAAGAATACATTATATTCATTTATTGAATTGTATATTTTCATTGCATGAAACCAGAGCAACTCTAATACCACTATCATGGACATTTTAAGAAAATTATAGACCAACATCTCTTATGAATCTAGACCAAAAAATCCTAAAAATAATAATTTAGCAAGGCAAGCCTGGCAATATATAAAAGATATAAAAAAAATAAGCAAGTGGGATTTATTCCAAAAATATGCTGGGAAGAAAACAAGATTGTCCACTATCATCCCTCCTATTCAACATTGGAGGTTCTAGTAATTAAAATAAAGCAATAAAAGGGTGGGAAAGTATAAAGATCAGAAAGAAATAAAACTGTCATTCTCACAGATAATGTGATCTACACAGAAAATGCAAAGACATCTACCAGCAAGGAACTACAATGACTAGCTGAATTTAGTAAGGCTGACAGACAGAAGTTAAGGACTTTTCAACTATATTTCCATATAACAAATGGAAAATGAAATTTATAAAACACCACTCTGTATGTAGTAACAAATAAAATACTAATGAATATCTCTACACAGAAAACTAAAAACCAATTAAGAGAAAAATTTTAAAGATGTAAATAAATGGAGAAACACACCATGATTCATGGTTGGAGACCCAATATTGCTATGACCAATTCTCCCCCAAATTAATCTATAGATAATGTGCAATCCTAATCAAAGCCTCAGTAAGTTCCTTGTGGAAATGGAGAAATTGATACTAAAATGTATATGGAATGCAAAGACCCTAGAGCAGCCAAGTTAAATCTTTATGAAGAACAAAGTTGAAGGCCTTATACTTCCAAAATTTCAAGATTTACTATGAAGTGATAGTGTGACAGTGGTCAGGGGATGGATGCACACCAGTGAAATGGAGTCCAATAATATATCTACTCTCATAGTCAAATGGTTTGTGAAAAAGATGTCACTGTGAATCTATGGAGGGAAAAGTCTTTTTAATCAATGGTATGAGAGCATTATATAGTACGAAAGAAAAATGGGCCTTGCACTCATGTTGACACCACAGAACTAATTCATGACAAATCACAAACCAAAAAGTACAAGGCTAAACTATAAAGCTTCTAGAAGAAAGTATAAGAGAACAACTTCACGACCTTTGTGTAAACAAAGAGAAACTGCTAACTTAAAATTAAAGCAACTGGCCTATTAATAGCTACTAACCTACTAAAAAATAAATTAAATTTTCTTAAAATTAAAACTTTTATTCCCCAAATATATTGTGTGAGCAAAAAGATAAGCAATAGACTAGAAGAGGCTATCTCTAATATATATGCCCAGCAAAGATTTTGTATCTAGAATACTTTTTTTTAAAGGTTTATTTATTTATGCATACAGAACTGGGGTACAGGCCAGAGGTGCAGGGGTGGTGAGAGGCTTCACCACAGACAGAGTGGGGAGCAGAACAGGCAGATCATTGAAGTACACTGCTGAGAGGAGCAGCGGGCTGGTCAGGAGAGGTCTGCCACGCCATGTGGTCACCTCCTGGGCAGGCGGGGATCGAACTCATGCTGTAGTAGCTTTAGTTTCTTAGTGCTGTGCTTTAACCCGCTGCGCCACCAGGGAGGGCCTGTATCTAGAATACTTTTAAAAATAACTACTATATATAACTATAAAATGACAATCCATTATTTATTGATTGCCTGATATTTATTTATGCATACAAGAACTGAGATACAGGCTAGAGGTGTGGAGGTGAGAGAATTCACCAGAGACAGAGTGGGGAGCAGAACAAGCAGGTTGACTGAAACACACTACTGAGGGCAACGGGGGGCGGGGGTCAGAAGAGGTCTGCCATACCATGTAGGTCAGCTCCCTGGCCAGGGATCCAACTCATGCTGCTGTGGCTGCAGATAACTTCATAGTGCTGCACTTTAACCTGTTGTGCTGACCAGAAAATGCCAGACAATCCATTTTTTTTAATGGAAAAAAGTTCTAAATAGGAATTTCATTAAATATGAGGTGGCCAATCTACATACATAAAAGCACGCAAAACATTGTCAGCATCAAAATGCTAATACAAGCAAGGACACCATTCTACACTTCACAGCAAGCGTAAAATACCCATTTATGGTATTGGTTATAATGTGGAAGTTTGTAACTTTTATCAACCAGTGTTGGGTGTGTAAATTAGTATAATTCTAGAAAATTGCTTTGCAATTTATACTCTTAACGATACACCTACCCTATGATTAAGTAAACCTTGGTACATAGTCAACAAAAATTGACTTATGTTGTTATATAATGTTTACAACAGTTTTAATTGTAATTGCTCCTCAAAATGGGAATAATTAAAATGTCCACAAGCTGAAGAATGAATTATGGTGCATAACTACTATGGAATACTACACAAAACTATAAAGAACAAAATAGTCATGCATGGGCCCTCCCTGGTGGCGCAGCGGGTTAAAGCACAGCACTGAGAAGCTAAAGCCACTTCCGCATGAGTTCGATCCCTGCCTACTCTGGGAGAGATCCACATGGCGTGGCAGACCTCTCCTGACCCACCTGTGCTCCCCTCAGCAGTGCACTTCATCGATCTGCCTGTTCTGCTCCCCTCTCTATCTCTGGTGAATCCTCTCACCCTCCACATCTCTGGCCTGTACCCCAGTCCCATATGAATAAATAAATCTTTAAAAAAAAATAGTCATTCATGTTAACAACATGGATGAATCTTTAGGCATAATTTTCAACAAATGAAAACAGGTGTAATGATAACTTATATAATTCAATTTATATTAAACTCAAGAACAGACAAACTGATGTAGGAAGTAGGTAGAATAGTGGTTACATATGAAGGTAGTAAAACTCCAAGTGTAAACAAAGACTACTTATGATGAGTTTAGAATGTTATATTTTGGACTTGGATGTCTATAACCTATGAAAATATTCACTGAGCAGTATATTTAATATTATTGTACTCTGCCCTATGTAATTATGCCTCAAGTAAATAAATTTTATCTCTTAAAAAAAAGCAGAAACTTCAATATGCAATTTGGAGGCGTATGCAGGAAAAGGTACTTAGCAGAGGTGTTGGTCATCTTATTTGGTTCACATAAATGCATATATAATAAATAATAAGAAATAAAATCATGATAAAAGTAAGAGTCAACATTTACTGGGAGCTAAAATATGTCACTATGCCAATATCTACCTTTACATACACATGTGTGCACTTGTACACAATCTTAAAATTCTGCAACACTAGATGGACCATACATGTTTTGTTGGTGGGTACACTATGGTAATAATATTTGAAAGGGAGTGGGTTTCTTACACACCCCAAATTTAAACAATGATGTAAGCCAACATTATCTCAATTAAAAATATATACATTTTTTTCACAAAAAATGATTAAAATTCCACAGCAAATGCAAGGAGTAGGTACAGCCATTAACATTTCAAAAATGAGAAAACAATGGTGAGTAAATGTTTACACTGTCAAATTTTAAATGCTTTGATCTTAGCAAACACATTTGGTTTGTATAAAATAGTTTTCTAATTGGGGTGGGAAGTGCACTGGACTATGGTGATGGCACATAGGTGAACCGGTGATGGGAAGCCCATGGGGATTACAACTGAGATGAAAAAATGCACAAAATGAAGAATGATGTAAATATATACATATATATATTAAATAAAAAATAAAAAAGTTTTCTAAAAATATTGGCAAAAATGACATGAAAGTATCAGCTTTGTTTTCACCCATGCTATCTAAATGTCATCCTCCACTCCTGCAATCTCACTCTCCTTATTTTTCTTCATGACACATTATTATCTGATATTAAAAGTAATATTTAATGTTTAAAAGACATATTTATTTAATATTTAAAAGACATATTTTAGCTCCCGGTAAATGTTGACTCTTCCTTTTAGCATGATTTTATTTCCCATATTATATTTACCTATTTCTATTTCCCTTACTAGAATGAAAGTTCCACAAAAGCAAAGACTCTGTCCATGTGACTTATTGCTTTCTCCCCAGCATCTATCCCCAAGTTTGGCATATAATGGATACCTAATAAATATGAATAGAAAAATAATAATAAATATCTTACATGGTACTCAGTTTTGCACCCTTTATATAACAATCATAAAATGGAAAGAATAATCTTATATATTTTACAATAATCAGTTTCTACAACACAGTCAGCATAAGATTTAATACATATCTTTAAACTGAATATGAGTAACCATTTCAGTCAGAGAAGAACTTGGAAGACTGAGTTTAACATGTTAAATTAACAAAGATAATTATCTTCCATGTATATCATGAAAGACATCATTGCTTGAGACTACATTATAAAGACCCATGACTATATTCAGCATTAACAAAGGATTAATACCATGATGACTAAGAATAAAGAAGTATGCAGGGGAGAATATTTGCCCCTTCACTGAATTCTACCATCAGGGCACTCCTCAGTCATGATTCCATTTCCTTTTATCATCTGCTCTTACTACTATCTCTGCTTTGCTTTAACCTCTCTTGCTATTATCTCTAATTTTTCCTTCTTTGCCATAAGTATTATCTCCCTCTCTCTAACATATTTAGAGGGCATCTATCTTTTTTTTTTTTTTCTAAGATTTATTTATTTGTACATACAGAACTGGGGTACAGGCCAGAGGCTCAGGGGTGGTGAGAGGCTTCACCAGAGACAGAGTGGGGAGCAGAACAGGCAGATCATTGAAGTATACTGCTGAGAGGAGCAGCGGGCTGGTCAGGAGAGGTCTGCCACGCCATGTGGTCACCTCCTGGGCAGGCGGGAATCGAACTCATGTGGAAGTGGCTTTAGCTTCTCAGTGTAGTGCTTTAACCCGCTACGCCACCAGGGAGGGCCGAGGGCATCTATCTTTAAAGCACAAGTGTGTGTATATACACACATTTGCCATTGTGCACACACAAACACATTATCTGGACCCTGCTTCCCTAACACCCCCTCCCCAGCAAATAATTCTTCTTTGACTTATTCTACCTCTACCCCCAAGTTCATATTCATTCCCAAAGATCATCAACAATTACTATCATGACCAAATTCAAGCTGCCTTCCTTAGCTACCTCAATGAATCATTTAAAACAGGATGCAGGGCCTCCCTAGTGGTGCAAGGTTAAGGTCTCAGTGCAATCAAACTATCTTCAGTCATGTAGCCTGAGTTTGATCCCCAACCAGCACATGGCACAGCAGACCTCTCCTGCCTGGCCCACTCCTTCACTCAGCAGTGAATTTCAAGATATCCACCTATTCTGTCTCAAGAGATCCTCATTCTGTTCCTGGTGAGTCCTCTCATCCCTTGCACCTCTGGCCTATACTCCAGTTCTTGTATGCATAAATAAATAAAAAATAAATCTTCTTAAAAAATAAAACAGAATGCATCCCCCATCTTTAGATTGTCTCCTCTTCCATGATTGTCTTCACTTCCATGATTCCATGCCTCTCAGGTATTACTGGGCTTGAACTTTTATTATTATTATTTTTTATTTTTTTAAAGATTTATTTATTCATACAGAACTGGGGTACAGGCCAGAGGCTCAGGGGCAGCGAGAAGCTTCACCAGAGACAGAGTGGGGAGGAGAACAGGCAGATCAACGAAGTACACTGCTGAGGGGAGCAGCGGGTGGGTCAGGAGAGGTCTGCCAAACATGTGGTCACCTCCGGGGCAGGCGGGGATCGAACTCATGCGGAAGTGCCTTTAGCTTCTCAGGGCTGTGCTTTAACCCACTGCGCCACCAGGGAGGGTCTGAACTTTTATTTTCAAGGGAATAAAAGCCAAATTACAAATACAACATTGGGTGCAAAGGTGAATATGCATCTAAAATCATAGTAAGAATTGCAAAGATCAGAAAAAAAAAATAAATTCCGAGATACTTCTAGAATCTGTTCTATTTTTTATGCATAACTTTTGTCTGCACTTCTTCATGTATCAATGATTTGTAAGCTATAAGGAGACAGATTTATTTCAGACTTTCCATAGGTCATATTTTAATTTAGATTTTAGAAAATATTCTTGTAGGTTTATAAACTGTTACTGGTCATGTCATAAAACATTTTAGTGCAGTCAAACTTGTAGAAAATGTTCATTTCTTTCATTTATAAGCTTCAGATTTAGGAGAATTTTCTCCAGACTAGTTTCTGGTTCTATATATTTCAAGTGATATTTGGCTGCTCCTACCCATCTACTTCTAGTATCAAACACCCATATACTTCTAAAGTGTATCTGGCCTTCTCCTTTCTGTGCTCCAAATTTGCAATCATCCACTCTTTACTGGTCTTTTCCATGTAGGCAATTTCTGCCCCACAGAAAACACATATAAATTCTACCATGCTTGAAGTACTCATTTGAACACTAAGAGAGATGTTTTAAACTTTATAGCACCTTTTAATAAAGTTAAGGCACAATGAAATTATATGCCTTGAACAAGAAAAATGCAGATTATTCCACCTTTAATATTTTCTCTCTTAAAAATATGTCTAATGGATCATCAACATACAGATCTAATTTTCATAATTTGTCTGGAATCACACTCAGTGACCTACATAAGTAGAAAGGCAAAGCCTAATTTGCTAGTTATCAAAAATAAGGAAAATAAAAACATTTGAGAAACAAACTAAATAAGACAATGTCAGTAACAAATAACTACATTAAATGTATGTACACATACACCTGTCAAAGTCTTTATATAGAAAGTACAACACATAGACATATCCAGTCATGCAGTGCTGCTCCACTGAGATCTTACTGTAAACATACTACTAAAACAAGAGTTCCCAGGCAAATGGACAAACTGCTGAGATAAGCATGGCACTGACATATCTATTTGCCTTCAGTTGCTAGGATTCAGTGTGCCCATTCTCCTCTTAGCTTTTAAACATGCAGCTCTGGTAATCATGAAGATCCCATTTTTAAAAGACCGCTAGACTGCTTGGTACAGGAAAATGTTTTAAATTTAAGCCTCTGGTAAGAAAACAAATGTTAAGTGAAAGTTTTTTTTTTAATCTTTTTTTTTTTAATTTATTTATTCATACAGAACTGGGGTACAGGCCAGAGATGCGGAGGGTGAGAGGATTCACCAGACACAGAGTGGGGAACAGAAGAGGCAGATCGACGAAGTACACTGCAGAGGGGAGCAGCGGGCGGGTCAGGAGAGGTCTGCCTCGCCACGTGGATCTCCTCCAGGGCAGGAGGAGATCGAACTCATGCGGAAGTGGCTTAAGCTTCTTTGCGCTTTTCTTTAACCCGCTGGGCCACCAGGGAGGGCCGAAAATTTTAATTTTTTTACCAAACAACAAACCAATTTCAGTAACATGAAATGAAAATAACAACTTCATACTTTCAAGGTGCTATCATAGAACAAATACTCGAAGCACAACTTAAAAGGGGACATCCAAAAAGTTTTGAATCTATGTTACAGAAATCTTTATTATCTTGCATAGTTAAAAAGAGGAAATTAGGCTCTCCCTGGTGGCATAGCGGGTTAAAGCACTGCACTAAGAAGCTAAAGCCACTTCACCATGAGTTCAATCCCCGCCCTGGAAGTGATCCACATGGCGTGGCAGATCTATCCCAGCCGGGCTGCTGCTTCCCTCAGCAGTGTACTTCTTTTTTTTTAGATTTTATTTATTTATTCATACAGATCTGGGGTACAGGCCAGAGGTGCAGGGGTAGTGTGAGGATTCACCAAATACAGAGCCGGGAGCAGAATAGGCAGAACAATGAAGTACACTGCTGAGGGGAGCAGCGGGCGGGTCAGGAGAAGTCTGCCATGCCATGTGGATCAACTCTGGGGCAAGGATCGAACTCGCACTTAAGCCGCTGAGACTAGCTTGCAGTGCTGCGTCCTAACCCATTGCACTACCAGGGAGAGCCCCAGCAGTGTACTTCTTCAGTCAGCCTGTTCTTCTCCCCACTCTGTCTCTGGTGAATCCTCTCACAGACCCTGTACCTCTGGCCTGTACCTCAGTTCTGTATGCAAAAATAAATAAATCTTTAAAAAAAAAAAGAGGAAATTAATGGTGATGAAATTTCCTAATGTTTCAATTAGCATCCATTTTACCCACAGAGTTATAATTATAAGGTTACATGTAAACCAATTAGTTACTAACAAACCAAATTGTAATGCCAGTGATAGACAGACTCTGAGAAGAGGCGATAGGAATCTATTAGGTAAATAATAAAATGATTCTTATGATAACACAATGATATAGACATAAACAACTTCTTTATATGGAAAAGCAAAAGAATAAAAGTGATTTGGGAGGCCTCCCTGATGGTGCAAGGATTAAAGTCTCAGAGCTATCAAGCTATTGCAACCATTGCAACATGAGTTCAATCCCTGGCAAGGGAGCTAAACCACATGGCATAGCAGACCTCTCTTGTCTTGCTTGCTACTCCCCTGAACAGTATATTTCAGTAGATCTGCCTGTTCTGCTTCCCACTATGTGTCTGGTGAATCCTTTCATCTCCCACACGTCTGGCCTACACCCCAGCTTTTGTATGCATAAACAAATAAGAAAACTAAGTCTTTAAAAAGAAAACATTTTGAAAAAAAATACTGGAAGACTCACAATTCACAATTACTGCCTTAACAGTAATCAAGTCAGTAATTATAGCAAAGAGAAAGGCACATTTATTACTGGGCCAAAAACAAATCCACATAAATAAGGCAAACTGATTTCTGACAAATAATGCCACTCAGTGAAGAAAGAAGAGTTTTATAGCAAATATCTAAGTAACATTAGAACAGCTATACAGAAAAAAATGAACCTAAATTTAACAGCATACAAAAATTGGCTCAAAGTAAATCCAGAGGTAAAGCATAAAACTATTAAGTTTAAAAAAAAAGTGAGATGATCGAGATCTGGTGTTAGGGGAAGAACTTTTAAGCATGACATCAAAAGCATAATCTGTAAAAGAAAAAATAAATTGAGCTTTATCAAAATTACAATCTTCTCTGAAAAACAGAGATGGGGAGAAGACATCTGTAAATCTCATATCAGCAAAAAATTTGAAGATTTTATGTCCATACTTCACCAAAAAAGGATCTACAGTTGCAAATAAATACAAGAAAAGATACAAAAAATCACCAGCTAATAGGGAAATGTGAATTAAAACTATGAGGTGCCAATACCTATTAGAACAATCAAAATAACACAAGTACTAGTGTGCATGAGAAGTTACTGAAACTTTCATGCATTGCTGGTTAAGAGTGAAAAATAGCACAGTCACTGGAAAACAATCTGGCCACTTCTAATAAAATTTAATGTACTTACCATATGACCCAGTAATCATACTGTTAGGTATTTACCCTAGATAATACAAATGTGTGTTTTCACAAAAATTCTATGTACTTTATAATCAATAAAATTCTACTGATAGTTAACAAAACTGGAAAACCATCCAGATACCCTTCAACAAGTGAAGGATTAAGTACAACCAATGATCTACTACTCAGCAATAAAAAGGAATAAACCAATGCGTGCAGTTTGGAATATAATTGTATCTCACTTCATCAATATGATGTACAAATATACTTTCAAACATCCCCAGTCTTTTCTTCAACACTTCCCTGGGTATACCAGTCATTATCTCATGAGTTAACCTATTTCAACTTAAGCAACTTTACATGATCAAACAACATTCTCATAGTAATCTAGAACCTGTCTATCTTTAATATACAGTGGTGTTAATTTGGACTCCAAGGTTTCTGTGAAAATAAGAAAATTAATTCCTATTTCATGTGGCAAGCTTTCAAATATTTAAAGACAGCTATATCTTTTAAAGCCAGTTTGTTTTTTTTAAAAAATGCAAAATTTATTGAGTGTTTGCTGGGATCTGCACTAATTTATATGAATCACTCATTTAATCATTTTTATATTTCTATGATAAAGTAAGTAAAACTGCTTATTTTACAAATGAGAAAACTGAGGCCTGGATTAGGTAACTTGCCTAAAAATCATGAAGCAGGAAAGCAATGGTGCCAGATTTCAAAGATGGACAGTTTCACCTCAGTCTACATTCTTTTTTTTTTTTTTTTTTTTGAGATTTATTTATTTGTGCATACAGAACTGGGGTACAGGCCAGAGGCTCAGGGGCGGTGAGAGGCTTCACCAGAGACAGAGTGGGGAGCAGAACAGGCAGATCCACGAAGTACACTGCTGAGGGGAGCAGCGGGCGGGCCAGGAGAGGTCTGCCGTGCCATGTGGGCAGGCGGGAATCGAACTCATGCAGCAGTGGCCTTAGCTTCTCAGTGCCGCGCCTTAACCCGCTGCACTAATTTATATGAATTAGTGCACTAATTTACATGAAATCTTTTTTTTAAAAGATTTAATTTATACACACAGACCTGGGGTACACCACAGAGTGGGGAGCAGAACAGGCAGATGTACGAAGTACACTGCTGAGGGGAGCAGTGGGCGGGTCAGGAGAGGTCTGCCGCGCCATGTGGTCACCTCCAGGGCGGAGCATCCAACTAACGCAGAAGCGGCTTGCGGCTAGCTTGCAGTGCTGCACCCCCAGGGAGGGCCTTGTTTATACTTTATGGCATTTCCCCCTTCTACTAAGCCCCAAGTTTTTAGGTGGAAAAATGCTTTATTCATCTTGGAATCTCCCAAATCATTAACTTCTACCCTATAGCCCTGTTTCAAGAATAAGTGGGGAAAAAATTCACTGAAACATAAAAAAAATATTAGTAACATAGAAAATTATATGGAACACAAATTACAGCTTTTGTATATGTTCAAAAATAGTCTACTTAATAAAGTTAATCTACTTAATTAATCTACTTAATAAAGGTCAGAACTGTGGACATTCCTGGATACAGGCTATCAACTTGGAAAGAAAACGAGGGAGTTGCCAGGGTACAAAAAATATCCCTCATTTTTATCTGAGTTTTATGTGTGTATACATATATATGCATGCTATGTGTATACAAGTGTTACATGTGTGTAGACAAATGTAAAAGTTGTGTGTGTATACCAAAGTGTGCATACAAATGTAAAAGTAAAATACTATATGGTTCCATCTATTTGAAAATCTAAAGTCATTAAATTCATAGAAAAAAATTATCTAAGGACCTAGTATTTCTTCACTTTACAGGATGTTTAGTGTATCTCACTTAAAAAAAAAAGTCTATATTTGGTTGCTCATGTTCAACCATTATGGGATCACCCATAATTGGCATTTTATAGTCAAAAATTTGAGACAATTCTAAATTTATCACAGCTGAGTGGACAAGTCAATTGATAATGTTCATGTAATGGAATACTACAGCCTTCAGGGCAAGGAAGGAACTATTTACAGTCATACAGATGAATCTCCCAAACAATATTAAAAGAAGACATCAAATGGAAAGCATACAATTTTAACTTGTACCCTCTCTTTGTATAACTTCAAAAATACTTCAAAACTAAACTGTAATCTTTTAGGGGCACATATTTAGTGGTATGATTAAAGAAAAGTAGTGGTACTATTATAATCAAATTCAGAGAGGTTCCTATCTTGGTAAGGATGGTTGCAGGCCAGGTGTAGTTTCCTGGAGCTCTGACTGTAGGTAATTATATAATGGCCAATTTCAATTAGCTTGGTTAGCTAGCTTCCTGGCCCACTGTTGATAATCAGTAATAATTTGGGAAGGGGGGAGGCTTGTTAAACATAAATAACAATAAAAAGTAACAGGAGAGAGCAAAAAAAAATTATTAAACATCAAGTAAAAATACAAGAAACATTACTTAGTAATGGCAAAGAGACTTCATAAGCCCTTCTTGGATCACTTAGTAATGGCAAAGAGACTTCATAAGCCCTTCTTGGATACCTCAAATCTGTCAGCTTTTAAGGATTGTAAAACTACTATGTTAAGATACTACTATGTTAAGATAATATTCAAAATAATATAGTGACAGTTAGACTAAATGAAAAAAATCAATCACAAAATGATAAACACCTTCGGGTTTATCATTCATCACCATAGGGTTCCATCTATATGAAAATCTAAAGTAGTCAAATTAATAGAAACAGAAAATAGAAAGGCAGTTAACAGGGCCTGGGAGGAGGGGGAATAGAGAGTTATTGTTTAATGGGTATGGAATTTCAATTTTGGAAGAGAAAAAGTTCTAGATATGGCTGGTGATGACTGCACAATCATGTGAATGTACTTCATGTCATTAAACTGTACATTTAAAAATGGTTAAAATGATAAATTTTGTTATATACGTTATAGTAACAGTAATAAACTGTATTAACTTCTTTTGTGATTATACATTCCAAAGGGAGATTTATTTTACAGTTCCTCCAAATTCCTCTGTCAAAGCCAAGATAGGTATCCCATCTCCAGGGCCATATTTATTCTCATTTATCCCTGAGACTGGGAAACTAGCAATTTGGAGTCTCAGCACTGTGCAGGGATTTAACAAAATTTATCATTTTAAACATTTTTAAATGTACAGTTTAGTGGGAGTGCAAACTGGTCCAACCACTATGGAAAGCTGTGTGGAGGTTCCTCAGTCTACTAAAAATGGAGCTACCATATGATCCAGCAGTCCCACTCCTAGGGATCCACCCAAAGGACACAAAAACATTAATTCAAAAGCATACATACACACTATATTTATTGCAGCACTATTTATAATAAGTAAGACTTGGAATCAACCCAGATTCCCGAAAATAGACCAATGGATCAAGAAGATGTAGTGTGTGTTTGTGTGTGTGTGTGTGTGTGTATGCAGTGGGGTATTATTCAGCAATCAAAAAGATTAATTAATGCCATTTACAGCAACAAAGATGGAACTTGAAGGGATTATGTTTAGTAAAATAAGTCAGAAGGAAAAAAAATACTGGATGATTCACTTATAAAAAGAATATAGGGGATCAAGGAAGAAAGTAAAACAAAAAACCAACCATATATAACAAAAATAAACAGACAACTATAAATCAGAGACATTTTGCAGGGGAGGGGGGAGGAAAAGGATTAATATGAGGTGAGAGGAACACAAGGAATGATGGTGATGGTGTATGGGTGAACTGGTGATGGAAATTCTATGAGGACTATACCTGAGAAAAGAAAGCATACATTGTAAGGGGGGGGGTTAATTAAATTAAAAAGTATATATGTGGCTTGGGGTCAAGAAGATTATATTTCTTTAATTTTTTATTATTAGTTATTTCTTTACCTACTCACTACCCAAGCCCAACCCTTTCTTTTGTCAATTCACAAATTTATTGTTTTTTAGTCCACAGAGTATACACTGATCACTTCTTTGAATTTATTTTTATTACTTCTTAGAGATTTATTTCTATTTATTTATGCATACAAGAACTGGGTTGTAGGCCAGAGGTGTGGGAGATGACAGCATTCACTAGAGATAGAGTGGAGAGCAGAACAGGTAGATCTACTGAAATACATGGCTGAGGGGAGCAGCGGGCGAGACAGCAGCAGTCTGCTGCGTCATCATGTAAGTCAGCTCCTGGCCAGGGGTCAAACTCATACAGCAGTGGCTGGCTAGAGCTCAACAGTGCTGAGACTTTAATCCTTGTGCCACCAGGGAGGCCCTGAAATAGTGTTAGTTTGATCAGAGTAAACATATATTTACAAATTATTTATCATTTTAGTATCTCTGCAATCTGGCATATGTAAGACAATTTATAAATCTACATTAACTTGGAATAAGCTTTTTTTTTTCAGCATTTCCTACCCATGATTCTTCAGACATTTGAAATATGCTCTCATACACCTTTTCATTATTCCTTTAATAAGTAACTCCATCCAATTCAAAATGTTCTATTCTCCAAACACATGGAATTGACAGAGATTTTTAATACTCTCTCTAGTTACTGATGCATCAGTAAGATACAGAAATCATAAGGGCAGAAAAGATATGACAAGACCATTTACTACCTTTTGCCTACAATGTTCCAGCTAACAAATATTGTACCTAACAATATTTTGTAATTGTACAAAATATTTTGTACAATATTTTGTAATACATATAATTTTCAAGCGCACAATACACTTATGAAAACCACAAGTTAGGTTACATTCTTTGACCACAGGTAACTAAACAAGAAATCAACACAATAAAATAACTGGAAAACCTGCATATGATGACCATGTTTTAAAAAATTTCTAAGCAACATGTTAGGCAAAAAGGAAAATAAAAGTGCTTAGGACACATTAAAACTTGTGAGATTCAACTAAAACAATATTTAGAGAGGAAAGTATAATCTTAAAAACATATGCTAGAAAAGCTCAAAGCCAGGAAAATAACAAGAAAGTAAATTCAAAGAAATACTAACCTGTATTTCAGCCAATATAAATTAAATAAGAAGCAAGCACCATACTAAAGAACTGTTTTGTTTTTAAAATCAAATAACAAACTTCTAGCAAGGTTAAGACACAAAGGGAAGAAAAACTACAAATGATAGTAGGAATAAAAGAGAGACCATAAATGCAGATGCTGAATACACTATCCAGACAATAAAAAGATTATGAACTAAAAATTTACATCAAATAAATTCCTAGAAAATACTATTTAAAACACTTCATCAAAACCAAATTCTTCTCTAAATTGTTCAAAATATTTAATGTAATGCCAATCAAAATCCCCAAAGGATATTTTTCTGTAGAACTTAACAAGTTAGAACTTAAAATTTTAAAATTTTCTAAAATTATTTTGAAAAACAAAGCTTTAAAAACAACTAATACACTTAGTAGAAGAACAGGATGAAGGGACTGGCCACATGTGAAGTCTTATTATATAAAGTTACTTATTATTAAGACATTATGGCATTAATATAAAGTACACATCCCAATCAACGAAACACAAGTGTGCACTAAAGACTCACACAGATATTGAAAACTCATACATGAGTCAGCACTGCTGATAGAGAATACTTTTCAAAAAATTAAATTGCCATTTACCCATATGGATTAAAAAAGAGATTGCATCTCTAAATTCTGTCATACATATAACCCAAAGCTAGATAGTAAAAAAGCATTTGAAAGGCATAATTTTAAAAAGAAATGCCATTTTATAACTACTAGTCTAACAAAAATTAAAGTCAGAAAACAGGAATCATTTGTTTGAGGTCATTTTTATTCACTGCTAGTAAAAGCAAAAATGCTACAAACCTATTTAACAGCAATTCAACTTCCCATAGTATCCAAGTTTTGAATATGAGCATACCTTGCAACTCAACAATTCTACTTCTAGATACACATACATGCCAAGAGACATTTACATGAATTTTCATAGCAGCAATGCACATAATAGGCAAAAGAAATGAAAATCACCCAACCATCCACCATGAACAGTAGAATGCATAAATTTTACTATCATTAAACAATGAGCTACTATACAGCAATGAAAAAACCCAAGCCACAAGTATCCATATCAATATGGAATCTCAGAAAACATCAAGCAAAAAAAGTTACAGAAAAATTCACATATGATTCATTTTAAAGATAAAAACTAAGCAATACTAACAATTTTTAGAACTATTCATGAGGGTCATAATTATAAAAATGAACAAGGGAATCAATAATAAAAAATAATGAGGATAGAACTGTTATCACTGGGGCAGAAAGAAAGGAATGTAAAAGAGGTTATAAGAATTCAAAGAAAATGAGCTGTGGATACATGACTTTCTTTTTTTATTTTCTTCTATAAGCCGTATAAAAGTATACATGTGTATAGATTTTTATATATTTCTTATTAAAAAGTTAAATACTATGTAAATTTAAGTCAAACAATCTACTCTAAATGACAGAGGAGGGGAAAACCTATACAAATAACATATCTGCTAGATAAAGCAATACTGAAGAGAAAATTCTAGGTTTTAAATAAAAAAAGAAAAATACATTCCTCTGCACTGAGTTCAAGAACAGGCTTCTAGCAATCACTCCAACATGTATCAGCTTAAAAAATTCCAGTGCTGTAAATTGTCAGGAATTATCCACAGATAGAACTAAGTTCTCCCAAAGTTTTGTATCACCGACACAATTGTTTGGTTTCTTTTGTTTCAGTTGAATGCCCTTAATTACGTAGGCAATAGTCAGGTTACTTCCATTCTCCTTACCCTCTCCCCTTCTTTCTTAACATACAGCATAAATGTTTGTTGCTCACCTCTAAGGCACTTGAGTTTGAGATCAGCTGCATCCTTCAATTCACCCTGAGATAACTACACTAGGTAAACCAAATTTATCTCAAAGTCGTTATGAACTCTGTGATCTTAAAAGTCCCTTCTATCTCCCACCATTATTCCAACTACCTTTAATGAGGTACATCATTTGTCACCTAGTTGGAAATAGGTGGCAAAATTCAATACTGTCTTAAAATACTATGACTACAGGTACATATACTATTCAGTGAAAATACAAATAGACTAGGAGTGAAACCTACGTTCTCATCCATGTGTTCCAACACTACCTCGCTTTATTTATAAACGGTATTTTTGTCTCTCTGGAAATAATTTCTTCCTATTCAATGGGCATATTTCAATTAAATAAACTCTTAGTCTCTTCTACATCAATACAAACATTTACGGTGATTTTGAAATAAACTTTTTTCAGCAAATATATATTCTCCTTCTTGGGACAGAGTCTAGAATGCCTGAGAATGTGCTAGGAACACAGAATTACTGAGTAACTGAAAGTGGGAAAGAAAAGAGAAGGGCCACTGAGGAGGATGAAAAAGTCTGAGGACAAGTTTCATAATTTCACTTAGAAATGGCATTGTACCTTCCAGCAGCATGGGATAACACAAACTATGGATATATTACTATTTTGGTGGTATAATGAAAATGTTCTATTGCACAACATTAGTGTTTCACATCATTTGTATTTTTATATATGGTCAACTCTTCTATAAAGGTATTTTGTTCTCAACTTACACATTAATTTGAATATCATACTACGCCTAAATGTGGTCTGATTTGTTCTTTAAAGGAGATTTCAACCAAGGTAAGTGAAAAAAAGCAGAAGGAAAAAATAAAGATGCAGATGTCAACATAAGCAGTCCTCAAACAGGGAAGAGAACCAAGGAAGGAGGAAGGGAGGGAGTGTCCATAGTCATAGTCAAGAAAGAACTAAACAGCAGGCTAAGTAAGACATTGCAAACTTAGGGACAGGGGCATAAATTTTACCCTGTGAACAACCAAAAGCCATAAGAGATACTTAAAAGAGTGAGTCTTCTGAGACAGTATCTCTGAAGATTAACTGATGGCAGAGTACCTATGATATTTACAAAACAGAGCACAAAATTCTTCTGTAGGCTGTATTTCTTGACAAAATATTAATACAAAATTAGAGTAAAACTCACTTGAAATCATAAAATAAATTTCACAAAGGCCACAGTATCCTTGGAAAAATTAAGGGTAGGATATGACTTGCAAATTCCTTAGGGAAGTAAATAATCACCTAACTTTTTTTTTAAGCCTTCACACTACATGTGTATGTATACATTTTTCAAATAAAATTAACACTTGAAATTTTATTTATGGTCCTTAAGGCCACAGGATTTTAAAATATTTACTTAACCATTTAGGAAGCACTTAGCATTTTAGGTATAGAAAAATATCTCACACACTGAGTCACACCTTTCAAAACCTCACTTACCTATGTTATTTAGCTAGCCTATCACATACAAAATAATCTAGATGAAAAGCTGAAAACTACATTGTAGAATGTACAATTAAAATGGTATAGACATGTAGTTTGTTAAATTCTAGTCAAACTTCTATGTTGACAACAGATTTTAATAACTTCCTATTATTTTCATCTGACTCCTGATATACTACAAAATTAGTGACTCTTTCCATTCCACCAACACAGAGCATAGTCAACAGTAACTAGATTTAAAGTTTAAATCCTTTACAGTGTTTGTTAGGAGAAAAAAAAGAAGAAGAAGAACAGACATACATATCGCATTGACAGCAAATAGGATAAATCTAATCATGAAAATCAAGTATTTTACAAACATATGCCATTAATTTTCAACAGAGCCTAGTGTCTAACTCAAGTTAAGAATTACTTTAGGTGTTAATAAAAATGTTTAAATCCTTACAGAAAGTAAAGTGTAATAATTCTGTTATCAATCTCAAAATGAAAATTTCTCTCCACTTCAAAAATATAAAATATTTGCTTATCTTTTCCAGTTATGCACCTTAAAAAAAAATAAATGCTAGCAGTGTCAACATCACAGATAATAAATCTACATGAACTACTAACTTGTAATGTTTTATTTATACTTCACAAAAAAGTGTAAACAAACTAAAAGAAGTATATTCTAAAACTGGGAAGTATTACAGAATTCATCTACTGGAATACCCTGATTTGACACAACAGTGACACTCAGAAACACTGACTTTTCCAAAATTACAGTAAAACCAAGACTTCTACTCTTGAACTGTTGCTTATGAGCCCAGAGCATTTCCCCCTATATCAGGTTCTAAACAAAACCTGTTTGTGTTCCTTCACTTTCTGAAACAAGAAAGGGATTTTACAATGTGATAGACAAAATGCAGCACTTCAAAAGTTAGAAAAATCTCAATCTTTTACTTCTGTAAAAAGTGTACGAGTTCCCTCTCAATTTCTTTTAATATAAAATACATGCAAACAAAATCACAGATCCATGGTTAAACTTGAGGAACACTCATAAGCAGAAAGTCATCTTATAATCACTGTTCAATTAAAATATCTAGTTATTATCAGTAATACAAAAATAGTTCACTGCTACTGA
Source organism: Condylura cristata (assembly GCF_000260355.1). Lineage (NCBI taxonomy): Eukaryota > Metazoa > Chordata > Mammalia > Eulipotyphla > Talpidae > Condylura > Condylura cristata. The sequence goes on from NW_004567116.1 coordinate 29,415,562, forward strand.
ACATTAAATAGCCATTCTAAAACCTTGAATTATTATATATTTAAGACAACCAAATGCTCCTATTCATAGTTGAATGTGAATAAGAGTTTTCTGCACTAAGAAAACATGCTCCCTTTAAAAGTACAAATTTCATTTTCTTCTAATACAACTAACAAAAGATAGCACAGCAACACTGCATCTAGTTAAAGGCTGAAAAAGGTTGCTGTGCTTGAAAGAGCATCACACTAGGATTAAGACCAGGAATTTTCAATTTATAAGACAACAGTCATAACCGACTACATCACCATTCAATTAGAATGTGTGAAACTATAATGCTGTTAAGTTCAGGAAAACTGTCCACAAAAGTGCTAAAACACTTTTCCAGCATAAAAAAAATGCAATTTATTCACACAGTCAATCATACAATACTATTCTAATCTATGAAAACAGCTGATAATACTTTGCTCCACAGTGAATCCACTCAAAGTCATCTTTCTCCCAATACACATTTTTCTAAGTACTGTCTATTATCAATAGCAGCAGACTGAGAAAACAAAAGACATCACTTTTGAACAGCCTTTCAAGCATGTGACCAGGTAACTACAGACCACAAAAGCAGCCTCTCAAAACACTTTTCAGGAAGCAGAGTGCTGTCTCACTGGAACACTATGCAGCAGTGTTAAGCACGTCATAAAAGCAATGTAGTAGCTTGTAGGTTATATTTAAAGAGAAGGCAAAATAAAGAAAAGCGCATCAGATATAAAAGAAACTTTTCTTCCAAATATATGGGGTCCCAGTGTAAAAACCATAGTGCTATTCACAAAGTTTGTACAGATGACGGCTCTTAAACAAAACCTTTCTAGCTGCTCAGAACACAGCACTGAAAACTGAAAATTCTCGGTTCAAATCCGCGCTTTGATTTACTAGATGTATGAAGTTGGGTAATTTCTATGAGTGACTCTTTGCTCATCTCTAAATTGAAGCTAATGTCCTACATCATACAGGGTTTCTGAAAGGACTGAAGACAATATATACAAAGTGTTTTGCACTGAGTAAATGTACAATGAATAGTAGTTACTGAGTCTGGTGATGTAGACAGTTAACATTTGCTAGGCTATATAAAGGTAGAAATTCATCCCCTGAGGATGATTTCAATTTCTTAAAAACAAAAACATATAAATCTACAGGGGAAAATGGAAATGCTTTTGGCAACTTTCCAAACATTACCAAGTTTAAAGGTTAAATTGTTACAACATTTCTCCTAATTATGCAACAAATACACAAGACTATGAGTTAGTCTGTAAAAGATTATATTAGCCTATATAGCTAAAATGGGGGTCAGTGGGGGAAGATGAGAGAGTGAGAAAAGGGAAACCTCTGAAAAATTACGTCCAAAAGTCTTTTCGTCTTAATTAGCAAGGCTCAATTCCAAACTGATCAATGTGAGATCTCAGAATTCTCCATTCAATTGCCAAAATAATGGAACCACACTGATTAAAATTAACACACACAGCCACTTGTTCTTATAACTGTATATTATCTTTGGGGAGCCATCAGCATTATAAAGGCAAAAGATAAGTGGCACCAAAAAGAAACCCACTAGACTAGCGAAGGTGGGAGCAGTTAATCTATCAATATTAAACCGCAAATTAAGTTCACACCCGCAGAAAGTCTTTTAAAGGTGCAATATGATTAACCTATTTCATTCCTATGATTAACCTACTCACTTCTATTGAAGATAAAGGGCACTCTCCACTTTTCTTTAAAAAGGGCTCCCTGTATTTCGGAGTTCTTTCCAGAATAAAACTTTTTTCACCCTGAAGTTAACATGCTTTCCAATACACCATTTCAACTGGGGGCTTGATGCCATTAACGCGCGCTCACTTTGCTACAAACCTTGCTTTCTGGTGACCTACCTGTTCTCTGGAAATGCAAGGCAGCGAAGGTCTCCTGAACATTTTGCAACTTCCAGTGTAACTGGCTGAAGTTTCTCCGAACGACACGCAGCTCGACCTCCTCCGGGGTCTGATCACAGGCACTTTTTCTTCCCCGGCAGTGGACAACCGAGGATGATGAGGAGCTTCCCTGATGTGAAACAAGTGATCCAACCCCAGGGCCAGCAGACAGCCAGCGCCCCCGGCCAGGCAGGAGAGCAGCGGCCGAAGGGCAGCAGGCAGCGACCCGAGGCTGGTGAAGGAGACCCACCAGACGAAGCTGGCAAAGAGCAGCACCACGAAGCTGTGCTGGACCCTCCCCGGCTGCGCGAGCGTCAGCAAGCCCACGAGGACCAGCACCAAGAACAACCTGCCCGCCACCGCCGGGGGCGAAGGGGGCGCGGGGTCCCCGGCGTCTCCGTTCCCCTCGGGCCAGGACCACCATGGCCACACCAACAAGTCCCCCAGGTAGCAGCAGGCGGGCAGCGCCAGGAGCCACCAGGAGTCGCCGCCGCCGCTCCGGCCCGGCCCGGGGCCCCGCTGGGTCCGGGTCAGGAAGCAGGTGAGGAAGAAGAAGGCACAGGCGATGCTGAACAGGGGGCTGAGGCAGAGCGAGCACACGCTCAGCAGGGTCCGCAGCCCCGCGGCCCGGGCAGCCCAGCTCTCCCGCCCCGAGGCGAGGAGCAGGGCGAGGACAAAGGCGGCCAGGGCGCCCAGCAAGAGGCGCGCCCGGGAAAAGGGGGAGCCGCGCCGCGGCTGCTGGGGGGAGGTCGGCGGCGGCAGCAACAGTTCCACGTTGCAGAAGCGGCAGAGGTGAAAGAAGAAGCCGCGCGGTGGGTCCTGCCGCAAGGGGCTCACGCAGCTCTTCACGTAGCCGTTCCGCAGACTCTCGGGGGGCGAGCCGGCCCCGTCCGGCGGCTGCGGGTACCGCATGGCTTTGGCGTCTCGCTCGCTCCTCATGGCCGGGACTCGGGGTGGCCGCGGGACACTGCTCGTCCCGCGCGGACCGCCGCGGCCGGACGCGCTCG
>NW_004567116.1:29418827-29454846 GCF_000260355.1 Condylura cristata
CGCGCGCTCCCGCGCCCCGTACCGGCGCCGCCGCTCGCCCCGCGGGTGAGTGGACGCGAGCTGGGGACCCCACCGACTGGGCGTGCCGGGACAGGGTACAGCCGCCCAGACCCCGCCGGCTGTGGGAGAGGCGAGCCGGGTCCTCTTCGGATGGCAAGTCCGCCTTCCCGGGACCCAGACGCGCAGGTTGCCTTTCCGGGTAAGTTAGAGACTCCCAGCCAGGCTCCGGCGGATCTCTCTCCGCCGAGTCTAGGGGAAAGAGGGCGTTGTGGTACCCAAAAGGGCGACTAGTAGGGAAACGACTTGAGAGGGGAGGTGGCAGGTCCTGTCTCCACCGCATTCGAGTTCAGAGCGGGCCCTTGGGCTGTCCCAGCCAAGCTGTGACCCGGAGAGGACCTGACACCACCTCGGGTTCGGAAAACAAACCCAAATCGCTGTGCCTAGGTCACCCCTCCAGGATGATTCTTGGGCCCTGAGCAGGCCCAGGATCCCTGCGGTGACGCCTAGGGAGGTGCGTGCCAGTGGCATGCTCTTCTCTGAGCGCATCCAAGTAAATATCTTTCTCAAGAACATCATCACAGATGAGGAGCTAACACTCTTGCCATACATACCCTGGTCCACATCTTGTATCTCCCTCCCACAAGCACAGAAAATCTGCTGTTGCCGTTCTTTCCACAAGGAACGCTTTCCCCTGTAACAGCTTTCCCCTGTAACAGCGGCAAGTTTTCCGGAGGGGGGTGGGACGATCAGGAGTCCTCCCCAAGACTGTTTCCCAGCTTGGATAGGCTGGCAGAGAAAGAAGCCAAATAAGATGCTATCTCTGAATTACGGCTGAAACTAGCAACACGTAGGAAACGCTGACTTGAAAGCAGGGAGAACTTTGCTTATACCAAAGGGACTGCTCTGGAATCTAACCAATCATAACTGCCTTAGAGAGTGAACTGTGTTTCCCTCCACCGAAACTCTCCCTTCAAGCTCCTGAGAGGCCTGCATTTCTCAAAGAGCTAATTCCACATTTTTCCAGGGAGATGAGAAACCTTACTGTGTGGTAAATCCCACAAACAGGCCCATTTTTTCACCAATTAATCTCTGCCCACAGCCCATGACCTAAAACAGACCATTTTCTTATATGGTCATAGTTCACATACACAGCAGAAATCGCTAAGAAATAAACACAAGAATTTGACGAGGATGAAAAGGGACCAGAAATCCCTTTCTTTTTCTATTTCGTGGATAAAGAAAAAGTATTGAGAGTTTTAGGATCCCTGAGGCAAATGCTTGCCCTAAAAGATTAAAAAAAATATGGGCTCTTTTCCCAACTGTAACAATCGAATTTCCAATTTTTTAAATTTTCATTTCAACAGAACTCAACAAACATTTTACAATTAATATGCAGTCACTACCAATGGAAGGAAGAAATTTAATGGATGCATTTGAGCTTTTGCAGAAGTCAAAACTAGCACCAGCATTACTGGAAATGCCCATTACAAATCCTCATAGGAAATAATAAATTGATTTGAAAATTAGAACAAATGCAGATTAAAGTTTTGTTATTATTATTTTTTTAAAGATTTATTTTATTTATTCGTACAGAACTGGGGTACAGGCCAGAGATGCAGAGGGTGAGAGGATTCACCAGACACAGAGTAGGGTACAGAACAGACGGACTGACGAAGTACACTGCTGAGCGGAGCAGCTGGCGGCTCAGTCAGGAGAGGTCTGCCTCACCATGTGGATCTCCTCTAGGGCAGGCGGGGATCAAACTCATGCAGAAGTGGCTCAAGCTTCTCTGTGCTGTGCTTTAACCCACTGCGCCACCAGGGAGGGCCTAATTATTTTTTTTAACCTGGAGTTGTAGGGTGGTTATGGAAATAGTAGTAGATTAGAAATACAGTTTAATAGATTCCCTTTCTGGCTCAGCCATTCATATCTTGGCATTAAGCAGGTCTTACGACTTTTACAGGTCTCTTTCTTCTAAGTTGTAAAATGAATCAATTTAATTTAGATGACCTTTAAAGTCCCTTCTACTCTTTAAATCTCTGATTTCAGTTTGTCAGAAATTTATAGGCATCCACGAGATCAATGTTTCATATTACCAAGAGCTGCCTTTAAGTTATTTGTACCATCACACTGAAGCAAAATCTTAGTATTGATCAAAATAAAAGAATTTGTATCAAAGGGCTGGCATCCATATAACAGCATGCAAACATCCTTCTTCTTCCCAGTTCTCTACTGGCTTTCTTTCAGCTGTCTTCCCAGGTTTTTATGAGACCAAAATTTTCATTAATTTGTTATGAGAGTGTACCACCCCTAGCACCTAAGAGAAGTCTGAAATCAAATGTATCAAATGTAAGGACATGACAAACGACCATCAGTTTACTTCACTAAAAATATGCACAAAAGGAATGAGCTAGCTATGTTTATAGCAACTCCCTTCTCTGTTTATAGTCTTTGTCAAAGATTATTAGTAGGCTGCATTAGTTAGAATTCAAATTATTTAATTTTTTTTGCCAGATTTAAACATCCAGTAGAATAACTTAGCTCTTATCTCTAGATTTAAGAACATATGACCATTATTTTTGTGAAATAACCTAGTCACAGCACACCATTAGCTTTTCTCTCTCTACCCTAGCTTCATTTTACCTGATTCTGCCCCCTCACATCATGACCCATGCTCATTCCACTAGAATCATCCTCCCAGTTTGATGATCCATGACATGGAATCCTAGTGCTTACCACCCAATTCCTGAGTCATTCTTGTACATTGCAACCCCCTGTATATTCCTCTAATCTAAAAATGAGTCTTCTGTCTTCTGCTCCAAAAGACAGTTTCCCTATGTGCTCAGTTTGAAGGATGAGAATTTTAGGTTTTTTTCCTCCAACTTAAGTACCCACACCAAAAAATTGCCAATAACCCAGTTAAGTATGGAAGAAAACTCAGCCTGGCTATTTACAGATTCGGGGCCAAAAACACCCCTAAACATGAGTCTACTGCCTACGGATCCTACTGATAGACCTAGATACCACTGCCTGCCTATCTTTCTAGGCACACAGTGACAACTGAGATGTCCCAACTGGGCTGTTAGAACATATACTTTTCATCTGGGCCCTCTGGTGCTCATCATTGCAGAATTAAAAATTCCCCTCTGTGAATTCCCTTGGTTTGACATTGAAACTGCATCCAAAACAAGTGATCCTCATGTTGGGTCTTCTTTCCTTCCTATTTGCCCTGTCTTCTGATAAGATGACCCTAGGTCCTTAGTATCTATGCCTTCAACCATTTTTAAATCAGATGTAAAGAAAGTCCTTTTCTAGAGCAATATTCCCAGACATTCCCTTCCAAAACTGTTTTTCCATGGATCTTAGCAGCTACTCCTATTGATGACTGTTACAGTTAACTTGGAATATGAGTAGGAAGCGGTGATATAGGTGTTTGGGTGAGGGCTAGGACTCTGTTCAGTCATTTATACTGTTGCATGATGAGGAGTCCTGTGACTCCTCAGGATCTGACTCTTCTGCATGATTTATGAGCACTCTTTAAAGACTTGCGAAGAGCAGCTGAAAAGCAGTGGATAATGGTTACCAGTTCTTGGTGAGTTTTATTACTGTTCCCATTCTGCATTGTCACCTCTTAAACATGGTTTTCAAACATTTTTCAGTGGAAGCGTCATGCAAATGAAAGCTGAATGCTCTTGTTGAAACAGAGGTGACTGGAACAGTTCCTGACAACTACAAGACTACAAGTCCTACTCTGACCTGAAACCCCTTTTTGGAAACTTTGGCTAAAAAAAGAATGAAAGGAAACAGAGAGATAAAAATTTTAAACCTCTGAAATAGACCAGAAGTGGGCTTGAATTGGATTTGCTCAAACACTTACAGCTGTGTACTTTTTCTAAAGTGTCATCTTTTCACATTTCAGAAAAAAAGCAAGTTTAATTTCTTTAGCATAAGGACAATTTTTAATTAACTTCAAAATTTTAATTTTTAAATGTAAAGTTTTTAGGGCTAGCCAGTAAATAAGCCACTATCATTGAGATTCCAAATTCCTAAAGAGCTGTTCCTCTTTACATAAAAAGCCTACAAAGTTTTTGGAAGCATTAAAAAATTGTTTTAATTTTAAAAAATATATTCATGGGCCCTCCCTGGTGGCGCAGCGGGTTAAAGCACAGCACAAAGAAGCTTAAGCCACTTCCGCATGAGTTCGATCCCCGCCTACCCCGGAGGAGATCCACATGGTGAAGCAGACCTCTCCTGACGCGCCCGCTGCTCCCCTCAGCAGTGTACTTCATCGATCTGCCTGTTCTGTACCCCACTCTGTTCCTAGTGAATCCTCTCACCCTCCACATCTCTGGCCTGTACCCCAGTTATGTACGAATAAATAAATTAATTTAAAAAAATATTCATTATACCATTCTTCATTTTTGTACAATGTATGATTTCCCCATGAAACTCTCACCACCAACTCACCCATGCATCATCACCAGAGTCCCTTATTCTCTTCCCACTCCTGTCCTGGTCCTTCCCCTTCTTCTCCCCTACAGAATGTCTCTGATCTATAGTTGATTGATGATTTTATTTTTAATTTATTGTAGTTACTTATTTTTCTGATTCCTTTTTGGTTTTTTTCTACATTCCTCCTACAGGTGAGACCATTCGATATTTTTCCTTTTCTTTCTGGCTTATTTTGCTGAGCATAATCCCTACCAACTCATCCATATTGCTGCAAAGGGCATGAGTTTGTCCTTTTTGGTTGCTGAATAATATTCCATATGGTATATATACCATATATTCCTGATCCAGTCATCTATTTTTGGGCATCTGGGTTGCTTCTATAATTTACCTATTGTAAACTGCTGCAATAAACATAGGGGTGCAGGTGTCCTTTTGAATCAATATTTTTGTGTCCTTTGGGTAGATCCGTAGGAGTGGAATTGCTGGGTCACATGGAAGCTCCATTTTTTGTAGTTTGAGTACCTTCCACACAGCTCTCCATAATGGTTAGATCAGTTTGTATTCTCACCAGCAGTGTAGGAGAGTTCCATATACTCACCACCATTTGTTGTGAAGCATTAAAATTTTAAAGTAATGCCTGAAAAAATAAACCGGCTTTCCTCTGGCTAGAAAAGATCATCATTCTGCTTTCAGTGTATGCAGGCAATTCTGTCATCTAACTGTGCTAACAATACCTATTTCCTACCAGCTAATACTCATCTCAGAATCTGAACCTCACTTCAACTTATTCATCACAACAGACATTTATTGAACACCCACTATATGCAGAGCATTGTATTAAATGCTATTTAGAACATTTAAAAACTATAATGTTCTTTAGATGTGTCTTCCATCTGCAGCTTTATATGAGAGATAAGGCCTATGCACAGAAATTATTAAAGGAAACAGTGCTTCAGAGCTATTAAAAAATAAGAATCCTTCTTTTCCACCTTTTCCATAGTTTCCTCACTGTGTGGTTGTCTCAGTTTATTTTTACTATTTGTTTCTCCTCTAATGGGTCCAGTTCTCCACCCTGCGTATGTATGAATGGCTGTCTTTTTAACACTATCTTCTTTCCATCCAATTCCTCCTTCACCACTGTATGTAATTCCCTCACCTCTTTTACTTTCTCAATTCTATATTCCGTCCCCCAAACCAGTATTTAATTTCCCTCTCTTAAAGAGCTTTTTTTTTTTAAACTATCCCAAAAACTTGCTCAAGTTTACCCAGTTAGTAAGGATTGGGGCTAAGATCAGAACAAGAGTAGGCCAAAGCAGATTTAATGAGCTCACTAGATATCTGTCCAAGACATCGTATACAAATTTGTTTTAAAGCCCGAGAGCACTTCTTTTCTTGGTTGGAGTCTTACTGCCAGCCTGGCTCCACTGAGGCGTCCCTCAACAATGACTAGGCTCATTCTTCATCTCTCAACATTATGCTTCAATCTTAGTCTCCATTCTAGTGCTGTTTCTTGTCGTGTTTCTTGTGCTTGCTTTGATCTTCAACCCATGTCCAGGGTCTCGGAACTCCACTATTATATCCTGGACCTCCCCCACCGCCCTTTTGGCCAGCATCATGCCTGATTCTTTGTATCTTTTCTCCCAAATGTGCTGCATTTGGTGTGTCCTTGATCCAGTTGTCACACTTGAGTAGTCTCTTGAACCTGATCTGCACATCATAACCTTTATCCTGTCATTCCTGCTACTGTTCTAAAGCTGTTCCACAGGCTCAGCTGGACCTTAAATATCCTCTCTCTCTCTCTTTTGTAAAGATTTATTTATTTATACATACAGAGCTGGGGTACAGGCCAGAGGTGCAGGAGCGGTGAGAGGCTTCACCTGAGACAGAATGGGGAACAGAACAGGCAGATCAACAAAGTACACTGCTGAGGGGAGCAATGGGCCGGTCAGGAGAGGTCTGCCGGGCCATGTGGATCTCCTCCGGGGCAGGAGGGGATCAAACTCATAGGGAAGTGGCTTTAGCTTCTTAGTGCTGAGCTTTAACCCACTGCGCCACCAGGGAGGGCCCAAATATCCTCTTTTATCACATCTACTCCCATGTACTTGTCTGGCCCTGGTCAAATTGTGTTTTTGTTGGGTCATTGTTCAGTTGCATGCTTGAGTTCCTTCCTCTGGGAGAGGTGGTGATGGGATTCATTCAGCATTTGTTAGGGCCTGGCATTGTGCTGTGCACTATACTAGATAACAAGGATACATGATGGAAGGGGTGGCTGCCCTTACATATTCATAATGGGAATAAGAAAAAGTAGAAAGATTTTGAGAGCCCAGTGTAATTAGGAGCTGTGAAACAGAGGTAAGTAAGCTCAGTGTATTCTGGGAATTCAGAGGAAGGACATGTAAACCCAATCAGGTAGGAGCAAGAAGGTGATTTGGGGGCTTGTTATTAAAAGATGAGTAGAGGTTGCCTAGATAAAGTAAGAAAAAAAGATAATTTGGACAAAGGAAGCAAGCAAGTGTAAAAATCTGGAGCAGTGCAGCTATGGTACTCTTAGACAATTTCAAGAATCCTATGACTACAGTATAAAGTTTGAGAGGTAAAAAACAAAAGTGTGAAATATGAGGAGGCCGAGAGAGATCCTTGGCACTAATGAGGAAGTAGAGTTTATTTCTACTATTTGCTATATAAAGGTCTATGTTCTGTTACAATATTTGTTTATTTACATGGTTACCTCTTCAATGTGCTCTTCAAAGAGAATAATTCTCTTATTCAATCTCAGCTCAATCACCATGTCATGCCTAACACACTACTCAGTATATGTGCAAAAAAAAACTTTGAAATGCATTTATATCTCTCAAAAAATATTAATCAGATTTTAGTTGCATGTCTTTTCATTGCTTTTGCTTTATTACCCAATGAATTTTAATAAAAATTCTTAGAATATGATAAAAACAAATTTGCCAAAAAATATTGTTATTGAAAAGTAATTTTCTTATTATCGATTTGCACAAAATCAGTAGGAGAACTCTTCCTCTTAAATTTATGGAAAGCATTGTACATATGTTTGATTTAGTTTCCAACATAAATAAATGTTTAAGAGACTGTGTGGGGTTTTATTGTTGTTTTTTAATTCAAGTGATGGTACCTGGATTTCTTTTTCTATGAAAGAGTATATTCTAGTATTTTCAGAATTTTCATTTTTCTATTTCTGATTTTCAGAGTAACTAATATATCTATAACACAAATTTATCATACTTTACCAAAAAAACCTACTAGTAAAAGTATTAAGCCATAGCTAGTAATCTTTAATTTCCACGTTTTTTTTATTAAGCCTAAAACCTGAACCTTGAACAATAAACAGCAATGCAAACTCTTTCCAAGTTTTTCTGCTCCCTCCTTAGACAAGCAGTAGTTTCTTCAGCTCTGGCTACGCTAGCAGATCTGAAGGATCACAGCCACGACGGTGGCAGCCTACCGTTGACACTGAACTTGTGGTTAATTGTGGAGTTCTGCCACAAAACCACCTCACTACCACAAGCTGGATTTTTGCCCAGGAGAGTGACAAACTGCCAGGCCAAGCAATATACAGGAGGCAGCAAGAGCAAACTGCTTTTTCCTCCAGACAGCAGTCGTTTCTGCATTTCAAATGGAGCCAGCAGCAGGACACACCAAACAAGTTTAGAAGTATGTGCCTTCTATAAACCTACTTAGAATATATCCACCTCGGTTGGCAGGAGAAGCTCTGAAAGATTCATCTGATGCGTTATCTAGCATCATCAATAAATGTAAGACTACTATATTCATCAGTGAACTTTAAAAAAAAAACAGGCATTGGAATTGGAAATTATAGTTAAATTACTGTGAACTAACAAATGAAACACCTATGTAACATCATTCCAAATAATGTGGCTTTGTGTATGTTACTAAATTACACACAGTAGCTCTGGGAGTTTTCTTTGAAAGGTGAGGAAGCATGCCATGAAAGAAGGTAATTTTGGCATCAGTAAAATATGCCTACCACTTCTTAACTACCAAGACCTTGGAGACTCTTTAATGTATTATGTTACCTACTTCAGCTGTGAAATGGAGATAACATTGTTCATGCCACAGGGTCATTGTTGTGAATTAAGTGTACATGTAAGATGACTAGTAATGACTAAATGATCAGTAAGCGTAAATTCCTTTTTTATTGGATCCTCTTCCTCTCCTTTTCCCATCCCTTCAGGGCCTTCTAGGAATCTAGCCATTCTGATTTTTCCAAGAAGATGCCAAGATTATATCATCTGTCCAAATGATTTTCAAGATTTAACTTCAATGCCATTCCACTCAACTAAGTCATTGTTCTTTCTAGCTATGCAATCAAATAGATAAATTAGTAGTTTTATTTCATCACATGGCAAATGCTACAGATTGTAATGTGGTATTCTAATTGTGTTCTATAAATTCAAAAAGAAATTTAATACACGAATTTTAACAGAGTGACTACATATTATCATAACATTGTGGGTCTACATATCTTAGAGTTCATTCTGCTGAAAAGATACTGATTTAGGGCCTCTATGTGCTGATATTGAGAAATGGAAAAGATCAAACCTTAAGGATCAATATTATCCATAATAGTATGAAAAATAGAGCAGACAAGAAAACATTTATGTTTATAAAAGTTTATTCATTCATTCAGTATGTGCCAGGCATTGCCCTAGATACTAAAAGTACAAATATGAATAAGATATAGTCCCTGCCCTCAGTTTGGTAGAAGATAAAAGATGTAAACAAGAGCAACACAGTCTGAGATGCTGCAATTTAGTTCTTACCAAGTACCGTGGTGGGGCAAAGAGAAGTATACAGATGAAGAAATGCTAGCCTGGGTATTGAAGAATTCATAGGGATTTCCCAAGGAGACAAGGAGAAAGTAGAGCACTCCTGACACAGAATGGAATGTGCAAAGATGGGGAGGCATGAAAAGCATGGGGACTTCTGAAACTGTATCCAAGATGCTATCATCCAGACTAGAGGGAAGGTGGCATGATGAATGAGCCTGAAGAGATGAAGGGAAATCAAATGATGGAAAGCCCTATAAACTATCTTTTTTCCTATGGTTGAAACTTACTCTGTGGGTGAAAAGAAAGTGATAAACATTTTAAAGAGGAAATGGGTATCATTGGGTTTTGTTTTGTTTTTGGCATAACAAATTTTAATTGTGCATTCAAAATTCAAAATTAGCACTACATAAAGAATAGTTTAGAAGAAAGTGAAACCAAAATCAGGAAAACCATTTAAGAAACTGTTAAAATAAGCAAAATGGAAGATAATATTATTCTGTAAGATAGTAGAAAATCTGAAAGGGAAGAATTAACATTTAACAACTGTAAAACTTCCTGGCCCATTCCATAGAGGAGAAAGGAGAATGTGAAGAAGGCTCCAGAGGTCTATCGCAGGTCACTAGACATCCTGAAGTCATTGACTAGGATAAGAAGTGCTAGAGGAAGGATTGGGGGTAAAGGTTATGGGTTTCTGGCCCTCCCTGGTGGCGCAGCGGGTTAAAGCACAGCACGAGAATCTAAAGCCTCTTCCGCATGAGTTCAATTCCTGCCTGCCCCGGAGGTGACCACATGGCGTGGCAGACCTCTCCTGACCTGCCCGCTGCTCCCCTTAGCAGTGTGCTTCCTCGATCTGCCTGTTCTGCTCCCCACTCTGTCTCTGGTGAAGCCTCTCACCGCCCCTGAGCCTCTGGCCTGTACTCCAGTTCTGTAGGCACAAATAATCTTAAAAAAAAAAAAATAAAAGATTATGGGTTTCATTTTGAACAGATTGTATCCAAGAGAAGAGTGAACTATGGTAGTTGGATATGTCAGTATAAAGCTCAAGAAAGCAGTCTGAACTAGACATATAGATTGGAAGTCTGGAGACTGTAGGCAAAGTGGAACACTGCAAAGAAAATGTACCTTCCCATAAGAAGATATCATATGAGAAGAGAAGAGGATCAGTGCTGAATTCTGAGACATAGGGACCATGAAGCCAAAGAAGATCTTAAAAGAATGACTGAAAGGAAGTGGCAAAATCACAAGGAGATCAGGCAAGAGTGGTATCATGGACCAAAATAAGGAAGTTTTCAAAAGGGGGATAAAAACATAAAATGCCACATTCAAAACAAAGACAGGAAAGTATCTATGGGAAGTTATTGTCAGTCTTATGGGGAACAGTTGCCAGTGATGGGGAAGAAGCCAGAATCACTGGACAAGGAATGAATTAATACTCATGTTGATTTTAGAAAGTTTAAGTGGGAAAAATAAAACAACAACTTTGCCTTTAGTTTCATTATATATGTTGGTTTTAGCTTAAAAATATATAATTTAAATAGTTGTCTGACATAATGAAAAGACCACGTATACATTTTTCTCATATAAATGTAAATATAAAAACTAATAACACATTTTTCTTAATGGTACACCTACAGTCTTCCCTATAATTTTATAAATAGGTATCATAAGCTGGTATTTATTTAGTACTTGTAGTGATGTCCTACAAGTAAAATAACTAAAAATGACAGGCTACAAATTCTATGTAACACAGAAACATCTAACATAGCTCCAAAAATGTTTTTTTTTTTTTTTTTTTTTAAGTTTAAGCAGTTATTATTCAGTTTCAGTGAGCAACACATCTCAGCCTGGCCATTTTTTTTTCTTGTACCCCTTTGAAGTCAGTGATAAATCATTTTTTTTTGAAATTTATTATTATTATTATTATTTGTTTTTTTATTTATTCATACAGAATTGGGGTACAGGCCAGAGATGCGGAGGGTGAGAGGATTCACCAGGGACAGAGTGGGGAGCAGAACAGGCAGATCGACGAAGTACACTGCTGAGGGGAGCGGTGGGCGGGTCAGGAGAGGTCTGCCACGCCATGTGGATCTCCTCCTGGGCAGGCGGGAATCGAACTCATGCGAAAGTGGCTTAAGCTTCTTAGTGCTGTGCTTTAACCCGCTGCGCCACCAGGGAGGGCCCGAGAAATCATTTTTGAAAAGATTCAGTGACATCATTTAAATGGTCCTGTTCAACATTCTTTGTTTAAAATTAAAATATTCTCACCAGTTCCGGAAATAGTAAACAAGCAACTAGACTCATAAAAAGCAAAATGTACATATAGAGAAATTTAAAAAATGCTCATGTCAGGTAATTCAGGGGGAAAAAAAGCATATTTAACATCCTGCCTAGCAACCGGGATTACTAACTGCAGGATTCCTGTTAACATTCGTCTTCACTAGAATTATGCTTGGACTGTTCCCAGGGACAACTCTCTAGCATGGTTTGGTGCTTTGGTAACTATATTAAATGTAAGTGCAAACTGTGAAAAATAACAAGAACCCTTATATAAATTTAAGCTTTAAATGCTGCCTTTTGGAGATGTATAATCATGTTTGAAAGGATGACTAACATTCCCTTTAATATGCACAAGACTTTAAACAAATCACTATGGCTTTCAATCAGTAAACCTCATAAGCATGGCCAATTTTAGTCCTTAGCAATCCCTCCTTTTTACAGGTGAAAGGTTTACATCAGATTTCCTCTCATTATAACCTCTCAAATGTTGTCCTGACCAGCAACCCACTCTCTTTAAACAAATACCAGCCAACCAGGAAACCATGAGGTTTTATTGTGCTATAAAGTAGACCAGACATTTTCAAACCTTCATAGGAATGAACCTAACTAAATCTTTACTAAAAATAGTTTCAAAATAAACTGTAGGCTCCAAGTTTCCCTAACAATCAAAATTCCTTCATCCTTCAAACTTGGTATCAAGCTCTTTACTCTTCCAGAACTGTATACATGACAAACAGTTTCTCTAGCCACATATTCATAACAAGAAGTAAAGTGTCCACTTCTGGTCAATTACAGGAATATAAGAAGGAGGAAAATGTTAGCTTCATACACATGTGCAGTTGTCAAAATTCTACTTCCCATTTTCCTGTAAAGGAGCAGTCCCGAAATCTTGAGCAACTTTGCAATATCATGGCTATAGGATACAAAGACCATTTTACTAAGAATTGAGCTATTCTTCAGGTTGAAAAAAAATAGGTCCCCTATAATTCCATTCAGCAAACATCTGTCAATCTAAACCCTGTTCTAGGAGTCCTCAAGGAATGTTGCATGTGTGTGTTTTTGGGGATGGGATTGGTTTTTCTCAATAGCCAACGGGGAAGAAGACAGTCACAAATAACTATAATGCACAATGGAATGCGAAGAGATAATCAGATTGCAATGGGAATTGGAAAGGAAACAAAGTCTGTGGGATTTAAGTCTGCTGTAAAGGAAGGAAAGGACTCAGAAATGAGAGAAGGCATTTTAAGGAGAGGCATAAGTGAGAACACTATCAGGGAACAATGTTTTACCAAACAAAGTTGAAGATTAATGAAAATTCAAATTAGAAAACTAAAATTCTGATTTACCTTAACTTTTAATTTAAATTTTGAAATTATAGGGCCCTCCCTGGTGGCGCAGCGGGTTAAAGCACTGCACTAAGAAGCTTAAGCCAATTCCTCATGAGTTTGATTCCCGCCTGCCCCTGCCCCAGAGGAGATCCACATGTTGTGGTAGACCTCTCCTGACCCGCCCGCTGCTCCCCTCAGCAGTGTACTTTGCCATCTGCCTGTTCTGCTCCCCACTCTGTCCCTGGTGAATCCTCTCACCCTCCACATCTCTGGCCTGTACCCCAGTTCTGTATGAATAAATAAATGAATCTTTAAAAAAATTTTTTTTGAAATTATAAAATTAATAAATTGAGGCACCTATAGTATGTTAGGTCCTCTAATCCTCTAATCTCAAATCCTAACAATAACCTGAAGATAATAATAATACTTATTTTATATATGGGAAAATTGAGACACAGGTTAAGTAAACTTGGAAAGATTATACATTTAGTATTTGGGAGAATCAGTATTAAATCGTAGGCAGTATGACTCAAAACTTCTATGCATTTATGTGTGTGGCAGAAATGATTAAAGTTAGGTACACAAAAATGATCCAGATGCCTTAATCCATATGGTAAT
The DNA here is from genome assembly GCF_000260355.1 of Condylura cristata. Lineage (NCBI taxonomy): Eukaryota > Metazoa > Chordata > Mammalia > Eulipotyphla > Talpidae > Condylura > Condylura cristata. Next base: position 29,432,323 of record NW_004567116.1, read on the forward strand.
AATACAGATTGCTGTATTTGAGTCCCAAAGATTCTTATTTAGTAAACCTAAGAATCTGTATCTCTCTCAAGTACCTCAAAGTGACCCTAATACAGAAGTTCCAAAAAGCACAGTATCCCAAGGTATAGATCAGAGTATATTAAATAGAATCTAGAATGACCTTGAACAAACTTAGTGATGGGTGTTATATACTGAACCATTTCTCTCCCTCCTCAGCCCCCACTCATATAATGAAGCCCTAGCTCTCAATGTGACTATATTTGAAGATAGGGCCCTTTCAAAGGTAATCAAGGTTAACTGAGGTCATAAGGGTGTAGTCCTAATCCAATCTGATTGATGTCCTTACAAGAAAAGGAAGAGTCACATGGGATGTGCCCACAGAGAAAAAGCCATGTGAGGACACTATGAGAAGATGGCTATTTGCAAGTCAAGGACTGAGGTCTCAGGAGAAACTAACTTGGCCAGCACCTTGATCTTGGATTTCCAGCATCCAGAACTATGAAAGAATAAATTTCTGTTGTTTAAGCTATTCAATCTGTTTTGTTGTTGATGCTGTTTTTGTTTTTTGTTATGGCAGTTTTGGGAGACTAAAACAATGAACTAAATTAACTTCCTGCTTCTCAAGATGTAATCTGTCAAATATCAGGACCTATGCCAAGAAGATCCTTAATTATCATCACTATCATACATGCTTACATCTCTAATGGCATTTTATAAATTACAAAGCCTTTTCACATGCTCTGTTACACTTGAATTTTGTAATAACCTGCGAAGTAAGGAAGACTTGCTCAGGCCATTGACTTGCCAATATCTCTTAAAAGTTGTTGTGCTGGCCCTCCCTGGTGGCGCAGCGGGTTAAAGCACAGCACTGAGAATCTAAAGCCGCTTCCGCATGAGTTCGATTCCCACCTGCCCAGGAGGTGACCACATGGTGTGGCAGACCTCTCCTGACCCAGCCGCTGCTCCCCTCAGCAGTGTACTTCATTGATCTGCCTGTTCTGTTCCCGACTCTTATCTCTGGTGAAGCCTCTCACCACCCCTGAGCCTCTGGCCTGTACCCCAGTTCTGTATGCACAAATAAATAAATCTTTAAAAAAAAAAAAAGTTGTTGTGTTGAGTTCTGTTCTTCTGATCCAAATCTTAACATTACTTTTCCTACTTCACACACACACCAAAAGACTCAAGAAATGTCTTTCTGTAGTTCTAGGGAGTAAATTCTTTTAACCCTATTTTCCAGTTAAGTAAGGTATGATTTAAAAAAATTCAAGCAGTATACACAAACAATAACAAGGATGAGATCAGAATATTACACAAGTTTCCTAATGTCCAGTCCTCAAATAATTAATGAGTAGTAACAAAAGTCTCACATTTATATGAATTAAAGTATGTTTTTGATCCTTTAGGTCATGATGATTTTCAAGTAATAGAATGTGTCTGCTCAGATGCCATGATATAAATTTGTATAAAGCATAAGTAATAATATAAACTATAAATAAGGGGGGGAATGAACGAGTAATTAAAGATAGAGGAAGTGGTTCCTTTACCTTTACTTTCTTTTCTTTTGTTAACATTTCCTAATTAGTTAAGATAGCAAAAAAAAAATATTTTTTTCAATGTGGCTTAGTATCTGCAGACAACGTACACATTTGCATGTGTAATTTCTAGAGAACAAGTACAGGAAGGTAGATTCTGTCTTCTTCATACTCTATCATTTCCCCAGTAGCACTATGCTAGTTTGTTTACGCTAAGATGGAAATAGACATGCATGAGATTTAGTAGGGAAATGCCTATGAAGGATAAAGAAGAGAAGCCAAAGAAGGCGGGGAAAACATTCAAAGTGATGCAACTCTGACACCAGTGAGAGAACTTTCAGAACTATGAAAGAGCAAATTTCTGTTCTTTAAGACATCCACTGTCTTTCAGAGTTATCTGTGAAAGTGTCTGTAATGTAGCTAGCCATCATCGGTTTTCAAATTATACCCACAGACAAACCCATTTCAAAGTGAAACCTTGCTTTTCCTTCTTCTTCAGTTGAACAAAGGTCACCTCTCATATGGGCAGGGAAACAAACTGTTGTGAGTGACGTGGGTTCTGGGCTACCCACACACGCAGTTTACTTGTCTTCTGCCCTGTTCAGGTTCAATCTCGAATGTATCATTTCCATATTGTTTGATGGGGTCAACCTAACCTTATGATTTCACATATCCAACAGAATCTATCACATAAGGGGCAGTTCTGGACCCTTGGTCATTTGGTACCCTGTGAAGAATTCTGCCTGCCAGTCCCCATAACTCATTAATCCTGTTTCTCAAAGAATGTAATTCTATGCTGCAAATGACATGGTCTTGCTCCAGAGTTCCGGAGACTTGCGTTGCTCTTCTCTCTAGGGACTTGCCATGGAGCACTACATCTTTTCCCCACCTGATTCTATCAGTGTTACAGGATCTGCCAGATTATCCTCTGGATGGCCAAAGGAGTGGGACTAGTCACACTGCAGTGGACCTTCCTCATTCAAAGCTTAAGCTTTCTGTGTCATTCCATATGTGGAGTAGTATTTGTAATATGTTGGCTGTTGGACCCAAAGAGGCCTACCAGGCACTGTATTTCTATCTTTGTAGTAACAAATACAAAATGCAGCAATTTTCGTTGGGCTTGAAGGGGCTATCTTGTCATGCTTCTGGAAACATCAGAACTATAAAAACTTCAATTGTCAGACCCCTAAATATTTATAGGACATATCTCCAACCCTCTGGAATACTATGAATTACCAAGGCCTTCAGTGTACAGGCCACTTCTTACTCATCCTGAATGATCAGTTTGAAGTCACCATGTAATGTATCAGTGAGATGTTTTCTGGCAGTTCTAATCTCATCAGAGTATATTATGACAGAAGGCAAGAGTGTTCATATAGCCCTGAGGCAAAAGCTTCCATGAATATTGTAGTCTGTCCCACAGGAATGTGAGCTGCATCTGATCTCTCTTCTAATGGAACAGAAAGAATGCATTTGCCATATCAATTGCCACAGATCATGTGCCTGAAGTCTCTATCAATTGCGCAATGTATAGCAAATCAGCTGCAAACTGCACTATTAATTACATGACCCTGCACTGCTCCGAAGCATGGTAGATGCTCAACCTCACATATTTTCATATCTAGAGTACTAAAAACAGTACAAACACTTAGCAGACATTCTACGAATCTTTTATAAATGAATCAACAAATTAGGTGTAAAATTCAAGAAATGGTCTACTTAGATTAATTTAGATGAGCTGACCCAAACTCAAAGGCTTATTGCGGGAAGTAAATGATTAATTGTAAGTATTTTCAATAGTACCTGTTTTATTTATTTTGCCAGATTGTAGAGAATCACCAGATATGAGAGAGAGAGATGTGACATTAACCAGAATTTTAAATGAAATGTGAGAAATGTGAATTACTCTTGAAAGTGAAAGTGTGTGGAATGTTTCCTGAGGATGTGAGGTTTCCAAGGAAAACTCAAAGAAAAATGATTGTAAAGCTGGAAAGAAAGAATTGCTTATAGAAACAGACATTTAATCTGTGGGGGGAGGAGAAAAAGGTTGTTGCTGTATGCCAATTCATTACCAGTGTTGCTATATTTAAGATAATTTCATGAAATATTAAAGTTGAAGTTCTTGACAAATGCCTCTCACTAATATTAAAGTGAAACATGATCTCGAAATATAACGAATAAATGCATTTGTGCTCGCTAGTCATCTCACAAATGGCTTTTCCACTACCTCAATGTCTGTTTCTTATATATGTATATATTAAAACACACACACACACACACACAGTTTTCATCTCTGTGTGAAACAGGCCAATGTAACAAGTAGCACAGTATTATACCAGGACACACCCATCCCCCTCTAGTATTCCTTAGGACAAATAATATTTTTCTTAAATAATATTGTGATTGAGAGGACTCAAAGCTGTTATCCTCTGGCAGTAACATAGAGGTCAGATATTAAGTGAGCTAGGTCACTCTCAGGGAACTGCCAAATCTCATTAACTTTCCCAACAATTGTCACAGTAAGAGCTATGGAATAATTCTGGGATCTCTAAGAAAAGATCCACACGTACTGCATTTAAGAGAGCTAGGAGGAGGGTATTGGACAAGATACCCTTTCGTCGACAAAAACAATGGAACCACTATGTCAAGTCTCCAGCACCCACTCTCTATTATCCATATGCCTTCTCACAAGTAGGTTTATATGACCTCAAATTTAGGAAACCCCTTTGTTGTTTTATTGCCAGGATCTCTTTCATTATAGAACCTTCCAGAACAGAATCACCAGACTGAATTTATTCCACCACTGAGACAGATACTTATTAGCACTTTTAACATCCAGATGGTTTGAGACAAAAGCTAAAGGAGGGCTAACTCCCAAGTGTAAGCAGTGGAAACTGTTTTGCTGAGGGACTCTAGTCTACTGGGCTATGGGCCAGCACATGGGTTTCTTTCGCAACCTCGCAGCACTACTGTGGCCTTTTCTATAACCCTTGTAAGTCACGTCACCTGAGAGGCCAAGAGTTAAACTGGCTGTACAGTCTGAACTGTGAAGGTTGGAAGTAAATCCAAATGGACCAATAGCCTGGCTTTGTTTCATGAATAAACAGAGAAGTTCAGGCTTGGGACCCTATAAAGTTAAGTCAATATTAGTTATAGAGGAAATCCTGTTTGTTCTTCCTTCTGTTATAGTTGCTTTTTAAAAACTCAAGTAGAGCTTTTTGGTATGTTATAATGCTAAATCACCATTTAAAACACACACACGCACACTCACACCCCAAAAATGTTTGTATCCAAATAGACATAATTATCATAATTATTAAGATATAGATAAGTGTGATTGCTATTAAAACCTCTTAGTTCTGCCTATTTGGCACAAATTTCCCTCAGTACTTATTGCCTGGAAATTATATGTAACAAAGTCTGAGTAACCTAGTGTTTAAACTTCCAGGGTACTGGACAGTGATTTCTAACCTCTTTGAAGTTATCACACTGTTCTTTGTTTGTTAGATTACACAACTATCCCTCCTGTCAGACTATCCCCACATCCCCAAGAAAAAATAATTGATCTATTGTATGGATTCTTGATAGCTACTTAACTAAGTTTTAATTAATATTACTTTACTTTAGGGTCTTGTTTCGGTGGTGCTGTTGTTTTAAATAATTTTCTCTTCTCTGAGATCTGAACCACCATAAAGTTTGGATTAGACTTAATCTCTCCTCCTCCTGCTGTATTCATTTAGCTCTTTATATAAATCTATGTGATGATATTTTAGCACTGGATTTTTGTTAGTTAATTTCAAATATTTCTCCCTCGCTTTACTGCAAAGATCATGTCATATTCATTTTTTTTTCAAAATTTCTGGCAAAGTGTTTAATACAGAGGGAGATTTGATAAATATTAGTTGAATGAATGAATTAATGAGCAATGGCCTTGGAAACAGAAACACATCCAGGATGTCAAAAAGACGTAACAATAATTAGTCTAGAAGTTTAATGATGGCTCCATAAGATTCTCTTGCTCTAGAGCTCACATACTATGAGAGTATGAAATTCTGGATAAATGTGAGCAAGTTTCACTGCTACTTCTTATAAAGCAGCCGTCAGAGTTTTTGCATTTGTGAATCAACACTCTGTGAATACAAGAATAAACTTGACTCACTAAAACAGGAGGCCCATGGAAGGATTAGTAAGTGGAAACAAACTGAAAAGGAGTTGTCCTATAACACAGTGGGAGTCCATTTTGGGAAAATTGGGTCTTACAGAGGTTTTTTTCAATTGTTCATTTCTGTGTTCTGATTTTAAAATGACCATTTCTTTAGATGCTTAGGATTCGAATAGTTCCGTATTGCATTCCCAGAAATTTGTGGCACCAGGTACAAGGAAGCATGTGTTACATTTGGATAACTCTACCAAGCGGCTAAAACACTGACGCATTTGGCGCATTTGGAAGTGACCATTGGTAGTAAGCTTCAGTGGTTCTGGAAGATGCAATAAAAATATCAGGGCAATTTGACGAGCTTCTGTGGTTCAAATAGATGTCAGTGGTAGCCAAAGTTCACAAATTATGTCAATGAAGCTGGATTCCATTAAGTCAATCAGTAACTAAGGAAATAGTTAATTGAGATACAATCACAAACTAGAAAAACAGGACAAATGAAAGAAATAAAAGAAATCACTTATCTTGATATTCTTACACTATCAGACAGCAGAATCTGATGTCTGGAAGATAAAGCAGGCAAATTTCAAAAATGGAAAGGAGGCCATAGGCTAGTGCATGAGTAACTCCACAAAAGCATTCAAATGAGAACTTTCTGAAAAGCAGATGACGTCCTCTCACAAGGGAATTGGTAAAAACTACAACACAGCTCCTATGCTACAGCATAATCTGCACAAGGTCACACAGTTAGTAAAACTACAGAGTGGTTTTCAAAACCAAGTTGAATGATACCAAAGCCCTGTCCTCTGTAATGAACTTCCTTCTGCTGGACAAGATACATGCAAAGGTGCCAGCTTTTCTTTCCTTACTGCCGCTTTTGATTCCAGCTTTAGAAAAGCCATGCATAGCAGCAGCAGTGACAGCAGGAAGCTTTCAGCTTATTCAGCCCACTTGTTAAGCCCTCGTACTAGAGAGAGAGAAGAAAAAAATAATAAAAGGCAAGAATTATGGAGGTTGAGGATAAACTCAAATCAAGAATCTGTAGCTCTGAAACAGCTAATGTATTTGGAAGTTTACTAATTCTAGTGTTTGTTAAATGCTTCTGTATCTTCTGGGAATTAAAGGAAAATACTTAGTCACTTTTTTCATTTAATGAACAATTATTGAGTGTGTACTATGTGCCAGTCACTAATAGAAAAGGGCATGTGCTCTAAGTAGTATGGAGAAAGGTAATAAAAAGTAATACATATCACATTGGAAGAGAGTATCTCTTTGCAATTCCTATGTCTTCTTGCAGGTGTGGAGAGCACCACTACTCAAAAAAATACTTTCACTCTCCAACTTTTCCTGCTTCCAGGAAAGGGGAATTTATTTAATCTGATGGATGAGTATGAAAAAATAAATTGGACATATGTATACACAAGTCGCCATTTTGTTTCCTCCTCCTCCTCTTTCTTTTCCTCTACTTCCTCCCCTCCTTCCTCCTGCTCCTCCCTCCTCACAGCCAGACTCCTGTAAAGAGGACAGTTTCGCTGCTCTTCCATGTCCTGAGTTTTCCAGACACAGACCCAGTGCAAGGAAGCCTGCAGAAGTCTAGCACTGTGTGACTGAGGGCTCATTAGTAGGTACTCTTCTTGTTTATGGATACAATCATATTCTCCAACATTATGTGTCAGGCACTACATGTCAGGATGCAATGCAGTGGTTAGAGGCACAGACTTGGGACCCAAGTTGGCTAATCCCAGATTTGCCACATAGCAATAGCAACATGACTCTAGACCTATTCAGAATTTCAAATTAACAGAAGATGATGATCTAATAACTCTGAGGAGGGCCAGCAAAGAGAGGATCTTGATGAGTATTTGATTCCTAGTATGAAAAATTAGGCAGTTGGGTGGTACTAATAATTATGAGTGAATTCAAGATTAGGTTTGTGGGTGACCAATAGAATTTTGTTTATATTGTACTGAGCCGCTTGTGCCTCAGAAACACTACTGGGGAAATGTCTAGTTGGCAATGGATAAAAGTGGATGGCCAGGATCGGGAGAGAGACTTCTACAGTTTGAAGAACAACAATTTACTTTTTGTAGCCTTTGTGAAACATAACCACCAGACTTTTCTCAACCTCTGAAACTAACAAAGGAAAAAAAGTGACTCATCATATAATGGAATAAACCACAATGAGAATCAAATAATCCATTGCTGATGTTCCTTGCCATGGGAAGGGTTTTTCACTTGTTTGTTAGTAATTAAAACTCAAATTCAGAATTGCAAGGTAGTTTAGGAGTGTTCTTGAGGAAAACAAACAGCTCTCAGTTTTGAAAACGGAGTACTACTTTCTCCCTACATTTAAGCTCATTTATTTTGTAAATAACTGTTTCCCATAGCAGCTTCATTTTATTATATGAACTCTTAGTACCATGCAATTATTTTTCAGCTAAGGCATTTGGTAATACTGAGTTCAGCAAGGTGCATTTCCTCATGGTAGGATTAATAATGTATGGTAGGCAAATAGATAAATGAAAGCAATCAGTTATTTTTAAGTAATGTTGACTTTGTGAGGAACTTGAGGGATGTGTGTGTGTGTGTGTGTGTGTGTGTGTACATATGTGTGTAATAATCAAAGGAGAGTTAGAAACAATCTGGTTTGGCATCACTGATGGAAGAAAGCCAGTATTAGAGAAGTACTATTGATAGCTTCTTTGATCCCTGGCCAGGGAGCTGACCCACATGGCAAGGGGACCTCTCCTGTCTTGCCCACTGCTCCCCTCAGCAGAGTACGTCAGCCAATCTGCCTGCTCTGATCCCCACTCTGTATCTGGTGAATCCTCTCACCCCCCACATCTCTGGCCTGTACCCCAGTTCTTGTACGCATAAAGTAAATAAATCTTTAAAAAAAAACACTGAAATACCTTTCATTTCTTTGCTATATTAAATTATCATCAGTTAAAATCTCACAACTTCTTTTGTATAGTTCTTAAGCAAAGTTATTTTGAAATCTTAAGAAATGCAGTTTTTTTTAAGATTTTTTTTTAAAGATTTTATTTATAGGATTGACCAGAGACAGAGTGGGGAGCAGAACAGGTAATCAACGAAGTACACTGCTGAGGGGAGCAGCAGGCAGGACATGTGGATCACCTCCTGGGCAGATGGGGATCAAACTCATGCTGAAGTGGCTTTAGCTTCTTATGCTGTGCTTTGACCCGCTGCGCCACCAGGGAGGGCCCCTAGAAATGTGGTTTTAATTATCTGAAGTCGATGGAAGTCTACCATTAATAGCGTTTAATGAGGTACAAATGAAGTCATTTTTTACTTCTAATTTATATATGTGACTTTGTACCCTTAAAGACTTTTAAATTATTTGACAGACGCTATGTTGTTAAAATACTATTTTCAAAGCTTTATTCAAAATAATTTTAGAAAAAATATTCTGCTTTGGTCATTGTCCCTCTTGTGAAATTTGGAATGAGTCATTTAATATACTATTAACCATGTCTCTTCCCTGCCTTGACCTAATGTAGTTGTAGACACTGTCAACACTGCACTTTTTAACCATTCATTCAGTTGTAACAAGTGGAAAGATTTCTTTCTAACTTCTGATTCTCTGAGGGAGGAAAAGCAGATACATGTGATTCAAAGAGAACTGGACCTCAGGTTAAGTCTTTAGATGTCTCTAGTACCCACCGAGCCTGTGATCAGATCTCAGGATAAATAGAACTTGCCTCTAAATGACTGAGTTAAAGGTACGGGAAGATACAGAGTATTAAGCATATATTCCAGATTTAATCTTTCACTGGACCTTTAAAATACATATATTTTAGGTCAGAAAAAGAAGCAAAAATACTGAATGATTTCATTCAATATGTGGACTATAAAGAGAGAAAGCAAAGGGCAGACAAAACCAAACCAAAGCAAACCCTTGAAATCAGAATAAATGGGGCTTCAGTGGTAGGTGAAGTGTGGTAACATACATTTGAAGATGTGTGAACCTATATTCTTATGACATATATAGTGTTGTAAATGATTACTTTAGTTAAAAAAAAAGTTATTCAAAAAGCAAAAAATGTATCCATTTTAAAGGAATTTAAAAAATAAAATAAATTCATGTATTTTATTTCTTTCTCCTAAAGGGTTTAGTTCATTTTCCCATCATCCATGCATTTCCTCAGCACCTAGCATGATGTCAGCTGCCTGTAGAATGAACTAAGAAACTGCCCGTAAGGAAATAGTTTAAAACTAACTTGTGAATCAGTGCACAAGTTCTTTATAGGAATTTGTTAGTTACAATACATACTAAATCCTGAATATATATTGTGTTATTCGAAAAGATGATTAGCAAAAACTAACATGAATGTTTTGGCTGTTTTCTTATGACACAACTGGGTGAAAAGCAGAACTACACAGAAGTTTCATAATAAAACTCCAAACCACATTAGACTTGTCTGTTGTCAGGTTTTGTTACATTCCCCCTAACTCAACCCAGACTCCCTGAGGTTGGCAAACAGGGCAAAGTTTGAGTCAAAACCACACCCTTCCTTTGAGCTTTTGGGATGCACTTAGAATTCTGGAGAAACCAAAAGAAGTGGCATTTTTCTCCCTTCCAGATGTGAAAAGTTTGTCACTTTCAGTGTTTATTCAAATTTTAACTTAGTCCAACAGAAAAAAAGACAGTTGCCTGGGAGAGTATGGAGGGGAAGGCTGAGAGAATCCTAGCATTTTATTACACTCAGAACAAGGTACTGATAGCGTAAGACCCACTCAGAGACAAGACAGGAAGAAGACAAGACAAGGGGGAAGAAAGGAAGTGATCAGTTAGGAGAGTGCCTCACAACTAACGATTAGGGTTAGGAGTAATTCAATTCTGTAATCCTGAGAGCTAAAAAAAAAGTCACGCTTTACAAATTGTGTTCATCAACTTGGAGATTCTTTCCATGTCTGAAGCAGGCTGGGGCCACAGACGATCACTAAAAGGACAACTTAGGAAAGACAGTTTTACTCCTTCAGAACCTCAGAGAAAAAGATTCATTATTGTAAAATTTACTTGATTACCTACTCTCATCATTTTACTTTTCCTTTTAGCTAGGTCTATAAACAAGAAACTGACAAATATTTTTTTTTAACTTTTCAATTGATTTTATACTTACAGTAGTCAATATTTAGTGAGCACTAACCTTTTAGATATTGTGCTAAGTATTTTAACATACTTTAATGATGAAATACCTCACATTCCAAATATTTCCTTCCAATAGGGTAATAGCCATTAAAAGAATCTTCCCACCAATATACACTTACTACTTCTCAGGAAGGAAGAAGCAACTTTGATGCACTTGGGATGATGATCAGGGCAGAGAATAAAGATCAGATATAACTGATGTTCCTCTCCCCTTCTTGATTGTCTTCCCCTTCTTGATTGTGTTTAGCCTGTTCTCAGTAAGAGCAGTAGCAGAATGGTAAAGTCCTGCGGTGTATGGCTGGGGAAAGAAATGACAAGTCAATTGCAGGCTGGGTTGGCTACTGATGTACTGGAAGAACGGTCTCCTGGGAATAGTATGCAGCTTGGAAAGGTGAAAGCGCAATTTTTTTTTCCTTTTGGTAAATACAGAATGCATAGAGTTCATGTCTTCCTGTGGGACACTGCACAAGTCAAACTTGGAGAAAAGTATAAGAAAAAGTGAGTATCTATGCCAGAAAACAAAGGAATGTCTAAGAAAGCAAAAGAAAGAAGATACTAAAATACAATAAGTAGTACTAGTCTTGGTAGCTAAAGAAAGGAGCAACCTAAAAAATTAAGCTGAACTGCTATAAACTCAGATGAGTCTTACTGACTCCTAAAAAAGCAAGAAGAAATACAATTGAGAAGGAAATATGAGAAGCTGAATCCCTTGCTGGTGAAAAAGAAAATGTAGCTGAAAGAAATGCTGCTCAAGGCTTAGTGACATTCACAATAAAAGATAAAATCTTGAGTAGTACATAGCTTAAATAATAGAAACTCACTACATCCACAAGGGCACAGGTTCCCAAAGTAGCTTTATCCAGGTCTCTGTGAGGGTGATTCTCCTGTTGAAACAAATGTAGGGAGCAGGAGGTCACCCACAGGGGCAGGCAGCTTCGAAGCAGCAAGAGGGAAAGGCAGCAACCTGTGGCTTGGCACTGAAGGGCTGTTTGTGAGAGGTGCGGGCTGTGTGTCTAGATGGAGCCTCAGTCTCCTCAGCTGGGGAAGCTAGACTCTGGCCTCCATGGGAAATAAAGCAATGGAGCGGTGTGTATATGTTTGATGGGAAGGAATGGTACTATTGACCAGGGCTGCCACTAGGTGAAGATTTTAAAATATTTTTAGAAGCCACGAGTGTTACAAGTGCCGTTTCCTCTCACCATAGAAGAGAGAGATTAACTTCTTGACAAGTGATTTCTCCTAATTGAGCTTAAGTTCACATTTCCTCAACTCCAAAAAAGTGACTGCCTTCAAGTAATGTACAGAAGCTCAATCGTTTGTATACAGAAACTCAATCATTATTAAAAACACTTTCATCTCTTTCCTATATTATTGCAATAACTTTCTATATAAGTCTCTTGCTTCTGTAAGTGGCTCCTTAGAAGCTTCTCAATACAGCATGCAGGGTGGTCCTGTTAGTTCAAATCAATATCTACTCTGAACTCTTCCTTGGCTTCCCAGCTCTTCAGAGTAAATGATCCCTTCCACTTTGCTCACTGTGCTCCAGCTACACAGGCCTCCTTGCTGTTTGTTAAACACCCCAGGAACGCACCTGCCTCCCATCTTTGTGTATGTAATTCCCTCTACCTTAGTATGATGACTCCAGATAGCCTCATGGCATGCTTTAACATCCTTTTGATTTTTACTTAAAATTACCATCTCTAAATATCCAAGTTTAAAATTCTAATCCTCTCTCCCCATTTGCTAACCTCCTCCTCTTATTTTCTCCTTATCTCATCAACATGCTACTTACTTAACTATTTATCTCCTTTGAATAATGTCTAATATGTCAATAAGATGCAATTTAGCTCAATATGGGCAAGGACATTTGTTTGTTTACTCATTACCAAGATACCTCCTGGAACATCATAGGTATTCCATATCTGTTTGTAGTATGAATGAATGAATCTTGGTGAGATGAAAACTCAGATTATCTCCTTCTACTCATCTTAATTAGGATTTTTTGATACCATCTTTGACATTATAGAGTAATGTGATTTTCAAGCATAATTTTCTTGTGGTAACTGAATTATAATCTAGCAGTCAGCTTGCTTTCTAAATTTTATAGTAACAGAGTTAGAGCTCTTATAATTTTATATATTCTAAGAATTCTTTAGACTTTTCCTTTTTTTTAATTTCTTTTTTCTTTGGGCTTTCTCTAAAGTTAGGGTCATGAAGACATCTCCAGGTGATGTGCTACTAAGGAGATCCAACCCCTTATTGGCTCTCTCTTGGTTAAGATTGAGATGATCAGAAACTGGAGAAGATATATTGAATGTGTCTTTAAATTGGAGAATTTAAAGTTTTAGAACTTTAATAAAGTCCAGAAAATTGATTCAGAGCTTTAATACTTTTGCATTCTAAGTTCTTTGGACTTAACTTGCAAGGGGATCTACTTTTTTTAAAACTGTACTTTTTTTTTTTTACATCATTTTGCACATTTTTTTTCCCATCTCAATTGTAATCCCCGCGGGTTTCCCATCACCAAGTCACCCATGTGCCATCACCATAATCCCGTGCATTTCCCTCCCCCCCCCCCGGTTTTTGATCCCCACACCACCCCCACAAAATGTCTCTGATAGATGGTTGTTCATTATTTTTGTTATTTTCCGCCTGGTCCATTATACTCCTGCTATGAGTGAAACCATCCGGTATTTTTCTTTCTCTTTCTGGCTTATCTCACTAAGCATGATCTTTTCCAGTTCCATCCAAGTTGCTGCAAAAGACATGTCTTTCTCTTTTTTGGTTGCTGAGTAATATTCCATTGTATGTATGCACCACATCTTTTTTATCCAGTCATCTACTTTTGGGCATTTGGGCTGCTTCCATGTTTTTCCAATTGTAAATAAAGCAGCAATAAACATGGGGGTACAGGTATCTTTTTCAATCAGTGTTTTTGTGTCTTTTGGGTAGATACCTTGGAGTGGGATTGCTGGGTCGTAGGGAAGCTCCATGTTTAGCAGTTTGAGGAACCTCCAAACAGTTTTCCATAGTGGTTGTACTAGTTTGCATTCCCACCAGCAGTGCAGGAGAGTTCCTTTTTCACCACATCCTCACCAACATTTGTTGTTGCTAGTTTTTTGAAGATGTGCCATTCTCACTGGGGTGAGGTGGTATCTCATTGTGGTTTTAATTTACATTTCCCTTATTACGAGTGATGTTGAACATTTTTTCATATGCTTGTTGGTCCTCTGCATTTCCTCTTTGGATTACCTGTACTTTTTATCTAGAATTTGATCATGGAAAGAAGTCTACTTAATTCAGATATGAAACATCACATTATGTGTTATTTTTGAAGTACCTTTACATTGTCATTCAATTCCACTGCAGAAGTTCTGGTAGGCTACATGCACATTCCAATCATAAAATCAAGACCTCAGATCTTCTGCGACAAGCATAATGGACTGACAGCCTCTGAATCCACCATTATGCTCACACTGAGACCACCCTCCCACCCACTGTTCCTAACCAATGACTGAGGAAAGTTGGGGTACCCTAACTGGCTCATTGCAGTGAAATGTAGCACTCCTCCCACAAGTGACTCTGACTTGATGGTTCCCCATCAACCAACTCTAACATCTCTAGGAGTTGCATTGCAGACTGAGATTCTTCTTACCTAGTCCTCCTCCCTTCCTTCTCTTCACAGGTGTCAAATTTGCACCATCATTTAAAGGCTCTCCTCACCTTCTCCTGTTCCCTCTTCCAACTCTCTCACATGCCTGACTCCTTTCTGAACATCTGCTTCTCAGTGAGCCCAAATTAATGCAACATGTAATTGGAAAGCTTGGTGAGACATAATTTGGGTTGAGAAATAAAATAGGGAATTGATTTTCAGTCTTGGGTACAATGTTGCCTCCAACTTAATGAATTTAATGTACTCATCTGGCCCTCAGAGCACTCTGTGAAATAGGGCAGAAGCAACACTACTGACCTGGATTATATACCAGCAGGACTCACAAGGAAGCGTGATTAGCTTTGGGGGAATAGCCTTATGGAAGTGAGAACAGTACTTCCCTGATAGTTTTCTGACATTTTCCCCACAAGGGATTAGCTATAGCCTGGCTGAATATAGGCTAAATGGTTAAGTATACTGGAATAAGAAAAAAAAAGTCCAAGAAATGTTAAAAGGTAAAAATCCCCTCTCCCCTTCCCCCTGCTTCTATATGCTATGCTTTCCTTGTGGAAGGCATTTCAATAATATAACATTCCTGCACACTTTCTGCCAACCCCTCTCAAGGAAAGAAGTGTGACTTTTCTTCTTAATGAGGTAGGGAGAAAAATTTAAAAATGCATGTCTCAGTCCTGTCCTAACTCATTTTAACTGGGGATCCACAGAGCACCCTACCCATCATATCTTGCTTCTACATGCCACACGTTCAACAGGGGCAAGGCCCTGCATGGGAGAAAGCAGGTCCAATAACACCTGATGCATCGCTGGGGTTCCACATTAGGAAGACTGTTCTTGCCACACATCTAAGCCACATCTTCAATTTTACCCTGCAATAGTTTAACGGATGATCACCATCCTAAACTTCCCTATACTTTCTCATAATCAGTCTGAACTCTAGTGTGGAGACAGCACTTTTATGCTTTTTTACCTAAGATGGAACTGATATAGAGTAAGCCAAGTTACTTTTCCAAGATAATAAGTTAACAAGGGGGTGGAGTTAGAATTCAATCACAAAGTTTAACTATTAGTCTACGTGATTTTAAATTTTGTCCTTTCTGATTGTAATTCTATTTTCATGATGAAAGCTTTTGACATACACAAATTACAGTGTGTATTCAACTACTGAATACATTCATAGTGCTGATAAGGTCTAGTCAGCAGTTTTGCATTTATTTTGGATTATTTTTAAGCTTTTAAATTGTCACATTTGAAATTTCTCACTGAATATCTTGCCAACTACTTCAAAAGATGTGATTTAAGCAAAATCAACTTCTAATTATCTTATTCTTTCTTGTGAACTCTAGCACATAATAAGGACTTTGTCTTTACCCCCATGTATGCATTGGGGATCTGGACAGGCTTGAATCTAGATATTTGAAATAGCATGAACACAGTAATTGAGGGAGTAAAATTAAAATGATAATGTATTCATTTTAAAAATCAAGTAAAATGTATCAAACTTACAAATGTATATTTTCCAGGCATGGAACTCATCCCTTAAACAAGCATTTTATGAATGATATGTTTCTAGGTACTATAACATATATACTGAACAAGACCCTGACAATGTCCTTCGACACCCTAAACGTCACCTTTTCTATGCCTAAAATGGAATGCTCAAACACTTGCAGATTAATAAAATTTTCATGATGGTGTCATCAGTCAGTGTTTCTCTTTTTCTGGCTTGTTTTATTATCTGTAAGGCACTGGTGATTTGAACAGTTTATTTGAATTTACTTTATAAAATAAGTGGAAAGCATAAACACAAAATGGCAATACTTAATGTTTTTCAAGTAGACAAAAAATGGAAATTATTAGGCATGCTAAAAGCAGCAAATTGTTGTCCTCAGTTAAATTCTTATTGGACCTAGACTGCTCAACTGTATTTATTACCAATGCAAGAAACAGATTTCAAATATTTACTTAAAATGCAGAGATGTAGTGGAAAAAAAATAGGTCACTAAAATTATGAACTGGAAATCAGTAAGTAGAAATATCTCATAAACAGAAAGAAAAACCTAAGTTCCATAGCTCTACTAATGGGAGTATAACGTATAGCTTGATTATGGGGGTAAATGAAGACTAATGCTTAATTTTGTCATGAAAAGTCAAAATATACTCTTCTGTTTTGATTCTCTCGAAAACCCAGGGGAGGGTGACTGGCAAGAGGACATGAGAGTGAAGACACCAGGTACACCGCCACACATTTACAACTAAATCAGACATAAATAAAGACAGCAGTGCCTGACAATGAACAGATAGCTATTTTGTACCCTTCGTTGTGGACAACGCAGTAAAGGGGGTGGGAAAAATGCAATTTAATTGTACCTGTAGCATTTCCTGAGCAGTCCAACCTAAGAGAAAGAGGACTAGCCACTAAATAGAGCTTCTCTGCTGTTGTTGCCAGGAACTTTCTGGCCGACATGAGGACTTTAGAACTTCTGGGCTGCACTGGAGAGAGTCTCTGGGCATGTATAGAATTGCTGTGCTGGACGGAGGGTCTACCTCTGGAGAACTATAGGGTGTTGGTGTAGAGGCCTGTGGCAGAAGGCCAGAGCTGTAGATCAGTACTGCAAATACAGATGCTGCCCTGGTGGATAGCAACTAGACACTAGAGTCAGAGTGAAGCACCCTGCAGCTCCACAGGGGATGCTGAGAACAGTGGAAAGTCTCGGTGACTGCCCACACAAGGTCTGCAAGGTGGTGATTGTCAGCTTGAAGCTTGAGCCCCTAGATGTGAGTAGCTGGAGTCCCAGCTTGTGGGGTGATGGAGAATGGTTCGCCTGTGTCTCCACATAGAGAGGCTAAACTCTAAATTACCAAAAAAGAAGTGGCCATTCTCTGCACCTTGTCAGCATGTTATGTGACACCCCTGATTTCATCTGAAGTGCGGCCTAAGTTGCGATAACAGCTAAATGGTAAAATTTCATTAACCAGATCCAAAGCATCTGCACCCTAGCAGCTGAGCAAGGGCCCCTGAACACTGGCTCTGCAACCGAAAGGTAAAAGGAACAACGGCGCCATGACACTGTGCTGCCAGAGCCCTCCTCTGGTGCTGCCTCTATCAACTGTTTGCAGATCCCACATGCCAGAGCTGAGCCACCACTGAGAGCTGTATCTGAGGCTTACTTAGGGAGCTTTAAATTGGGAGGGGGGGAATCATTGTTTATCCCTACCACCATCTCAGGTACCCACTGCACCTGAGGGGACACAAATTCTAGTTCATTAGAGTGTACTATCAGCATCCTCACAGTGCCCCACTGCCCAGCTCCTGTCTCCTACCCACTGCCCCGCTCTAGCGCTCTGCTCATCTGAACAGGTGCAGAGGCAACAGTCTATGAAGTAACAGACAGTGAAGGAGCCCAGATAAATAAGTTTGGATTATATCCTACAATCTGTAAATGTAACACAAAGCCATTCTGTGGAGAGGAAATAAAGGGCTCATATCAGCCCATAAAACTAAAAAGGAGGACCCTCCCTGGTTGCGCAAAGGGTTAAAGCACAGCACTATGAAGCTATCTGCAGAAAATGCAGCAAGAGATCTATCCCTGGCCAGGGAGGTGACCCACATGGCCCAGCAGACCTCTCCTGTCCTGCTCCCCTCAGCAGTGTGTTTCATTCAATCTGCCTGTTCTGCTCCCCACTCTGTCTCTGGTGAATCCTCTCACCTCCAGGTGAAGTTAGTTGATTGTGCTCTGGTGAGTGTGAAGCTTAGAGTCTTGCATTTATAATTAGGAACTAGTGCTCTACACAGAGAGTAAGAGACTTTACTAAATTTGGTGTTGAAATGAAAGGTGGAGAATAGTGACAATGGCAAGAAGATCAACATCTTTTTCTGACGGCAAACCTTTCACTGGGGTTTTCTTGTGTGTGAAGTTACTTGGCATAAACTTCGACAGATCTCATTGAACACAACGGACATCTGTGCAGATGTTGGGAGGTACATAAATTGGATTTTCAGTCTCACTTTTCCACTTACTCAGTAGGTAGCTTTGGAAGTGCTACCAGAGCAAGTTCATGGATTGAGGGTAGGACTGCTCGTTTTTACTCCATGAGGCATCTTAAAGTATGTTGAAATAAGACCCTATCTGATTTTGCTGAAGGGAGCATGCAGACAGGCTTATCTGTCCAAGGAGAAATTCTCTGTACTACTTTTATTGAGTTTCCCACCCCCAGAGTTATCAGCAATTCAAAAGATGAGTCTGACAGGGTCTAGATCTTCTCTAGACTATACATAAAGGTTCTCAGGAAAGAACACAGACAGCTAGCCTTGTATTCTGAGGTAAAAGGGAGCAGACACTACAGGTTTTAAATAGAATTTTTTTTTAATTTTGCTTTTAACATTCTTGTTTGTTTTTTCACAATATATGATTTCTACCCTCTGCTGTGGTCACCATAGTTTTCTGATCACCAAAGCCCCCAAAGCCCTCCACCATTGTCCACTGTGCTCTCACCTTTTCGCTACCCCACCACCAGCCCATTTTGTACTCCCCTCCTCTCCTGAATGTCTCAGATCTCTTTAACAAAACTGAGGAACAGTCCCATGACTGGGCATCTAGCAGAGCAGATGAGAAGCAAGTAGGAACAGGAAGAATCCCTAAAAATCCAATACTAAGTTTGGAAACCCTTAGTATTACACCACTGATTTGACAGCTGCTTCCCTCATATCTGTTTCCAACATGAGTTCCACTTCAGCCAATTTAGGCAGTGCTCTTGAGCTGGCAACTGATCCATCTCTGTTGCAACACCCTATGAAAATTGCACACATAACTGAGACACAATCCCTCATTCCTGAAACAGTCCACGGACAACCACCTGATAGAGGAAGCCATAGATGAAATTCAGAAGCCAAATAATGAATGCCCTCATCCTAGTCACATGGAATAGTAGTTTACTTCCTTATCTAAAAGTGAATCCCTTTAATATACCTCCTAAGATACGGGATTAAAAAGATAAAAGCACACATGAAAATTAAACAGAGAATAATTAAAAACAATATAAAAATGGAAAGTAAAGCCAGAAAGAAAAACCTTTTGTACATTCCTTCAGCTCATAATAACTATACACATAGCTTACATGCTGAAATAAAATCAATCATGACTAGAATACAACATTGCACTGTGGGAAACAATTACAAATAAGTGAAAAATACCATGTTATGGTCAATATATGTGATAAAGCTCTTCTTTCAAAGACAAAGGGGACAACAGTTTCAATTGAGAGAAAATCAGATAGTCTTAAAACATTAAATACTGAACAAATTTTAATGACTATTGGGCTAAAAGTGCACTAAATTGTTTTTTGCATTGGCACATATGTGCCTTCATCTACACATGATTAAAATACAAAACTGGGCCCTCCCTGATGGCGCAACGGGTTGGGCTGCAGC
Source organism: Condylura cristata (assembly GCF_000260355.1). Taxonomy (NCBI): domain Eukaryota; kingdom Metazoa; phylum Chordata; class Mammalia; order Eulipotyphla; family Talpidae; genus Condylura; species Condylura cristata. The sequence goes on from NW_004567116.1 coordinate 29,452,282, forward strand.
ACTGCAAAGCTATCTGCAGCCACTATAGCATGAATCCCTGGCCAGAGAGCTGACCCACATGGCCCAGCAGACCTCTCCTGCCCCACCTGCTGCTCCCCTCAGCAGTATATTTCAGTCCATCTGCCTGTTCTGCTCCCCACTCTGTCTCTGCTGAATCCTCTCACCCAGGACACCTCTGGCCTGTACACCAGCTCTTTTATGCATAAATTAATAAATCTTTAAAAAAAAAAAGGAAATACAAAAGTGAAAACACTCTCCCTTCCCTGAGCGATGAATTTTCTAAACCCATTAATATCTTTGATTTGAATGAGAATGGACTCTTCATTTGGCCTTCCTCATTGCTGCCATTGCAAATGCTCAGACTCTGACCTTTGAAAATACATGGAGAGGGGAATGTAAGAAGTCCTAGCTTCTATGTGTATCATTTGAAGTACTTTGGTAACAAATAATAAACTTTTTTAAAAATGACTTTAGTAATAAGAAACTTTTATTCTTCAACATAAGAAGTCCAGATGAGGGTGTGTAGTTTAGGTAATTGATGGTTCTTTTTGTTACAGGGCACCCCAATGTGAATTGGGTTGCCTGTCTGTGGGCACCAAATCTGTTACAGGGCTCCCCAAATCTGTTAAAGGACAGGGGGAGAGGGACACCCCTGAAGCCCCAAACCTGTCTGCTCTAAGTGGGTTCTGCCATCCGCCACGTCAAGATAAAACATATAAAACTTTAATGAAAAGGGACTTTAATACAGTGAATATAAAATACGGAACACAAAGAATATAACTTCTAAATCAAACACCTGAAGTGACCCATCCCCTTGTGGGCAAAAGTCAACCCAAAAGGGGTTGGTCCAAAGCAAGGCCTGAAAGCTGCCACAAAACCAAAGCACCTTCTGGCCGGGACCCATGGAAAGGGTCAGAAATGGCCAGACAAATCTGGGAGGAAAAATCAAAATCAATATAAACACTGCCATAGTCACCTCCCTACAGGTATCTCACCCACATCTGCCTTAACCAGTCCAGGGTCAGGAAACAAGCATGGTTTCCTCATCACATGCTTGCTGCTCCATGTGACTTCCTCAGGTCTCCTTCTTGTTCTCCATCCAGCTTCCTTCTTTTCTTCTCTCTTGATTCTTTCTCTTCTCTCCTTTTTCTCTGTTTAGCTCCACCCTCCCTCTGGGTGGGTCAGGGAACCTGGAACTTCCCCTTTTCCTAGGGACCACCCTATTACATTTCCATTTTTCTGCTCTGCCAATCTCATTGTTAATGTTAGCTTTTTCTAGTCCCATCCATCACATACAGACACAATACTTCTTCCTATGTGTCTCTTTCCCATGAATCGTTAAATCTTTCCCAGAAGCCCTTAAGTAGATTTGCCTTGGTAGCCCATTGATATGAACTGCAAAAGATGACCTATTCATTTTTTTTAAAGACTTATTTATTTAGTCATACAGAACTGGGTAGAGGCCAGAAGTGCAGGGGCAGTGAGGGGATTTACCTGAGACAAAGTGGGGAGCACAACAGGCAGATTGATGAAGTACACTGCTGAAAAGAGGAGAGGGCGGGTCAGGAGAGCTCTACCACTCTATGTGGGTCAGCTCCCTGCCTGGGGATCGAACTTGTGCTGAAGTACCTGTGGATAGCTTCGTAGTTCTGTGTTTTAACCCACTGTGCCATCAGGAAAGGCCCGACCTATTCATTTTTATACCTTCCACTGGTAAAGAGAATGACTGACTTAAGGAAGCGCAAAGTTGAATTACAAGAGGAAACATGGAGTTCTACTAGAAAGAGAAAGAAAAGAGATGTTGAGTATATAATCCCAATGTCTACTTTCCCCTTGAGGGGCAGTTTCCTGTGTTAGAGGCCAAATTTAAATTTCTGTTGCCCTGTTTACTCAGGGCCATATCCTGAATAGTTACAGATGTTGCTGAAAGAAATGTACATTTTCACCCTTTTCTTACTAGAATTTTTGTGTGTCTCTCGGGCTCTCATCGTCCCTTCTCCTCCTCTCTTACTTTTCCTCCTCCACTGTTACTTCCTCCTCTATTATTATTATTTTTTTTTTTTTTAGCAGTAACTCTGGACTGTCTTTGTACTCCAATTGAAAAGACTATTGCCCATCCCATGACATCTCTAATATTAGGCCATGTGGGATTAAAATGGAGCCCTGTCACTGACCTATAAATACAGCGACACCAATTTCCCAATCAAATGGACTAGAAACTTTATGATAGCATTTCTAGAATGTATCAATAAAACTACAGGGATATGCCACAAAAGAAAAAATGATTCTGTAGTAAGTTTGGACAATGAGTGATTCATCTATGTCTTTTCTCATGTAGACTCTAGATTTGAAGGCTCTAAGAAGTTCTGGGGTCAAACTACTTGTGTTCAAACCTGTGTTCCTCTACTTTGAAGTTATACAAGCCCTTTAAAGCCTCTGTTTTGGCCCTCCCTGGTGGCGCAGCGGGTTAAAGCACTGCACTGAGAAGCTAAAGCCACTCCACATGAGTTCGATTCCCTCCTGCCCCGGAGGTGACCACATAGTGTGGCAGACCTCTCCTGACCC
>NW_004567116.1:29454946-29491621 GCF_000260355.1 Condylura cristata
GCCCCTGAGCCGCTGGCCTGTACCCTAGTTCTGTATGTACAAATAAATAAATCTTAAAAAAAAAAAAAAGCCTTTGTTTTGTCCTTTGAGCTGAGGGGCCCCTAATAATACTGGTTAGTGAGGGCTATTGTGAGGAGGAAATGAGATAATTCATGTTAATCCTTTAGCTCAACTTTTCATGTATTTAATGAATATTTATTGACAAACTACTATGTGTCAATATCTCAGGTCTCTGAAGCTTACATTCCAGTGGAGAAAGGTTAGAAAATAAGCAATAAATAGGATTACTTCCAATAAGAATGAGGTCTAGGAAAAAATAAAACATGCTGATATTATGAAGAATAACAAGGATGAGAATAGCTACCTTAGATAGAAGGGTCAGGAAGGTATTTTATCTGAACCTCAGGTAAGAAAAGGAGATTGCAGTTCTTTATTCATTCAGTTAGTCATTCATTCAATAAATGTTTCTTGAGGTTTTACTTATGCCAAGACATAGAAGACAGAGCAATAAACAAAACTAGGTTTGAATATCTGTCCTAATGTTGCTCCCATCTCAGTGCAGGGAAACAAAAATAAAAAGGGAAATGTATAGTGTGCTAAATGGTCCTAACCATTACACTAAGGAAAAGAAAGCAATAGAAATGTAAAGCATATTTCATTTTAACTTTAAATTTCAAACAGTTGCAGGAATCTCTCAATGAAAAGGTGTCAGATAAACAAACACTGCAAAGATGTGAGGAAGTAAGTCATGCAGAATCTGGACAAAGAGAATTCTTGGTGGGAAGAAACAGCAAAAGTTTTTGAACAAGTTTTTGAATACCACACAATATGTGTGGGAAAGCAGGAAGGAAGGAAAGAAAGGGGAGGTTTCTGCACGCATATTAGAGGCTGGGTTCCTGGATGCTCTCTGTAGAATGATAATAACATTTTAGCTCCCTTCAGCCCTTGAGAAGAGTAAGATCCATTCTCTACATGTATATACATACATTTTTATATTTAATCTTAATCATCTTTATGGAGATGAAGAGAAGGACCTGTTGAAACAGTAAAAAGGTGGCCTAACCTACGTGGCCTTGGACTCCTGGATTAGCAGGGAAGGAACAAGAGAAAGGTAGCCTAGATAAACAGCAAGGGAGCCTAAGTAAGCTTGGAAACTGGACAATTGCAAAAAAGCATCTGTAATGCAATGTGAAAATGGTAACTGACACTCAGAACTGACATCAGTACTGCCCAATTACAATATGCCCTAAACTTCTAAAACACTCTCCAACCCCAACTATTTCAAATCTTACTCTGGGGGTTATGGTGGTGTGTGAGGTTGATTGTTCCTATAAAAAAGACCCCAGTTCATTTAATCACGTGAAAGGAGATGGGAATACTAACATCTGATTCCTCGTCATGGGACCCTAGTTTGGCTTAGTGCAAATGCCAGCTGGAGGCAGAACGAGCCCAAGGGCAGGGGCAGAATGGCATATGAGGAAGAGAACCAAAGGTCAGTCACAGAGCAGCTATATCACAGGTGAGGTCTGAGGAGAAACTGCCACACTAAAAAGCAGGAAGCAAATAGAAGTTCAGGAGTCAGAGGGATGCAAGAACATCAGATCAGGAAGAGAATCCAGGGTTTGGCTATGGACGAGTCCAGGGTACCTGAAGCTCATTCTGGTTGGGAGCTTGCCCAGGGGTGCTTGAGTGAATAAGGAGTTAGGAAGCACAGGGTGGGGCCGTCTTCTAAAAAGGAGAAGGATAAGGAGTTAGAAGCACAGGGTGGGGCAGTCTTCTAAAAAGGAGAGGGGCCAAATCATATTATCACACAGTCTATTAATTCTCATTTTGATAACCTTGAGCTGTCCAGAAGAGGTTAAATGAAGGCATTTAAATGCAGCAAAATGCAGCATCTTCCATTTTATTTTTATAATTTATTTTTATTTATTTATGTATACAAGAGCTGGGGTGCATGCCAAAGGTGCAGGGAGGTGAAAGAATTCACCAGAGACAAGAGTGGGGAGCAGAACAGGCAGATCTACTGAAATATACTGCTGAGGGAAGCAGCAGGTGAGACAAGAGAGGTGTCAACAGGAACGCCATGTGGGTCAGCTACTTGGTTGGGGATCAAACTTGTGCTTCAGTGGCTGCTGATAACTTCATAGTGCTGAGATTTAACTCCTTGCACCACCAGGGAGGCCCAGAATCTCCCATTTTAAACATTTTAGAAAAGTCTGTGAATAATACTGTTAAAAAGGAAAAAGGGAGTGGGGTTTACTCTTGAAAGGATAACCCAATAGCCATGAGGAAAACTCACACATATGTAATCCCACAATCCTCCCATAACTTTAGGCAACTGTGGCATGATTCAGAGAAGTGCAATACCTTCTTAGCTTTAGATGACGTTCACTCAGCTAGAGTGACTATTACTTCTCCCCTCATTCTGAGTTGTCAGGTATATTAACTTTCTATATAGCTGTGCTCAATCTATTTATTTTTTTAAAGATTTATTTACTTATGCATACAGAACTGGAGTACAGGCCAGAGGTGTGGGGGCGGTGAGAGGCTTCACCTGAGACATAGTGGGGAGCAGAACAGGCAGATGGATAAAGTATACTGCTGAGGGGAGCAGCGGGCAGGTCAGGAGAGGTCTGCCACGCCATGTGGTCACCTCCGGGACAGGGATCGAACTCATGCGGAAGTGGCTTTAGCTTCTTGGTGCTGCGCTTTAACCCGCTGCACCACCAGGGAGGGCCCAGCTTTGCTCAATTTAGAAAACTCACCAGATTGGCATAAACCATGTGCATATTTGCTCATGGCCTGGAGGCTGTGGCGCTGTATTGGCACCACTGGGCCCAATCACAAAGCAGAAGGATAGATGGGCAGTTTAGTGAGGGGGGGGGGAGTTGGAGGAAAGAACCCTCAGAGCATATAGAGTAGGAAAGGAGTTTTGGAAGGAAGAGGCTGCTGTTTCCAGAGGAGGAGTGTGGGAAAGAATGCTCGGCGATATCTACCAAAATCTATCAAGTTCACAGGTAATGAGTGAAATAGCTGAAACCTGAACTTTTGTTTGTCTATCTCTAAATATTTTTTTCCTCCTACCGATGTGTCTCCCTTGCTGGAGAAAACACTCATAATTGCTGCCAAACTCCTGGTGTTCCACTTTGTCTGCCCTCTCTCCTCCCCTGCTTTTACCCCCAGCCTGGAGTCCACTTGGGTGGAAATGCAGCATATAATGGGCCCAGAGTTAATCATCTGCAGGTTTCCCCTGATAAGTCACAGTATGTTTGCTGCGCTCCTTCCAAGAGTCAACAGCAGCTGCGAGGATGTGCTGAGAGTGGCCCGTGGCATTCAGAGCGCAGGCCCAGATGGGAAGCAGGGTACTGGGGAGCCTCTCTGAACACCACCATCTGGAGTGCCTCTGTTGCCCTGAAGGCACTTGCCTGCGTCTCCAATGGACACAGCTTAGAGATGCCAAAACTTGAGCCAAGTCCACTGAATGGCCTGACGTCAGTGGAATTTGTTCATAATTTAGGCCTTATGTGTGATGTACTGTCTGAACTCAAAGATCTGTCAAAACAATCAGGAAGACAGGAAGGAAGGAAAAAAGTGAAGGAAAAGAAAGAAAAAAAGAAAAGGTGGGAGTAAAGGTGGAGGAGGAGGAAAAGAAGAAAGAGGAATCTAGGACATAGCCAGGAACTGCGGCGGGACAGGTTCAGCTTTGGACTGCTGGGGCCAACAGTCTCTGCAAGTTTGTTGAAAGCATTAGTGCCAAATAAAACATGGCCTTTTAAAGCACTGAATTACGTGAGTGCAGAGCTGTTAAAATCAGTGTAGCAAAATCCAGCTGCGTTTGGCCAGTGCCACAAAGTACAAAATGATGATCACTTGTTCTGCCAAGACCCCAGGTTCCCTATATGTGGTAGCCTGTGCAATTATTCAGATATATGTCCAGATTGCCATTCTTTACAACAAGGAATTTGCTATTAAAAAATTCTGTTCTAAATAACAAGAATAATGAACAGCCATATACCAGAGACATTTTGCGGGGGTGGTGGAGTGGGGAATGGGATCAAAAACGGGGGGGGGGGGGGAGGAGAGGAGGGAAGTGCACAGGACTATGGTGATGGCACACGGGTGACTTGGTGATGGGAAACCTGCGGGGATTACAACTGAGATTAAAAAAAAAAAGAAAATGTACAAAATGAAGTAAAAATAAACAAAATAAAATTCTGTTCTTCTTACTCCCAAGGCAGATTTATTATGAAGTTAACAAAACTTAAGCTTCAGAACCCGTTGTTTACATGCAAACAATGGAAGTTGTAGAAGATATTAGGAGCCATGAACTGTTCTGGATGAAGAAAGGAAGCCACATTATAATATACTCAATAGAAGCAATTCTAGTAAAATGCCTAAATAGATTTAGAAGGAACAGACCCAAATCTCCAAGAGTCCAGTAATTTATTGTGATTTATTTTCTCATTCTAAAAAAAGATCACATTCACACCTAATACAAAATTGCAAATTTTATAATTTAATTAAAGAAAGGGTCAAATTCATAAAGATTCAGGCTCCATAAAACCTGAATCCGTTCCTATCTGTCTCCTTGCTTTTTCTTTCGGTAACCACACTTGAATTGGCCTTTGTGGAAAGGCCCTTTTATTCACTCAGTAGGGACATGATCCAGACCTAGTCAAACAGAGACAGTGTTTGATTAAGGAAGAAGTATATGATCCAATCAGGGACAAAGAATCAGGGCCAGAATTTTCACTGGCTCCTTTCTTCCTTTCCCTTCTTTTTTCTTACTTAATTTTTACTTAATTTCGTAACTGTCAATTATTTATTTTTATTTAAAAATATCTTTGAGGCCCTCCCTGGTGGCACAATGGGTTAGGAGGGAGCACTACAAGTTAGCTGCAGCCACTTCAGTGTGAGTTTGATCCCGGCCCCGGAAGTGATCCACATGGCGCAGCAGACCTCTCCTGTCTTGCCCGCTGCTTGGGAAGGGGCGCTCAGCAGTTTACTTAGTTGATCTGCCTATTCGGCTCCCCACTCTGTCTCTAGTGAAGCCTCTCACCACCCCTGCACTCTGGCCTGTACCCGAGTTCTGTATGCATAAATAAATAAATCTTTAAAAAAAAAAAAAGAAAGAAAGAAAGAAAAATATCTTTGAGCTAACATTTGTTTACAACACTGTAAATTATTTAGAGGTATAGAATCACACTCTTAGGGGCTTCTCTGGTGGTGCAAAGGGTTAAAGCATAGCACTATGAAGCTATCTGCAGAAACTGCAGCAGGAGCTGGATCCCCAGCCAGGGAGCTGGCCCACATGGCACAGCAGACTTCTCCTGTCTCATCTGGTGCTCTCCTCAGCAGTGTATTTAAATAGATCTGCCTATTCTGCTCCTCACTCTGTCTCCGATGAATCCTCTCACCCACCAACCATCCCCCAAACCCTCACTGCCAGGGACCTCTGGCCTGTACCCTAGTTCTTATATGCATAAATAAATATTAAAAAAAAAAAGAATCACACCCTGCAGTTGTGTTACACACCACACCACCACCAAGCTCTCCACCATAGTCCACCATGCCTGCCCCCACCTCTCTCCACTTTACCTTCTCTCTCCATACTCCCAGTTCTCCCCCACCCACAGCCTCAATTCAACAATTAAATTTCTAGAGATTGTTATTGGTTTGGTTTTTGGTTTTAGCTGACCTCTTGTTTTGTTTCTCTATATTCCACATATAAGTGACACCATCCAGTCTTTGTCTTTCTCCTCTGACTTACTTTGCTTAGCGTAATCCCCTCCAGTTCATCTATGCGGTTGTAAAAGTTACTGAATCCTTCCACCATGGTTGTTAAGTTGTAGAAATGCAAATCTGATATTTATTGCCAATGGCCATTTTTCTTTGAACCTGCCTGAAAATAAAAGTGGCAAAGAAGAAAACAGCTGAAAGATTAAAAGGAGGCAAGTCCCAAAAATGTTACTTTGTGCCCCTGTAATCAGCTGTACTGAAACTGGTATTTTCAGCTAGACAATTCATTAGAGCCTTCTTTTTTTTGCATAAGCTAGTCTGAATTGGGTTTCTGTCATTTGCAACTGAGTCTTGATTAATGCAGGTCCTATACAGTCCTATATAGTAGGTAACAATTATTATTTTAATCCAATAGGTGGTTCTTTCATTGTCTCTATCCCTTCCTCCCCTTAGCTTTATTGAGATATAATTGACATAGAACATAGAAGTTTAAGATATACAACTGTATGATTTGATACACATATGCTATAAAACTCAGATGAAGTGAGTTAACACACTTACACCTCACAAAATATTTATAATTGCCCCCATGGTTATAATACTAGATAAGGGCCCTCCCTGCTGGCACAGTGGGTTAAAGCACAGCACTAAGAAGCTAAAACCACTTCAGCATAAGTTCGATCCCCACCCTGGAGGTGACCACATGAGATCAGCATGAGGAGAGGTCTGCAGACCTCTCCTGACCCGCCTGCTGCTCCCCTCAGTAGTGCACTTTGTCAGTTGACCTGTTCTGCTCCCCACTCTGTCTCTGGTGAATCCTCTCATCGCCCCTGTACCTTTGGCCTGTACCCCAGTTCTGTATTCATAAACAAGTAAATCTTTAAAAAAAATAATACTGGATAAGGCCTACTGATCAGACTTATGGGTTTATGTAACCCACCACATCTTAAAGGCCACATTACAATACTGTTAGTATCACAGCCATTTTACTAAAGATGAAGTTGAGACACACAGAAGTTAAACCACCAGTAAAGCTCTGGTGCAGTCTGGATTTAGATACTGGATTGCTAACCATTATACTGTGCTGCTTCTTGAGCCAACTGATTCAAAGGTTACCTAACTTCGTTTTAAGAAGTGCTCTCATACCAAGACCTCAACAGCTGTTGCCAGCCTATGAATCAGATGGTCTGAGCAAATGCCAGGGCTGAGCAGTATGGTTCACGTTCCTCAGAGTCAGTTAAGAGTGGCAGGTACCAATATATGTACATCAGCCAATGGAACCTAACATCAAATTCCTCCTCTCTTGTTCAGGAATTCCCTAAAGAGTCTTTACCAGTGCTTCTGTTTGTCCCCTTTTCCTCACTTCAGCCCATAACTACACAGCACACTGGTAGCGGTACTGACAGTTCCTAGTTGGAGTGCATCTGTCATGCCCACCCCTGCTAATATGTTGTCACTGATATTGATAGGAAACCCCCAGTGATTCCACTTCAGTAGTCTTCATGCTAACAGTGGCACAATGGACTGAGGGCTCCCAATCTATCATAAATCACTCATATTATGACTCCCATAAGGATAGCCTCAATCTGTTTCCAGCAACTCCTTTTTTTTTTAATCCCTCTTCCAGACATATTTCTAGATCTGTCACTTTGCTCTTCTGTCTGTGGCCCCAGCCAGACAGGTTCAGAAAGATTAAAAGCTTGAGTCCCACCAGCACCAAGTGTCTCACTGAAATAAGTGTCTCAGACTTGAAACTTTGATGACACAGTCCTTTCATTTTTTTAGCAAAATTTTACAGAATGTTTATTAGACTCTAGGACTCATATTCACAGATGAAAATGATGTTGTTCTTTCTAAAAGTTCCCAAGTACTGAAGGGAGATTTTACAGGACACAGGCCAGCATTTCTCATGAACAGAATGACTTGGAATCACAGCAGAAGGAGGTGCCAACTCATGGAAGGGAGTGAGGAGCTTTGCCAATGAAGGATTGCAGATGAGGTGGCAGGTAAACTGATCTGGAGGGGTCACTAAGCATTACCAGGCAGAGAAGATCATTCCAAACAGAAGGAACAGCATGCTTAGAGTTAGAAAAGCAAAAAAAGGCATGATTTGTTTGGGAAACTGCAAGCATTTGAGTATAATTGGAGAGGACATTCCTTACAACATCCTCCTGTGCTATGTTAAGGAATATGAAATACATCCCATCTTCATAGGGAGACAAAATCTCAAGCAGAGTGACAGGATCATATTTGTCTCTCAGACAGGTTACATGGACAAAGGTGTCACTCTCTTGTAGCAGTCATCAGTTCCTTCCTCCCAGCCCTGCTCTTTGGATTTGGGTTAAGAACCTCAATGCAAGTTTTAGCCTCCATGATCATTACTTTTATTAGATTTTTCTTTCTCTTTTCTCAACACACAATTGACATACCTTGGTAATCTCCCTGACCCATCACCCTAGTAACAGCATTATCTCAGAGAAGAAAATCTCAACTACGAGTGTTGTGTGCAGGTGGGAAGAAAGTTGTCACTTTCACTTGGAGGACATTTTAAAAATATATATGTTCATGATACACTCTGCCCTTGCCCTAAAATTCTTATAAGCCTGTGGCTTCTGAGGATGGATAGGAGTAATCAGGAGGACAAGCATTTTAGAAAAGTTTATTCTTTTAAAGAATAGAGAATAGAGTTCTGGCCATGAGAACTCTACTCAAGATATGTCCTTCTCTCTTATTCCCTGGTTATTAAAATACTAAAATATTGTCATTTTAATAATGACACCCCTATAATTGTTTGAATGGTGTCCCCCCAAATATATGTCCATGTCCTAATACCTGATCTGTGTGAATGTTACCATACTGGGGAAAGGGTCTCTGCAGCTACAATTAAGTTAAGAAGATTGAGATGAGCTCATCCTAGATTATGAAGGTGGACTTAAATCCAATGATAAGTGTCCTCGTAGGAGACAGAAGACGTGTCAAATAGGAAAGGCCATGTGAAGATGACGGAGACTGTAGTTATACAGTCACAGCTAAAGAATGTCTACAGCAGGAAGAGGCAAAAGAAAACATTCTCCCCTAGAGCCTTTTTCACCAGGAATGCAGCCCTACTGATACCTTGATTTTAGATTTCTGGCCTCCAGAATGATGAGAAAAATAGGGTTGTGGAAATTTGTTATGGCAACCTTAGAAAATGTATATACTATCTAATAGGTTAAGTCTCATAGTCACTTTTCAGAGAGGAGTTTTCAAAAAGGGTAGCATAATGATGTAATCAAATGAGTTTGGGCAAAGTAACAATATCTGAGTTAGTTTCTTCACCTAAAAGTGTGGAAATAATAATCCCATCCTTGCAGAACGTTTAGACTATTAAGGGAGATCAAATAAAACTACCTAACAGACAGCTGGCAAGAAAGGCAGGTGCTCCAAGATTTACCCATGCAGCACAGATACGTTAGCGAAACTAGGCCTCTGAGGAGAGAGAGTTAACATGTGAAGTCTGGGCCTGCATCGGTATCTCTTTTGCATATAACCACGTAGACCCAGCTGGTGTCAGCTCTTGTTCTCACTGACTAACCACTGCCCTCTCCCCCCAACCTTTTACTTCCTGTTTACGTAGATTGCTGCTTCCTGGCCAAGGGCACTCAACTGTCTCAGCCAGACTGCCTTTCTCCTGGATCCACGCCAAGAAGACCATCTTTGCTCTCCTTTTCTCCTGCTCTCAACTCATCTTAGAAGCCATCATGTTAGTGAGGAGCAAACATTGCCCTGTGCAAACCTCAGCTCACAATTAGTCTTCTCCCTGGCAACAGGATGGAGTCAGATGGACATGAGAAAAAACAACTTACCAATGCTACATACACATCAAGTAGTCTGTGCATCCCTGCCACCATACACAGTTCCTCTGCTATGGACACTGAATGCCTTTTCATTCAGCCATGCTGGTCAGGACACTTCTGCTCTCAAGCCCAGCACTGACCTGTTTGGAGAAGCAGTTCTGACTACAGCTGCAGACCCAACAGAAAGCCAGGTTGGGGGGCTATAAAGTGACTGAATGTGTGGTTCTCAGTATGAGACAAACCATGAGAGACTCAAAACAAACGTCTGGAAGGGCCAGGTAACCATGGATAACGTGAGGGAGAACACTCCCAGGAGATAATGATTTTTCCCACAACGCCAGGTTTACATACTGAACCTAGTATGTAATCTGGTTAGATTCAAACTCTGACTCTGCCACCAATGAGCTGTATGAAATTGAGCATGTAACAATTTCCTCATCTGTAAAACAGTAATGTTAATACCTGCTTTTGTCACAGAAATGTTGTAGCAATAAATGAACTAACATGTGGAAAGTCTTAGATTATCTCACAGTTTGCTATTATTTCCAATACTTCTACTGTTTTTACTGACTCATTGCGGGAGAGAAAGATGGTCAGAAGGTGGGATGCCTGAATTAGTGATTTGAAGATGGCACATGTAGAGGTGATGGCATAGTTCATGGGATAGCTATAGAAGTGTATAGCTGAGGCTGAGTGAAAGAAAGACTATCACTAGGAGAAAATTGAGACTGGACTGAAGCATGCTCTTGGGGATCCGAGTGAGGGCCTAGTGTAGATGGTAGAGGCACAACCACCAGCAGATTATTTAACTGCTTCCTCATCTGTGAAATGGAGATAATGATAAGAGACCTCTCTTCAGGGCTGTCATAGAGTCACATGAGTGAACCATAACATGCTGACTTCTTAGGCCAGTGACTGGCACATAACAAGAGTTAGCTCCTACTCTTATCTTAACTGGAGATAAGTAGGTCAACAACAGCAAGGTTTGAGCTAAATAAGGACACTGTGAACCAGTTGTAAAAGTCTTCAATAAAGAAGAAAAAAAGTCTTCAATGAAGGAGTAGAAGACAGATAGTGAGACTGTAAAACTGGAGAGAAAAATAATAGCAATAGCACTAGCTTCCAAGTGGCTGAGTCTTTCACAAAAGTGTAGAAACACTGGAGGGCAAAGAGAACCTCAACATCATATCCTGGTTCTGAAGTAAGTTAAGACCAAGATGAACAGAGAACAGAGAAGGTGCTTAGCTATAGGAAAGTATTCTTGCTAGGGATGGCAGTGCAGATGGAATGGTAAGAACTGCAAGGTGGAAGAATGATGGTGAGCAAAAAGACGTCTGCTAAACAACACAGTGCGTGTCATCATCAGCACATGGCCTACATGAGTGCCATCCACTGGAACTTCAGGAGTGAGGGAAATGTTCAGTGTGTCCACTGTCTGGTATGGTAAACACTAATCACATGTGGCTACTGAGCCTTTGAAATGAAGCCAATGCCATCAGTGTTCCTAAATAATAATTAAGGAATCCTAAGATGCAGTTTTCTAGGCCCCGCCTTCATCTACTAAATTAGAACCCATGGGGTAAGAACTGTCCCCCAAAGGTCCCATTGACAAGTAAATGCATGGTCAAGTTAAGGAACTGCTGCACAATCTACAGAGGCTGGAGAACAAGGGTATCTATGTGGGTTAAATATAGAAAGTGCCATCATATGACGTCTGCCTTTGGATGCTTAAATTGTTATTTTTATTCTGAGTGAGTTTTTATTTTAAAAATATTTGGTTTGGCTGATTTTAAAAATATAAAACTAAAAGAATGTAACTATAGAGAAAATTGTACTATGTTAAAGATTAGTAAGGGTTCTTATGAGGAAGAATTAACTGCTTGAGAAAAAATATTGTGATAACTGCTCGAATGTGAGACTGGAAATCCTTTCAGCGTAAATGGAAAGAAGAATATGAAATTTGGAGGCCTCTGTGGAAGGATAAAGTTAGAATAGAGAAAGGGTGGGTTAGTTATGAAAGATTACAGTGGACTGAGCATTGTAAAATGTAATAGCATATTCCACCCCAACCAAAGTCAAATAAAAAAGTCCCCCAAATTTTAAATGTTCATCACATGTTACTTAACATCTCCAATTTCCCCATCTGTAAAAAAGGGGTATTGTGTACAAGCAACTCATCAAAGAACTCACTTTTCCTTTTTTGCTGACTATGGGCAAATTAGAGCTAACACAATTGAGTTCAGAAGTCTGGAGGCAGAGAGAGTCAAAAGAGCATAAACCTCTGAAAATTCCCAAAAGCCAGGGAAAGCTGTGTTACTCCACATTGTGGAGTCAGGTAGTTGAGGCAATCTTATCCAACTCCCCCTGATTAGCAAGGCCTCAGCTTTCATCTGTGTTAGCAGGAAAGAAAACAAAATCAAGAAATAAAACGGTCTGTGGGTCCTGATGCCAGACCTCCCTGACCCTCAGGCTGGCCACTCATGGGCTTCTCTGCTAGTCTATCTGCATGCTGGGGCTGGTCTGTCTGACGTCCTGTTTCCTTATCCCAAGGTGGCCTGGTCAGCTATGACCTCAGCTCTTATCACCCTCCAGGGGTGTCACAAGATGGTGTTTAGATGATAAACGCTCTAGTCCTCAAGTCCAGGGGGTGAGTGAGAAGAGACAGTGGTGTAGGTCTGGGTGATTGGGTTATGTGATTTGCCCTTGAGAGTTAGGTTAGACTAGGCAGGGTCATTGGCAAAGTGTGACCCTGGAGGAAAGAACAGCTTTGGGGGGCAGGGTTCAGCTTTTCCCAGAACAGCTGGGATATATTTGACTGGAGAAGAGCAAATATACTTTAGGAATATGTATTTGCAATTGAAGCTAAATCTGCATTAAGTCTGAGGAACAAGGAATGATCCCAAATGGAAGATGTCTATTATCAGAAGCAGTTAAATGCAGAACAGAGCCAAAAGTACAGGATTTCTAGCAACAGTGCTAGGTTACCTGGAGCACCTTCTCCTCAATGGGAGGTAGAAGTGAGGGATGGGGGGAGGGAAGGGAAGGGGGTATGAGTGGCCTGATTGCAACATATTTTTTGTGTAGTAATATATACATTACATAACATAAAATTTACTATATAACCATTTTTAAATATATGTAGTAGTTCAGTGGCATCAGGTATATTCAGCTTGTAATGCAACATCACCACTATCTTTTTCATCATCCCAGACTAAAGCTCTGTACCCATTAAACAACTTCCCATTCCCCCCCTCCCTCTAGACCTATAACCACTGTTCTACTTTCTGTTTCTCAGAAGTGTTCCTCATGTAAGTGGAATAATATCTGAACTTTAATGTTATTTGCAAAACGTAACTTTTTAATGTCCCCTCCAGTTCCTAAGAAATATGTTGTCAGATGTGCCCAGCCATGTCCTTACTAGGTCTGCAAATAATTCAGCTGCCAGCCCTGAGCCATCATTAGTTCTGACTCTGTACTTAATGGAGATGTGTGCATTCAAGGGTAGAGTTTCCATTTGTTCCATTATTTCTGCCTGTGCTGCCAATTTGCCTCCCCCTCTCGCAGCCTTGATCACCGCGACCAATGCTAGTGCTATCTGATCACATCAGAGGTAGCTCTCTTTGTTATCTACAGTTTGGGCTGAGTCTCACCTGGTAACACCATCTACTTCGGCCTCCCTCATCTATCTGATCTGTGTCTCTAATAAGATGGGTGTGCCCTTCCAGTGCCCACTATCACCCCACTATTACCTCAAGACAGTTCTCTGACTTTCTACCACCAGACTTCTGTCCTCCTCCTAGGCTCAGAGCCTACTTCATCAGCCCCTCTTTGCTCAAGGTATCAACCACCTAGGGTCTCCTTTTTCACCATTTTTCCTAGAAGGCCTAACAGTCTTTATGCAAGTCAGTCCCCTGGTGGGCACTACAACATCCCAGGACTGTCAAGGTAAAATGTAATTAGGTCTCACCATGACCCATGTGGCTCATAAATTTTATTTTTGAAAGAGATGGAAACAGGTGGAAACAGGACATTCATGACAGACATTGTGAGGAGTCCTTCCTGAACATCTCTTGCCAGTCACATAAGGCAAAAACTTTCACCCTTTTGGTCTGAAAGTGAACATTTAGAAGGAAGAAAGTACATGGATTCTGGCAAAAATCAGGGTTTGAATTCTTACTCCTTCAGAGTGAGTGACTTTGGAAATGATTTAATCTAAGTTGTAAATTTCTCATTTGAAAATCTGCAATAATGTAGTAGCTACATATAGGGTATACAGTTTGCATTAGTATTGGCTGTAAGAAAGAAATATGCTATAAATGGTTTAAAACAATTTAGTTCATATACCTGTCAGCAAAGTTCTGAGGTGGAAAATCCAGAGCTGCATTCCAGACTCATCTCACTGCTCCTCCATCCTCGAGCATGGGCCTCCCCATTATGGTCCAAGCTGGTAACCAGAGAAGCACCCATTGTATGCAGGAAGCAGGATGGAGGAAAGGATGATGAAGAAAGAGAGACAAAGGGCATGTCTTCTGAGGAAACTTGAAGCTGCCATCCAACCCTTCCACTTGTGTCTCACTGGTAAGTAGGTGGACACATGGTGGCAAGGGAGGTTGGAGAACTTTGGGCAGCCTGTGTACAGCTAAGAACTAGGAATCCTGTACTATGGAAGAAGGTTAAGGTGGATTTGGAAGAACATTTTGAGATTTTTTTTAAGCTACACAAATTCATTTTCGTAAAGCTTAAAGTGGTCCATCAATAAATGTGCTCCTCAAATGAAGAGAAGATCTAGCCTTCATTGTACTTGTCTTTCTTAAATGGTGACTCACTCAGACATTGCTGATTTTAAAATTTTCAAAGTTGTTATCTTCTTTACAAGTTTAATAAGTAACATTTAAATGGGACTCTACTTGCTTTGAGAGTATCATTTTGACTGACTATGAGCCTATCAGTGACAAGGGCAGCAGAATCTCAGAGTGGAACATATCAATATCCTAACCATATACAGTCCCTAAAAGCAATGATTCACAAAAGATCTGTGTACCCCTCCATACCCCATTCTTCTACATCATGAGAGCTTCCTTTTCTGTAGCAACTTCCGTTGTCTAGGGCTTGATCAGCACCATCTCCTACAGGAATCAGACTTCCCCTCTTCATCGGCATACATTCTGCCTACAGTGCAGATAAGTGTCTGCGGAACCTTGCTTCTTCTCTATCTTAATAACCCCTGCATCAACCACTAGCTGAACTGACCATTTTGTCTAGAGAGTACCACTCCTACCAAAGTTCCTGAGGCATATTCAGTGAATAACCAAGGCACTAGAAGAACTGCCCAATCAACTGAGGACAATGAGGACAAATGTCCCAGAATCACAGGGCTGTAGGGTCAAATTCCAGTATAGACATTCAAAAGGCCAAAAAGACCCTCAGGAGGTGATGTTAGTGGTATACTCCATCTTTTTTTCTTTTGAAATATTACATTGCATGTAAAATTGATAACAGAAGAACTGGTCTGACTGAAAGTGGGGGAGCACAAAATCCATCCCATTCTCCCTCTTACCAAGTACCTTCATTTCTGTGTGAAGAGGGATAACTCTATGGAACTCCAGGGCTGGTTTCATTAATCTGAGTGTGATGATCCATATTTTGAACCACTGTCTTGTTTTAAGAGCAGGTCTGGTGAAAGGTAATAAAAAAAATTGGAATCATATAGTCTAGATATTAAACATTGAGACCTTAATAGCAATGTGATTTTGGGGCCACAATCCTCCCATTTGTAAAATGGAGGTAATAGCAGTTGCTTTCCTTCATGGAAATGAAAATTAAAGTGAGTCCATGAATATAAAGTTCCTGACACAGAACAGATTCACAATAAATGTTAGCTCCCTTTCATCTATTCCTTCTCCTAATATACCTTTAGCAGATGTGTGACATCTGTTTCCCAACACACTGACCACTGAGTATGTATATAAGTGTGTCTTTATGCGTGTGTCTAAAAAAATACAGGTCACCTCTGGGTAGTTTTAGGAACTGGCAGTTAATGATTTTGTACACTGTGTAAACTGCCTCGGGCATTAATCGAGTTAATGAAAGTACTATCAGATAAGGCTTTGACATAAATGAACAGACAGGCTTCTTATGTTTGAAAATACTCATCAAAGAAAAATTGACTCTATCAACCTAGCTATCTCAATGAGGAATCTGAAGATTGTTGAAGAAATAAAGAATAGCTTCTCCTACCCACCTGTGTGGGCAGAGCAGCCAGATCACCCTCATCCTCAGAAAGGCATCATGGGTCACTTTATACAAAGATCAAATGAGAGCCAATACGGTCAGACAGAGACCAATTCCTCAGACAATGAGTGCCAGACATCACAGAGGATGGCTCAAGCCCAATATCTGAGGGAGTGCACAGGCAGAACAATGGCCCCCAAATAACCACAACCTAACTGCTGGAACATATGAATATTTAGTACTTTATGACAAGGGAGAGCTATTAAGGTTGCTAGCCAGTTGCCCTTCATATAGGGAGGTAATGCTGCATTATTCAGGTGGGCTCAATGTAAACACACAGAGTTTCTTAAATGTCCAATGAGAAGCAGAAGAACCAGTAAATAACACAAGAAGAAAATGTGATAAGTTTGGATGACTCAATGTGAAGACTCAACCTGCTGCGGCTGGTCTTAAAGACAGAAAGAAGACATGAGCTAAGAAATACAGGAGGCTTCTAGAAGCCATGAAAGATAAGGAGATGGTAGTTACCACCCGAGTCTCTACAAAGGAACACAGCCCTGCTGATATCTTGGCTGTGGCCCAGTGAGACCTGCTTTGGTCTTCTGACCTCCAGAAATGTGACATTACACAAATAAATGATCAGTTGTTAGAGCAGCATTGGAAGACTAATACAATGGGTGATGGGCAAACACTGGAATAATATTCAGGACAGTGGTGGGGAGGGGGTATGCATTTAGCGAGAATATAAATATCACAGAAGTTGGGGAGGTGAACCAAGTGTGTGAAGGTTTACAGAAACTTAACAGTGGTCTGGTTTATTGGTTCATTTCTCAGTTAAGTTAGAGATGACCACTTCTTACCCACAAGGCTGCGGAGGTAGGGCAGGAGTGTGAAAAACTCTCCCAAAGTAAGCCTTTCATACTTTCCTAGTTAGTCATGCTATCTATGATCTTGGGAACCAATGGTGTCCAGAGCCTCTTAGGGAGCCCCAACTGGGAAATCCTGCAGGCTTCCTGACACTTCCACTATCAGGATTGCTTCTTAGACACAGACTCACACATCCCTGCCAGTACCTGTCTTCATCTCAGTTCTTGTTGCTTTCATTCTCAGAGATGAGAAGAAAAGGAAGTATTTCATCATGTGCAAGTAAATACCACAAGATATTACTAATGACAATTGTAAAAACCATTTGAGTTTCCTAAGCATACATCATAAAAACCTTATAGACCTCATTTCTTTTACCCATTATGAGTTCATCAGATACACACATTTACCTTATATGTAAGATATCTCACAGAACAAAAGAATTTATAGAACTGAAATTCAGAGTGACTTTAAAGCTGCCCTAAAGCACAGGGTCAGTAAGAGGTAACTCAGCTCCATCTGACTCCAAAGCCAACATCGTAGGACTTTGTCACTGCATCCTACTGCCATAAGTACTATACTAATTCTACAGATCTGGTTGTAGGTTAGAAAGCCCAGGTTTCCCAATATAGAGCAGAGACTTTGACAGAAAAATTACCTCCAGTAATAACTACCATGGTTCAGAAATCTAACAAGTCTCTTTCAATGCTGGTGACTCTCATGCTATATTCACCCCAAAGCGACATTCCTGCCTTAGACTTCATGCATCTTTTCTCATCTAATCTCCCAGCCTCTCAGCACTGGGAAATAGTCCCATTTGCTGTACCTGATAGAGGAGAGAGAAAAGGGAAAAGGAGATTGGGTGGAAGAAAAGGAGCTGGAATAGGCAGGTAAAGGGGTGAGAGGACTGACCCCCTATGTGAGACTGGGCAGCACAGAGGCCCAGCAAGTCTAGAAACTGAATGTTGGAGACTTTTAAGTTGAGAGCCAAAACTAGCTCCCAGATCAAGCAGTGTGCCTCAGGCCTCCTCTGCTCTAAGGGCCCCCACTCTATTCCTGATTGAGATTTCCAGATCCACTTTAGCACGAAAAATATGGGAAGAGAGGACATGAAAGAGAAAAGACGAAACTGAGGGATTTACTTGTACCCTTCATGTTTCCCTTCCATCACTCGCCTACATCAGAGCTCTTTCTGCTTAGGGAAGTTGTGTGAAGCTAGGTTCTCAGGCATTCATTCAACAAACTTTACTGACTACCAATCCTAAGCCCTTGTGTTAGGGTAGGCCATCAAAGAGGAGCAGGAATCTTTCAAGAGCAAAGTTTTATATAAAGGAATCCAGAGAAATCATTCCAAAGCAGAGTTACCGAGAGCTACCACAAAGATCAAGGGTGTGAAACAGACCGATACATGTGCTTAAACTCTGAGGTTTCTGAAACCCAGCAACTAAGATATTCCAAGTGTCTGCCTAATCTTCAGACACAGGTGATCATGTAAAGAAGATAAATGTTTCATGCTAGATGTCAATTCTGACTAACAGGAGTTCTGTGTTGAGGATTGTGGAACTCCCATCTGGGCTTAAGCATGAAAAGGAGCTAGGATAGATGATCAATACACACCATATATACTTAAGCACTGAGTCATGGCAAATGTGCTACCATCTCTATCCCAGCTTTCATGTCGCTGCTCTTACATCTTTAAACTTGCTTCATACCTGTTCACTTCCCATGCTAATGCTGGTGAAATTGTGCAGTAGGCAGCATTATGCAGTAGAATGATACTGGAAGCAGAGCAATGGTGCTTTCTTTCATTTCTGGAGGGAAGGAAAGAACACAGGGCATCCAGAATTAGAGAAGCATGACTTTGGAGCCAGACACTTCACTTTTCTGCAGATTGCCTGATCCTGGACCTTTTACAGCTGATTCTTGTCTTTCATGATAGTTATGTTCTATAAAGTCTCTGTGCATGCTGAATTAGCAAATACTAAACTATACTTTTAAGGGTAATATAAGGTTAAGTTCCAGGCGACCTTAATCATAACATTTTTGTCAACCATCAATATTTAAAATTCATTGTTCATCTGCTAAAAATGGAGCTTCCATATGACCCAGCAATCGCACTCCTAAGAATCTACCCAAAAGACACAAAAACATTGCTTCAAAAAGACACCTGTACCCCCATATTTATTGCTGCTTTATTTACAATAGGAAAGACATGGAAACAACCCAAATGCCCAAAAGTAGATGACTGGATTAAAAAGATGTGGTACATATACACAATGGAATATTACTCAGCAATCAAAAAGATAAACTCTTGCTTTTTGCAGCAACATGAATGGAGCTGGAAGTGATCATGCTTAGTGAGATAAGCCAGAAAGAAAAAGAAAAATACCGATGGTTTCACTCATAGCAGGAGTATAAAGGACGGGGTAGGGGGAAATAATAATAATAATGAGCAACTATATATCAGAGACATTTTACGGAGGTGAAGTAGAGAATGGGATCAAAAATGGGGGAGGGGTAGTGCACAGGACTATGGTGATGGCATACAGGTGATTTGGTGATGGGAAACCCACAGGGATTACAACTGAGATAGAAAAGGCACAAAATGATGTAAAAATAAACTATAATAATAATATAAAAAATACCATTAAAAATTCATTGTGTTTACATTTGCATTTAAATGCACTTTATTTAATATATTTATTGATTTACATTAACCTCATAATCCCAAGCTTTCATGCCTGAAAAAAATATATATCTAACACATATATTTCTCTAAGCACAGCCTGCTGTGTTTAGAAGCAAGACAGCCCTTCAACATTGTAATTGGGAGCCATTTTAAATAGCAAAATCACCAACAAACAGCACAAAAATGTGCAAAACATGTGGCACTAGTAAGACTGCAAAAGGGAAACTTGTTTACAATATCAAAGCTGAAAAAAGAAGGCAGAGCATTACCTCTGCTGGGGAAATGGACATTGATAACTCAAGGGTTTCACCATTCTACTCATGTCTCCAAATGACCTTGAGAGCTCTAGGAGTATTGGTTTGTGGTGACAAATAAGTTTTTGTGAGTTTGCAAATCTGCAAATACAGAATCTGTGACTTATGAGGATAGACAATCTCTCCCCTTTCAAGCCTCAGCAGTGACCTCCCTCATACAACAAATAAAATGAGAAAGGTATACAAAACGCCTTGCGTGACTCCAGCTACTTATTCATGCCAAATATTTATATTTTGCGCTATGCCTGCCATGTGCCATCCTGAGAGATAAGTAGATACCAAGAAACTTCCAGCCAATGTATCCCCAGTGCATATCTTCACTTCAATACAAACTGAAAGGGAGCTGTTCTACACAGATACAGATGGCAATATTCAGGGGCACTAGAGTACTGGGGCCAGCCCAGCCAGGACCCTCTGGGATGGGACTGAAACAGGAAGATTAGCAACAGCTACCTCTCTCACATGGCTGTCATCTGCCATTCATGCTTCTCTCCCAATGTCTGTGACACTTTTTTGCTTTTCTAAGCAAACTGGTTTCCTCTGCTTTCTCTGGCTTTTTTGCACCCTCCTAAATTTGGCTCCGGTGTGATTCTGGTGTCCACAGTACTGATTCCATCTGTACTGAACTGAGCACTGGTGTGCGCCTGTGGCTGTTGCCTGCAAGTGTCCTTCTCCTGCCCTGTCACACAGGAGCTCACTCCACCTTGGCTCCAGGGTGGGTCTTGGACCCAGGCCTGGCCATTGACTCTCTCTTCTAAGGATCTGGTATTTTCTTGGCTATCTTCTATCAGTTCTGTCATTGCTCTGAGTGTCTTTTTGCTGTCTAGTGGCTTTTGTTTGCTCAGTTCTTGTTTACTCATGGTTTCTGCTTACTCAGGAAGTCTGCATACTGCTCTCTTTCTGTGTCTTTGAGTTTCTGCTCCTGCTAATGGGGTTTTTCTTTTTTTGTCTCTCTAGTTCTAATCCCTGAAAGAAAATAATCATTGGTAAAGTTAATTATTATTTATTTGGACAAAATTCTCATACTAGGACACCCTGTAGGCTAATGTCCAGCCTATTGGACAGCTATGCCTACCACTGTCCACAGACTGCAGGCTGTACAGTAAATGGAGGAGGTATATGGTACCGAATATGGACACCTATGTTCAGTTTTATTTATATCTAGACAGTTGTCCAGAGGCTTCTTTGTCTAACACTCCAAATCCAACTGATGAAAAAACCCTGCTAGTTCTACTCTGAGAACTTTAGAAAGTAATCCCTTCTCACCATTCCTAAATTGCTCTACCCCAGTCACGCTGCCTCCCCTTATACCACTGCAGGAGACTGCTAGTAACACCTAGCCTAGACACAGAGAAGCAGCCAGAGTTATGAACACTTAGATCAGGTCATGTTGTTCCATTGTTTTACACACTCAGTGCCTTCCCATTTCACTGAGAATGAGAATCCAATTGCCCCATTTTGCTCTGACCTCATCCTTACCACTTGCCTGTTGCTCACTCTACTCTAGTCACACTGGCTTTCTTGCTATTCCATGGACATTTCAGGCATGCTCTCACCAACGGGACTTTGTCCTAGCTGCCTCATCACAATTCTACAGATCCTGGCTTGACTAACTGCTTTCAATCTTGACTCAAATCTTAATTTTCTCCATAAAGCCTGCGGAACTTAATATTGCAACTATAGTATTATATGCAATACAGTAACTACTGTGGTATTTAATATAATAGTTCTCCACATATCTATTCCCTCTTACCCTCAAGCACTTCTGTGTTTCTGTACTTATCACTACCTAACATACTACATAAATTATGCTTATTATTGTTACCTGTTTCTCCTTTCTAGAATGTAAGCTCCACAAAGATAAGCATCTTTATCTATTGTGTCCCCTGTCATACATGCAGAATGTAACACATCACAAATATTTGCTGAATTAAATTCAAACTGACAGGTATCAAACTAGCAGGTACACTACGACTTTCCTACACAACATAAAATATTTCTTTCAGGGAAAGTTATAGCACTAAGGGCACACGTTAGGGGAAAAAAATGTCTCAGATCAACAATCTAAACTCCCATTCAAGAAACTAGAAAAAGCAAAATAACCTGAAAGCCAAAGGAAGTAGAGAATAGACATCAATGAAATTGAAAAGAATACTAAAAAATAATTCTACCCACATAAATTTTACAACCAATTTCTTGAAAACTACTAACACAACTTACCCAGTATGAAATAGATCATTTGAAAAGCACTAGAACTATTAAGGAAATTCTGACACATACCTAACAGAATGGCTAAAATTAAGAAAAAATAACACCAAATACTGGTGAGGATGCGGCAAAACCAGATCTGTATACATTGCTGGTGGGATTATAAAATGTTACAGATACTCTAAAAAAATGACAATTTCTTAAAAACAAATTCTTAAAAACAGCAGCTCTTTCTGCTTACTTGTGCCTGTGCAAACATCCTTTACTTTTCTTTCCCTTTTTATAATAAACCTGCTCTTTGAATATTAAAAAAAAAAAGAAAAGAAACTAACCATGCAATCACCATACAACCTAGCAATGTTCATTGTGATTATTATTTGTAATTACCAAAAACTGCAAACCCAGATGAACTTCAGTGGATGATAGTTAAATAAATTGAGATCATCTGATTAATATAGGGAGAGACAGAACATATCATTGATCATGCAAACTTGGATCAATCTCCAAAGAATATGCTAAAGGGTAAAAGTAGTAAAAAAAAAAAAAAAAAAAAAAAACCAGGGCCCTCCCAGGTGGCGCAGCTGGTTAAAGCACAGCACTAGGCTAAAACCACTTCCGCATGAGTTCGATCCCCACCCCAGAGGTGATCCACATGGCGCGGCAGACCTCTCCTGGTCGGCCCACTCCTCCCAACAGCAGTGTACTTCGTTGATCTGCCTGTTCTGCTCCCCACTCTGTCTCTAGTGAATCCTCTCACTGTCCCTGCACCTCTGGCCTGCACCCCAGCTCTGTAAACATAAATCTTTTTTTAAAAATCTACATGTTAGGCCCTCCCTGGTGGCGCAGCGGGTTAAAGCACTGCACTGAGAAGCTAAAGCCACTTCCGCATGAGTTCGATTCCCGCCTGCCCCGGAGGAGACCACATGGCGTGGCAGACCTCTCCTGACCCGCTCGCTGCTCCCCTCAGCAGTGTACTTCGTCGATCTGCCTGTTCTGCTCCCCACTCTGTCTCTAGTGAATCCTCTCACTGTCCCTGCACCTCTGGCCTGCACCCCAGCTCTGTAAACATAAATCTTTTTTTAAAAATCTACATGTTAGGCCCTCCCTGGTGGCGCAGCGGGTTAAAGCACAGCACAGAGAAGCTAAAGCCACTTCCGCATGAGTTCGATCCCCGCCTGCCCCGGAGGAGACCACATGGCGTGGCAGACCTCTCCTGACCCACCCGCTGCTCCCCTCAGCAGTGTACTTCGTCGATCTGCCTGTTCTGCTTCCCGCTCTGTCTCTTGTGAATCCTCTCACCCTCCGCATCTCTGGCCTGTACCCCAGTTCTGTACAAATAAATAAATAAATCTTTAAAAAAAAATCTACATGTTGTATGATTCCATGTACAGCATATTCTTAAAATGACAAAATGATAGAAAGGGTGAGCAAATAGATGGCTGTCTAGGGTTACTGGGAGCAGGGGACATTAAGGAGAATAGAGAGAAATTCTAGGGATCTTTGTGATGGAAATGTCTTATATCAATGTCAATATCCTGGTTCTCATAATAGACTAAAGGTTTGCAAGATGTTACCATTGGGGAAAACTGGGTTATTAATGAGGGTTCTCCAGAGAAGCAGCCAACTGGATATAGAGAAAACACTATAGACCTTAAGGTAGATAAATAAGAGGAGACTTACAGGAATTGGCTCATGTGATTATGGAGACAGAGAAGATTCATGATTTGTCATTTGCAAGATAGAGGGGAAAAAAACCCCTGTGGTGTAGTTTGGTTCAAGTTTAAAGATTTGAGAATCAAGGGCTGATGGCTAAGGCCCAAGATCAGGAGATTTGGTGTGCAAAGACAGAAAAAAGGGATGCCCCAGTTTAAGTAAAAAAAGCAAATTCACTTTCCCTCTACTTCCTATTCTATTCAGGCCCTCAACTGACTGGCTGATGCCCAGCCACAGTGATAAGGCGAGCTTTACTCAGGCTACGGATTCAAATGCTTATCTTTTCTAGGAACATATTCATTGATAAGCCCAGAAATAGTATTTTGTCAATTATCCAATTATCTCTTGGGCCAGTAAAGTTGACACATAAAATTAAGCTCACAAGAATAAAGAGAGGGTACAAGGAATCTTCGAGCATACTGATGAGAACTATGTGTGAATTTATAATTACTGATAATAAAATTTAATTTAAAAAATTTTCAATTTTAAGATACCATGACTACATTTAATTATAGTATTTTGAAGTGGGAGAGATGAGAAACACTTTGTTAAATTTAATCATAGATTATAAAATTTCATCTAAGTTCTAGAAATGTTAAAATGTGGATGAATAAATACATCACAGAAACTAGGAGAGCATGTTTACTTGTACAATAATATACAATCAGACATAGAGAACCAGTTGAATGAAAAATAATAGTGATTCTCTCTAAATATAGAACTATGGATTTTTTTTTAAAAGTTTGTATATATGTTTGCATTTCCTATAGTGACTATGTGTTACTTGTGTAATTTTCAAAGCACATCAAATATTTTATTTTTTTTTAGATTTATTTATTTATACATGCAGAACTGTGGTATAGGCCAGAGGTGCGGGGGGGTAAGAGGACTCACCAGAGACAGTGGGGAGCTGAACAGGAAAACTTACTGAAATACACTGCTGAGGGGAGCAGCGGGCGGGTCAGGAGAGGTCTGCCACGGCATGGGGGTTACCTCCCTGGTGGCACAATGGGTTAAAGCACAGCACCGTGAAGCTGTCGCAGCCACTGCAGCATAAGCAAGTAATATATTTTTAAGACATTATTTAGACCAACCTTTAATCCATTGTTTGGAAATCTGTAACCAGCCCTCAAATAATTGGCCATTTCAGTCTTTCATATCATAGAAATCAATATCTCCCAAAGCAGCTCAGACAGCTCTAATTATTAGAAATGAGAGCTGTTGAAAGCAAAGGTCTGTACTGTCTGTGCCTTCAGAGGGCTTAAGGACATGGATTTGGTTCGAGCGCAGGTCAATTAACTTGGCTTATTCATAGAGAAAAACGTAAAGGTACACCACCCACATGGCTCACAAGAGCCAGGCACTACTCAAACACTGTCCACAGAGAAACAAACATGTTTGTTTGTTTGCAATGCAAATCCACTAAACACTCTCTTCGACACTGGACAATTCTTTATTTCTTCAAATGGTCAGTAACAAGCAAACAAGTTTAAATAAAGTCGTCATAATCAATAGCCAGGCATGAAAGTGTAAAAAAGCATCCCATTCCCAAGCCCACGGTGATTACAACTGAGATGGAAAAAGGCACAAGATGATGTAAAAATAAACTATTAAAATAAAAACTTGGATAATAGAAGAAATGTAAAAAAAAAAAAGCATCATACATATTCCTAATCAAGACTTCAAATCCCTATTAAATACTTTCATATCAACCTAGCAAGAATAAAAAAGTAAACTCCAGAACCTACTGACACAATAAAAGGAAATCCGACTAGAGAACAATCCTTACTCCAAACTGGAAAGACGAAACAAATCATATAGTAATACTTTCCATTCACTGATTTAATGAGATATTAGTTATGGAGTATTAAGAGTTTTAGAGACCAGAGTTTGACAAAATGATTGTAAAATGCACATGAAAGAAAGCACATAAAACATTAGTGTTCCAGGAGGAAAAAAGATAATGATGCAGAACTCTTTCCTAGATTTGAAAATGTGCTGTCAAACAACAGCAATGGTCAAAACTCCGGCAGTTCAACTCTTGACTGAAGGAGCTGTTCAGTGTCAGCATGGTGAAGAGGTGCAGGAAGAGGCCCAGACTAAAGTCTAGTGAGAGGCAATTGCTGTCTGGATGGGGTGAAGGGGGAGGGGCCCTTTTGTGTTTTGAAGACTCAGAGACCTCTTTAAGATAGTATAAAGAGGGCAGATTTCAGGCTACAATAAGCAATTTCACTTCATCCAAAGATGGAAATCAAGAATAGCTGGACTTCAGTTCATAAAAACTATGAATCAGGCAACTTTCTCCAAACCTCAAGAATCCTCGATGCCCCTCTGATATCTGAGAACTACTGGATGTTGTCTCACCCATCCTCCCACCCACCCTGCAGTCCCAGCAGCTTGGAGGATGTTCATTTCACTTCTTCATTTTTTTTTCCTCCCAATCTTAGAAGTATGTAGCTGATACCTAAAGTAGATTTCTCTGTCTAAGCTCCTTTTTTTTTTTAAATTTCAGCTTTCCAACAGCTATGTAACAAACTCCCCTGAATTATATCCCTTCTGATTAACATGTCTAGAGTGTTTTCTGTTTTCTTGATTAGACCCTGATTGATACATTGCCAGCCCCAACATTGACTTTAGTTTGTGTTGTTGTTGGTTTAAGCGAAGAGTGCGTGAATCACAAGCTATTTCTCTAGTGGCCATGTATATCCACCTCTAGTCCAAAAAACAATGTCCAGAGCAAGGCTATTCTGAGCAAATAGTTTGTCACCCCAAACTTTGTATTACACCTAAGATTAGAAGAGCCTAGAAGTTGATGGAAAAGGAAGTGGATGAAGTATATGAATGAAGAAGGGCTGACAATTGAGAAAGGGCTACAAAGAGATTTGAGTAGAGTTATCCCAATGCACAAAGAACAAAATCTGATTTAATAAAGAAAGAAAGCAGTGACTGACAGTCATTATATACCAGCTGGGTCAAAAGCCAAAAGCAGGTGTATTTGCTATCACAGGGAGCAGATACCAGGACTAAGACAGACTGGGACAGAAGTTGGCTTGTCAGAGCAGCTACAGAGATATGCTGATTGATACAGAAGACTGGAAAGTAGTAATTATAATCACAGAAAGAGAGCAGCTGACATTTATCTGATTCTTTCCTATGGTGACATATTTCCCAATCTTTCCCATCTTCTTTTAATTTTTATACTAGTAATCTCTTGTTTCAATATTAATACCTTTAAATTTTCTTCATTTTATTTGAAGTGTTTTTCCTTTTTTCTCCTTGGGGTGTCCCACTTCTAATGACTGACCAGTGGTGAGGAATGGGAGAATGAAAAGGCCAAATTCCCATGCCTCAAGAGAGGGCACCTCTAGGGCCATTCCAGCCCACAGCTCCTATGAGAGCCATTAATTCTTCCCTCTATACAACCTGTCACCACAAAACACCAACATTGAGGCCCCAATATGGCACCTTTCTTCCAGAAGACCAACCAATCACTTAATGGCAAGATGATTATCATGAAAGGGGCAGTGATTCACCTTGACTGGAATAAATAAATATTTTGGGTGCAACTTTGCCTTGCTAGCCTTTGCCAGCAGTACTATGTGAGGGCATATAGTGTTTGATAGGTTGATATAGAATCCAGAATAATGTTTTTGTTGGACCCAGGAAACATTTTCACAACAGAGTAAGTACAACAATGACACACAACTGTGGAATCCATTTTTCCTATTTCATATAGGGAAGAAAATCAGTAAAGTATGGACACAAAGAAAAAACAGATCACAGAGACTGAGTCAGCATATCAAAAAGGTTGTGAAAAAGCACCCTACAGGCCCTCCCTGATGGCGCAGCGGGTTAAAGCATAGCACTGAGAATCTAAAGCTGCTTCCACATGAGTTCGATTCCCGCCTGCCCCGGAGGAGACCACATGGCGTGGCAGACCTCTCCTGACCCGCCCGCTGCTCCCCTCAGCAGTGTACTTCGTTGATCTGCCTGTTCTGTTCCCCACTCTGTCTCTGGTGAAGCCTCTCACCGCCCCTGAGCCTCTGGCCTGTACCCCAGTTCTGTATGCACAAATAAATAAATCTTTAAAAAAAAAAAAAAAAAAAAAAGCACCCTACAGTCAGCTCTGCCCTTCAACACCAGTCAGCAGTAATAACTACACCCTTTGAAAACCTTGTATCTCCCTGAAGTGATCCTCAGTGTGCACCTGAGACAGGCATTTCCATATGATGGACATTTATCTAGGTAAAGTCCCTGCTTTGCCCATACACAGGCTGCATCTGATACAGAGATAATTATACCCTGAATTTAAATATGCACATTTCACTAACTGTATCAGGATGGTAGGAAATTATCATACTCAATGAAAATGAAGGCTTTTTGTGGTTGTTTGTGCTTGCCTTAATGTGATTTTCTTTTATTTTTACTGAGAATAGCCCCTACTACTTATATATATATATATATATATATATATATATATATATACTTGAAAGGGGAGGAGCAGGAAAAAAAAGCAGTCTGTTTTTTTTCTACCCTTTTCCTATCAGTCTGCTCTTTTCCAAATTAATCCTCAAATTTTTTACTCCAAAAATAGCTTCTCTTTCCTCCACACACTGGCAATTACTTTTTTTTTATTTATTTATTTATGCATACAAAAACTGGGGTACAAGCCAGAGGTCCAGGGGGTGAGAGGATTCTCCACAAACAGTGGGGAGCAGAACAGGCAGATGGCCTGAAATACACTGCTGAGGGGAGCAGCTGGCAGGACAGGAGAGGTCTACTATGCTATGTGGGCACCCCCTTGGCTAGGGATCAAACTCATGCTGCAGTGGCTGTGGAGAACTTCATGGGGCTGCTGTGCCCACAGGAAGGGCCCACATTGACAATTATTTTCAGAATACACTGACTAGTACTCAAAAGCCATCTAGTTAACAGAGTGATGAACTGGCCTCTTGAAAATACAACTGGGATACTACTTTGGAGGCTACACCCTGCCACGATGGAGTAGCATCTTCCAAAATGAAGCATATACAACAAACTGACAGTTACCATATGGGCTTGTGTATCTACTTGAGAGAAGGAAATAGGGGGGCATTCTCACTGATGGTGACCCGCATGTGATATTTATGCTTCTTGTTCCAGCAACTTGAGTCCCATGATGACATTAGAATCAAACTTCTCAATGGAAAACTAGAAGTCAAGATTCTAATAGCAATATACTATGAGAAAATTAATTCCAACCTAGAATTCTATACCCAGACTGTCATCTAAGTGTGCTACTAATATGAAGACATTTTCAGACCTGCAAAGACTTTTAAAAAATTGCTTTTCATGACCTTTTTCTCAGGAAGATATTACAAGATGAGGTCCACTACTGAGTAAATGCAAGAGGAAAATATAAGGTTGGAAACTAGAAACCCTAACAAACAGGAGACACAGAAGGAATTCCCAAAATGATGAGAAAGGAAGTGTCAGAATGACAACCAGACAGCTAGCCTAGCAAATAACCACTCCAGACTGGAGCTGGACAATGAAAAGCTCCAGTATGACAGCCAGAAGAGACATCTGTGAGAAAATAAATAAAACTGGCAGAGTAAGAGATTTATAATTCTGTCAGAGGGCTTGGGCAGAAATTAATGACTACTATGTAGAAACAGAGGTTTAAAAAAGACAATTATTAAGCTAAGAGAAAACAAAATGATTGTATAAGGCACAAAATGTGCAGCAAGCAACTTACCTGTGAATAATTATTTCTACTGCATAATAATGTAGACACTGAAAATGGGCTTAGCTAAGAGTATGATAATAATCATAATGGAAGGACAGTGACCAAAGAAGCATGATGTTAGAAAATGAAGCCCTATCCTCCATTATATTGAAATTAAGAGATTACTAAACTGAAAGGTCCAGGGGAAAAACCAGAATAGATACCAGAAGAAATAATCAAAGGGCGTTAATACGGTTAGCTCTGTCAAGTAGAAATCAGAAATATGGAGGACAAAGGGACTCACACTTTGTTTCATTGTTATTAAAAGCCTCGTCTTTGGCTTTTATTCTAAGGATTTATATATCTTGATTTTTTTAAAAGAGACTAAAGTAAAAAATAAAAGGAAAGAAAAGAAAGTGAATTAGAAGGAAATAGCAAGAAATTAGGGTAGAAATAAAATAAGATGAAGTCAGAAAACAATATTAGATCATCTAATACACACTGTTGCTAAAGATAGGATGAAAATTGGTTCTGAGCTTTTTAGCAGCTAGCACAAAGTGGGAAATATGATCATTTATACAATTTCACTATGTCCGAGATATAAAAATGAAACCACTTACTCAAAAGAAATATATCTATTCCTGGTGCTAAGATCTGAGAGACATTTTTCCCATCTGTCCTCCTAAAGAGGACACTGTGTGACATAGCAAACCATATCCTCATCAATTTGACTACAGTAAATGCAATAGTAAGCCTCATTGGTCCTTATTATGTTTTTTCATGTAGGACAATGGCAAATGCCAATACAGAATCCAGAAAAGGCAAAACTCTGAGGCGATGAAAATCTGTTCACTGCAGAGGTTTTAAGCATGATGGCTAACATGTGGACCAGATGCCTCTACAATGGAAGGGTAGAGTGTAATTGGACAGAAAAGTCTTTATAGTGATCTCTATCACCTCTCTCCAACATAGCACAGCCAACCAATCACTAACTTTCACTGCACTAAACGTCAAGAGGAGATTGACTGGATCAAAAGGCTGGATCAGAGCCTCTGGGTTTGGTAAATCAGAAATAGCTAATGACAAGGATATTAGAGGAAATTCTCCATTCTGAATGATGAGCTCCTGCCAACTCCAGTCTCCAGCTTCATTCCCCTGAAAAGACAGGTTTATAAATACTACTGCAAAAGGGTCTTTCTGACTGACTTATATTTAGAAAACTCTTTTTACAGAATGTATGAAGTGGTCATTTAAACATTTTAAGAGTTAGTAGAAAGCATAAAAATTCACCAAAGTTTTCCTTGAAATATGGTCAAGGCAAATAGGGTTGTGTGTGTGGAGAGGGAATACTCAGGGAATTGTCCACGGAGAAATAAAGTAAGAAGCATGTTTCTAAGTCTTTACAAAAAGACACTTATCAACTTAGACCAGGGGCTGGCCTTCAGCTCTTCAATACAAAAATCTGGCAGACTGAGCCCATTGGTTTCACAATAGCTGAGCTCACCACATTGATGTGCTATGTACAAGTCTCAGTCACTCTCAGATGTATGAGAAAATAGGTTTCTTTCTGCTCTTTTTTTTTTCTTAATTTTTATGTAGAAATGAGGTAGGCCAGAGGTACAGGAGATGAGAGACCTTACCAGAGACATAGTGGGGAGCAAAACAGGCAGATTTACTGAAATACACTGCTGAGTGGAGCAGAGGGAGAGACAGGAGAGGTCTGCTGCACAACGTGGGCCAGCACCCTGGTCAGAAATTGAATGTGTAACAGTGATAGCACTGAGACACGCCCCAAGGCCACCAGGAAGGCCCCCTCTCTCTGTTCCTTAAATCAACCCTAACTATACACACATACATACACACACACACCTGTAGGCTGGAAGAAATTCAGTCTAAGTCACTCTTCGCAAAGGCACTGTTGGTCGGTTGCTGACCGGCTACCCACTGTTGTAGTCTGAGCTACCACTGTACCATGAATGGTGACCTTGGCTTTTGTGACGTTTGGAAATCTTCAGTGCCTAGGATTCAGCCTCCCTGGGCACTTGTGCAACCCTTTCCTTCTGAGATTTTGCAGCTTCTCAGACTCTGACACCTTCCCCTCCCAGCCTCAGGGAAACTCCTTGAGAAGACTCTTTAGTCTCTAAGATCCTTCTCTCTAGGATATTAAAAAATGTCTGACCAGTTTAGCTTATCCAGAAGATGAGAAAAACCACTAGCTGGAAGTTCCTTTTTGTACTGTCAAAATCTAGGAGGTAAGAAATTACAAGGCCTCACTGCCTGCTGAAATATGGGAAAGAGGAGAATATAGGGAGAAAAGAATAAAATAAACATTTTAACAAACCGTTCGGCCAAAACTACATCAAACCAGAAGTTGCTTTATTCATTAAGCCAAATGAATATCACAGCAACAGGTCATAGCCACAGTAGATATTTGTGATCCTAACTACAAGGTTGCTTGGTGAGCCTGGAATCAGAACCAAGAATATTAAAATAATTCAACACTTAAAGCAGTCAGGTTATCATAAGTTGACCTATAATCCAATAACAGGGACTCACTATAAGGAATCTGGAAACACTGGAAGTTCACTAGCAATAGTCCCCCAAATAAATCTATGTTCACTTTGAGAATGCCCTTGCTTGTGGAATTGCAATATTCACAGGCATTTGGCTGGGTTTCTCTCCCTGGAGAGCACTTGGATGAACACCACCACCATTTGTCCTAGAGACTGTTCTTTTCCTAAGCTTCCCCAACTCACCACTTCTTCCATCAAGTAACAGGTCAGTTCTGCTGGCCTAGGATTCGTGACTCTTCAGGATGATTTTACATAAATCTGTTGCAATCAGTTACAAAGAGACTATCATTTTGATATCCCAAAGCACCACATGTAATTTCTTGTTCTTGGTTTAGCTTTTTTGATAATGGTATACATTAAACACATTATATTAGAAACTCTTCAATGTAAAATTCTAAGCAACAGAAGCAGCCAAAAGAATTGTAAATAATTTTTAAGTAACTGTGTTTTAAAACTGTATCATTGTAACTACTCAAGAAGGGTTAACTATTAAACTGCAACATGCATCATGGGTAAAATCTGAATGGAAATTATCCAGTAATAATGTAATTGAGGTAAGAGTTTTAAATGTGGGCCCTCCTTGCTGGTGCAGTGGGTTAAAGCACAGCACGGAGAAGCTAAAGCCACTTCAGCATGAGTTTGATCCCCGCCCACCCTGGAGGTGATCCACATGGTGTGGCAGACCTCTCCTGGCCCACCCGCTGCTCCCCTCAGCAGTGTGCTTCATCAGTCGGCCTGTTCTACTCCCCACTCTGTCTCTGGTGAATCCTCTCACCTCCCCTGAACCTCTGACCTGTATGAATAAGTCAATCTTAAATAAATAAATAAATAAATAAATGATTTATCCAGTTCTGTATGAATAAATAAGTCAATCTTAAAAAAAAAAAAAAGAAAAGTTTTAAATGTTGAATGCACACGATAAAGTGCATCAAGTGGTCTCACTCTAAAAGTTGTTGGGTATTCATGTTTTGATGGGTAACAATATATGCTTCAGACAATACTTCAGTAGAGGGCAGACAAGTCTATGACATTTCTTCCCACTTTTTGCAGGGAAATAATGAACATTTTAAATAAAGTGTACTCTGAATTTGTAATATGCTTAAAAACAATCTTTTTTTTGAATATACTTATCATACAAAAGTTCTTGAATATCAAGAATTGTATGCTATTTTCTATTTTATGGGGGAATATAATATTAGCAGTAACAACGGATTTCAAGGGCATTTTTCCCATAGGAAGGTTAGTAAGTTACATTAGCCATCCTAGCAAGAATAAAACAGACTGAGCCTGTTCCCTCAAGCTCTATTTAGTTAACTTCTATGCTCTAGTATCTTGTTTGCCTTATTTCTCTTTTCAATATTATTTTTCTTCTCTAGTTTTCTTGAAATGACACAATCAGGGTATTCATCATTACTAATAAAGTCTTCCCAATCTTAATTCATTATGTTCAAAACAGCCAGAAAAAATACCAGCCAACTGGTCTCATGAGTGATTTTGTAATAGTTTTATCTATCAAGATAAATGGATATGCTGTAGCATGTCAGGACTCCTGAAGAAATTCCAGTATAATTTTAGGATTCCAAAGTCAGCATATGAGAAAATGAGTTTTTTTTTTTTTAAGTTCACTTTGACTGGTTTGAGGGTAAAATTTAGCATGTTTCTATCAAGTTTTGCTGTTTTATTTTGATTTGATTCCTTGCCTATTTATGAAACACATGAATGTTTATGAAATACATGAATATATTTACTTTGAGCTTTGCTTTCCTCCAACTCATGCATAACGACCCTTTTTTATTTATGTAAACTTGAAATAATAATAATAAGCCAGTTGTGTTCAGCTCTGTCCTTTGAGATGAAGAGATGCAGTCATAGCTCCAGAGGGCAGTCACACGGTCTCCATTGCCTCTCAGCGTGATTACAAGAAATGACTGTGCTCAGAATCTGTTCAGATGACGAGCCCACCCAAGAAACATTTTTGTTTAATACAGAACACCAGGTATTAGGAGATGAGGCTGAGAAGAGTTAACAAGTTTTGTTTTAGTTAGACAAGAAAGGATCCACTCCCATGTAATATTGTTACCTATCAACTCTATCCTGCTACACTGGGAGCATCAGTACAGAATCACTTCAAGTCCTCGTGTCTCTGGTCAGTGTGCCCACCCTCTGCACACTCTGTGACACTCAGTGAGCCAGGAGGATTCAAGGACACAGAGAAAGTTGTGCGGTAGAGTGACGTGTATGAGGTAGCAAGAATATCTCTTCCAGTTTGTTTTTAATTATAGGTAAGTTATAAAATCAGATTATTGTACATAATGGGGCTCCTTCTGAAAGGCTAGAATAAAATTTAGAGGTCTCTCAGCCCACCTACCAAAATGCTTACAGTTCCCATTTCATGGCGGATGAAACAATAATAAATAATAAGCAAAGGAAGTTAATCTACATCCGGAGGATTTTATTAAGTTAAACAACAAAGTTATGCAGATCCCAGGCATTGAGTTTCATATTAAAATTCACAACAACCAATAGGCACATTTCAGCAAAGTTCATAAATAGGCATTGCAATGTGTCTTTTTCACTACTGACATTATGAGCATAGCTGAAAAACAAACCATGACAGTGTATGTCAAGGTAGTTTTTTAATCACTATTTTCCTTTAAGCAACACAACAGATCTAGGACTGATAGAGACCTATTCTATAGGGTCCACAGAGAAGTAAAAAGACATGTTTTTCAATGCTGAAAATTAATTTAATATTTTATAGCAAGTATCTTCTAAAGTATCTTGTTCTTTAAACTAGTATAGGCTGGGCATCAGGGAATTTAAATTAAGTTATTACACTATCAAAGTTAGTATTGCTAAACCTGTTCTATATTTGGGGATATTTAATATATTTTGTCTTATAATGTGCATTAATCTTTTTGGTTACATATGCAATACATGCATTTATGCAATGTGTATACCCAGTGGTGTATACTCGATGAAAGTCCTGATACATAGCTTTCACCAATTTCCATGGTGTAAATACTGCCACCTTGGCCAAATTTCAAGCTACCAATATAATGCCACTTAATGTGGAATGAGGAAAAGATATAACACTTGACCCTGGTGAACCAATACAAACATACATACATATATACAAATATTTAGTCATACACATGCACACACCCAAACACCAAGAGGGCTATGGAGCAGCAAGGAAGCCTGAAGCCAGTGCTTACCACTAACACACACTCATTTCATGTCCAGGCAAATCACTTAATTTTTCTGTGCCTCAGTTTCTCTTTTGCACAATAAACATAATAGTAACATCCATAGCCATGATCTAAAGATTAAAAAATTAACATTTAAAGTGCTAATAATAGTAAGATAGAACTGCTGGAAAAGCATTAACTTGTATTGCTATTATTGCTATTAATATTATCTCTATATAATGATAGATAGAAACATAGATATAATTTGCCAGGATCTTGCTCACCAGAGGCAGCTGATATTCCACCTCCATTTCCTCCTCCTCTCCCCAACCTCTGCCTCATTTCCCCTCTTCTCCTACTTGCAGGTTCAGGTTGGCCATACAGGGATTAAGTTCTGTCCCAGTCAGAATCAGCAAATTTGTAGATTTGAGGCAGGACCCATTCTACTGTTCCATTACCGAACCTCAAGTCTGCCACTTTTACCAGCTTGTACCTCCTCATCAGTCCTTGGGAACTCATTCCAGAAGCTCTGCCTACCTATTTTCATCCCCCAGGTCTCTGAGCTCATCTGATTGCCTCTCTTCTGTAGATTTCTGAATAGAGGTCTTCCCTGACCTTTGCTCTCTGAGTGTGTACCTGGATCTCTGAACTCCATTGCTGGGTTCTGACCTCGTGACCTTGCTTTGCTTTGGAATCCTGACTGATGGTCTTAATCGGGTCCTTCCCCTGTTCCTATCCAATTTTACTGCATTCCTAATTCTCTTGATTTGGCACATCTATAAAATGGCATAAAACCTGTAAGTATGATAGTCAGTTTTTAACCTGGGTTTTCCAGATAATATCCAATCTTAAATATTCTGTCCTTTTTGATTTTAGTGTTTTGGTATACAAAATACATTGCTCATAAAATTGGCATTGTAATATTGACAGAAATAATTTTAAAAGCCCATTGTCAAACACATTCTCATTCTTTAATTCAGAAAATATGATCAAACTTTTAAATTCCAGTAATGAAGTAGCCACTGGTCTCAGTGCCCAACCCACACCACCCAGATTCTACAATTGGGCAGTACTTTATTATAGTATTGAACTGATCTAGAAATAAGGCAAAGTTGATATGTGGCCCAGAAACATCCTTGTCTCAGCTTTCAAACAATGGCAGGAATGCCATACATACCATTCTTATTTTTAAAAATGATTTACTGTGTGTGTGTGGGTACCTGTATTGTAATCATATGATAACTTGTTGATGTTTGAAGATAATGGAGGCAAACAACTTGATTGTCTCTGTTTTCCTCCTTTTAGTGACTGCGTGTGTATCAGCAGCTGTCTTTAAGGATGATGACATGTCCTGGTAAGCTCTAAATTTAAAAAAATGAAAAATGACTGAATTTCTGCAAAATCTCTAAGCAGTGGTTTCAACTTACTTATACCATCCTGTTTCTAAATGCTTCTATATTTGCAAATTATAGAAATATTCCCTTTGAGAAAACTTCAAAACCTACTTTTCTACTACAGCTCCAAACAGCAACTATTTCTCTAAGTCAATGTCTTTTACTGGAAGGCAGAAGCATTTTAAGCTCATTTGGTAATGGAGATACATGTGTGTG
>NW_004567116.1:29491721-29493776 GCF_000260355.1 Condylura cristata
GGGGTGGGGGGTTGGAGCCATACTGGGAGAGATAAGAAGGGGAGTGTCACAGTCAAAAATCCTTTTTTTCTTTAGAAACTCCCATATAACAATCTTTTTTTCTAAACTGATTTAATCTTACAGCTTAAAACTCATATTTTCTACCTGATCCCCTTTGTTACAAGAGAAAAAAAGGAACTAAATAGAGAATTAAAATAAATTAGCAGATATGAATTGAAAATTAACTCTCACTAAATCCTCTTGGGTGGACCAATCTCCCCCACAAAGAGTTTATAGACGAAATTCAGTGTGTCCATGAATTCGCAAGGGGAAAAAATTATAGCATAAATTTCAGTGACCTCTAATTGAAATTTAGTATTTTTTTCTAAAAGAGTGCATTTCTCTTTTATCTTTCCCCTTTTCCCATTTGTCATACAGTCAGTCCTTCAATTATCAATGTCGACAAGAAAAACACAGAGTATTAGCAGTACTTGTCACCATGGTAATCAAAGATTCTTTTTTTTAAGATCTATCTTTACTTATTTATGCATAGAGGAACTGGGATGTAGGCCAGAGGGGGTCTGGGGTTGAGGTAGTGCTGAGGATATTTACCAGAGATAGAGTGGGAAGCAGGACAGGCAGAATGACTGAAATGTACTGCTGAGGGGAGCAGCAGTTTTGAGACAGTAGTCTGCTGTGCCATGTGGGTCACCTCCCTGGCCCAGGGATCGAACCAAAGCTGCAGTGGCTGTGGATAGCTTCATGGTGTTGCACTTTTACCCCTTGCACCACCAGAGAGGCCCCACTTTTTTTTTTAAAGAAAGTGTTTTGGTGTTTTTAAGTCAAGGCCTACTTCTGATGACTCTTAACAAGCTAATTCGGATTGTTGAAGCTGCTTCCAAATTCTGCTCTTGAGAGTAATGTAGGCTGTTTAGTTTTCTCACTAGAGATGGGGAGGGGAGTGTTGTAGAGTTTATTTTTAGTTAGTCATGTTTTGTAAATTCATTAACCATGGGATAGCCTGTAAGGGGAGAGAGATGGGTTGATTCTACATGATCTAGTTTATAAAATGTTCCACACCTGGTGCTTTTAGGAAAGGGTGGAGTAAAATGCCTCATTTAATAACATACTTTTGAAAGTTGCCTTTTTCTCCACCCTTGAGTAGGTCCTGTATGTGATAAAACTCCTGAGAGTAGACGGTACCTGTCTTGCCTCTCCTCTTTATTAGGTGGTACCACATATGTAATTGTGACTTTCAAGATTCTTTTAAGAAATAATTTCTAACTTCTTTCACTGATAAATGAAAAAAGTATTGAAGCTTTTGAAATATGTCGAAAGGATGAGTTTGAGTGCATAACCAAAATAAAAACAAAACATTTCCCCTGTTACGCATTGTCTTATATGCTTAGCATAGATAGGCAGCTTGATAATGTGTGATCAGATATTCCCAGAACACAGCTAAAGACCTGATACTCAAGGGATGGTGCTAGGAGACTATGGAATAGTTTACATACAATTTGAAGCTGTGAGGATGGAAAAACTTCATTCAGATGCTGGGGGTGGGGTGGAGTGGGGTGGGAGAGCATTTAACAACAGGGACCAATCAGGGGACTCCCTGGTTGTGCAAGGGGTTAAGTCTTAGCACTATGAAGCTAAGGCCAGCCAAGAAAGTATGAGTTTAAGCCCTGACCAGGTTGGTGACCCACATGACACAGCAGACCTCTCCTGTTTCACCTGTTGCTCCCTTCAGCAGTGTGTTTCAGTTGATCAGCCTGTTCTGCTCCCTACTCTGTCTCTGATGGAAACTTCTCAATCCCCCACACCTCTGGCCTGCACCCTAGCTCTTGTGTGCATAAATAAATAAATCTAAATATATATATGTACATATATATATAACCAATCAAAGAAATTCCCTTATTTCTGTTTTGCATAGGGAGAAACCAAAGAAGGAGTCATAAAGTTTCTTCAATAATAAATAAAGTCTTCTAAAGGCTCTTCAATAATAAAGTATTAATAGAGATTTTATCACCTCATTTGGGCTATAATTTCCCCACTTTAAAAATATTAGGTAACCGG
>NW_004567116.1:29494041-29569815 GCF_000260355.1 Condylura cristata
TGAAGCCTCTCACCACCCCTGAGCCTCTGGCCTGTACCCCAGTTCTGTATGCACAAATAAATAAATCTTAAAAAAAAAAAAAGACTTAAAAAAAAAATATTAGGTAACCTTACCCACTTTCCCCAAATCCTAATTCTTACAGATTCCCTACCATTGAACAACTGCTTTCTGGTGTCTAATTTCTTTGTATATGCATTCTTTTCAGTAGTAGTAAACAGACAGACAAAAAAACCCTTCAAAAAATAAATAATACTTACCCATTCAAAGCACATAACTCAATGGCTCTACTATGTTAGTCACAAAATTATGTAACATTTACTACACCCTAAGTTTAGAACATTTTCATCACCACAAAAAGAAACCCATTACTCAGTAGCAGTCACTCCCCATTCTCATCCCCTCACTGGCTAGCCTTAAACAACCACTAATGGACTTTCCATCTTTCTAGATTTGCCTATTCTGGACCTTTCATCTAAATGGAATCATATGTGGTCCTTTAGAACTGGTTTCCTTCAATTAGCATAAAGTTTTTGCGGTTCCTAGAAATTGTATCATGTATCAGGACTTCTTTTCATCACAAAATACTATTCCATTGTTTGGTTAAACCACAGGTAAGGAAGTGAAAAATCTGCCACCTAAATTTGTCCTTTTGGCAAAAGGCTAACTATTGGGAGAGGCTTGGAAGGTGGAGGTTGTTCTAGAAAA
Source organism: Condylura cristata (assembly GCF_000260355.1). Classification (NCBI taxonomy): domain Eukaryota; kingdom Metazoa; phylum Chordata; class Mammalia; order Eulipotyphla; family Talpidae; genus Condylura; species Condylura cristata. The sequence goes on from NW_004567116.1 coordinate 29,494,747, forward strand.
AGATACTCATATATAAACTTTTTCTGTTAGAGATTCTTCCAAGAATCTCTACTTCCTTATCTCTTTTTAAATGGAGAAGGCAGAACTTAATCTCCTTCCTTGGTAAACTATCTAATTAAACTTTCCCTTTGTTCACTTAACCTCCCTAGTCTTACCTAACTTAAATAGCTTAGATTTTGAAGCCATGTGATTGAGTTACTCAAGTAATGGGTCTCTCCCATGTATACAAGTTATAAATGTTATTATTAAACTTTTCAATTTTTTCTCTCTCCAAACTGTCCACTGCTTGTTTGATACTGTGCCAGCTTCGAAGAACCAGGAGCGTTATGGGATGGTTTTCTTTTGAGCCCCACACAATGGATTATTATTATTATTTTCAATGGATTTATACCTAGGAATAGAATTGCTGGGTCATGTATTCAACCATTTTCAAAACTGTTGCACCATTTTATGATACCACCAAGAGTATTTGAGGGTTCCAAAATTTCAATATCCTCTCCAACTCTTTCTATCTTGTATCTTGTATCTTTTTGATGACTGCCATCCTAGAGGGTATAAAGTGGCATTAGTCATTACCCCAATGGCTAATGACATTGAGTATTTTTCCATGAGGTTATAACCCATTCGTCTATCCTTTTAGGAGGAAGTATAAGTTAAAATTCTTTGCCTATGCTTTCTTGGGTCACTTGATTTTTTTTAATAATTAATTTGTAGTAGTTCTTTGTATATGCTGCATACAAGTCCTATTTCAGGTATATGATTTGCAAATACTTTTTCCCATTTTTTGGGTTATCATTTCATTGACCTCATGATATTACTTATAGCAAAGAAGTTCCAATTTTGATATTATACTTTTTTTCTTTGTTGCTTGTGCTTTTAGGGTCAACTCTAAGAAAATATTGCCTAAGTAATGGTTGCACAACTCTGTGAATATATCAAAACTACTTAGTATTGAATTGAAAAGTACTGCATTGTGTACTTTAAATGAACAATAGGTGAATTAATCTCAAGATAAATTTTTTGTTTGTTTATTTGCAAAAATGGCAGGACAGGCTGTAAAAATTCCAGATCTTGGTGTTACTAACCGACTATCTCTGTATACAAATCAATAAATCATCCTTAAGTTCAATAACAAATAACACAGTTTCTAAAACTAGATCATTGAGATCAGTGGTGGCACAATTCTGTAAATATCCAAACACTAAGTCATATATATAATATATAACTATATATATATCTTTATATAACATATAAATATAGTGGAATTGCCAATGAAATATCAATAATATTGATATTTTGAAACAGCTATTTTTACAAAGACAAAAGAAGCCACCATTGCCTAATCTATAGTCATAAAGATTTTTTGTTATATTTTCTTTTAAGAATTGGATTGCTTTAGTTCTTCTTATATTTAGATCTTTAATCCATTTAGAGTTAATTTTGTATATGATATAAGGAAGGGTCCCACTTTTACATACTTTTATTTTGTATTCTTAAAAACATTTTGAAAGGAAATCCATAAGCTTCCCCAGACTACTACAGTGATCCATGGTACAGAAAAAAATTAGGAATCCTTGCTACATAGCTTTACCCTTCTCTGGGCTTCAGTTTCCTCCCCTACCATGGGTAGGATGTAACAGTACAGAGAATGACTCTTAAAATACTTCATGCCAGGCCCTTCCTGGTGGCACAACAGGTTAAAGCGCAGCACTGCAAAGCTATTCGCAGCCACTTCAGCATTAAGTTTGATCCCTGGTCAGAGAGGTGACCCACATGGTACGGCAGACCTCTCTTGTCTCACCTACTGCTCCCCTCAGTAGTGTACTGAGTATCTGCCTGTTCTGCTCCCCACTTAGTCTCCAGTGACTCCTCTCACTGCCCCTGCACTATGGCCTGTACCCTAGTTTTGTATGAATAAATAAATATTTTTTAAAAAAAAACTTCATGCCTGCGACAGCAGCTTCTTTTATTTATTTTTTTTAAGATTTATTTATTTATTCATATAGAACTGGGGTACAGGCCAGAGATGTGGAGGGTGAGAGGATTCACCAGAGACAGAGTGGGGAACAGAACAGGCAGATCGACGAAATACACTGCTGAGGGGAGCAGTGGGCGGGTCAGGAGAGGTCTGCCCCACCATGTGTATCTCCTCCGGGGCAGGTGGGGATCGAATTCATGCGAGGTGGCTTAAGCTCCTCAGTGCTGTGCTTTTAACACGCTGCGCCACCAGGGAGGGCCCAGCTTCTTTTATTTTTTAAAGGAAATATGTCTGGCAATTCCAGGAGAGTTCAGTCAGATCTTTGTGAAGTGTTTTAGGGGGTAGAGGTGACACATAGGGGAAGGAAGTATTTTCTACTGAAAAGCAATCAATTGCCTTCAACAAGTAGCCAACAAACTGGAAAAAATTTTCCAGTTTCAGTTGAATGCCAGCTTTCCAAAGGTAAAATGAGTGGGCTAGATGAATGGGTTACAGGTATCCCCAAATGAGAACGGGAACTGTACAAAGTTATCAGGAGAAAATATACATCTCAGCCACCATCACTAAAGTTATCAAAATACAATCAAATTTTACTTTTACAATTGTAATGGTAGTTTTACAGTTTAACAGCTATTACCCCATATTGTTTACGTTTTTCTTAGATGTTAAGCATGTTATAGTGGGTTTTAAATATATTTTAACTGTGTCCCTCAAATTCAATTAGATGACTATAAAATATTTTGCATACTGAAAATGTTCAGCATCATATTCGATAAGCTACTTGATCAGTGTGCATATGCATAGTAATTTTCTGAGAATCAATTTCTGCATAGTGGAGCTATTGATAATAATAATAAAATGAAAGCAAAATGTTTATAAAACTCCATCAGATATGGAGTTTAAAAACAATCATGGCGCAGCGGGTTAAAGCACCGCACTGAGAAGCTAAAGCCACTTCTGCATGAGTTCGATTCCCGCCTGCCCCAGAGGTGACCACATGGCCCGACAGACCTCTCCTGACCCGCCCGCTGCTCCCCTCAGCAGTGTACTTCGTTGATGTGCCTGTTCTGCTCCCCACTCTGTCTCTGGTGAAGCCTCTCACCACCCCTGAGCCTCTGGCCTGTACCCCAGTTCTGTATGTACAAATAAGTAAATCTTTAAAAAAAAAAATCATGGATAGTTACAGAATGAGCATATTCTCCTACAGTGTATAAACTACTCTGATGCACAGAACATACTAAATTCTCCATGTTGCATAAATTTTGTATGCGATATGTTGACATCCTTTAAAAGTAACCACCATTTCCTTAATCAAAGGGTTAAGGGAGAATTCTTATGGGTTCCAAAGTCAGGAACCTGTATTTTCCTACTTTTCCTCTCCCCAGCACCATTTCCTCAGGCTTCCCCTCTTCCAAGAAGTACTGACAATGTGGGGAAGAAGAAGAGTGTGGGCAAAGAGGAAGCAGGTTCCGAGCTGGAGTGTCCTGTCAGTTTTTCAAAGGTCAGCAGAGAAGAGAGACTGTGAAAGGACAAGGAAGCTGAACTTCCCTTGAGCCAGCTAAACTGAACAGATGTCAATTTCTATCTCCTTCCTGGCCTGAGTGGAGTCCCCCCTAGTACTGTGTGACCCTGGGGAAAGATAGAAATGCTCTGTAGAAATGGGTGTAGTTTCATCAGTAGGTGAAAAGACGGAGCCAGGTTTCAGCAGGGGTCAAGGGAGAGAGGACAGATAGGACTGACCTGGCATTTGCTGGACTGGACACATACAAGTTTGTTTGGAAAGCCTGAAACTAAATAGACTTCTTATTAGCATAGAGCTAAAATTGTGAAATCTGTTCTAAGGGTTTTATGCAAGGATGCCTTTTACATATACACACACAAACACATTTATATATTCTCTTGGAAATGGGGAAAATAGAGGAAAATATGAAGCTTTAGTTAGGGGGAAAAGTATTGCTTTAAACAAATTTCTAATTTTCTCAAACCAATAAGTTGTTTTTTAGACTAGATGGAATGGTACTCCAAGGTTTTGCCTTTTCTCTCAAAATGAAAGAGGAAGTAAAATAAAACACATTTTTAAAGAGCTTTAAACCAACATTAGATGACTTATTTTAAAATCTTCCTCTTCAATTGAGTTTTTATTCAAATATTTTAAGAGGAAAAAGTGTACTCTAACTTCACATGTTAGTTCCTTTCTTTTTTTATTTTCATACATTTTTTTTCTCACAGTCACTTTCAAGTGGGAGTAGTACTTCATTGTTCTGTAAAAGTCCAATTGCAATCCATCAGGTATCAGTTATCAGTAAGATAAGACTGTTAAGTTATACATAAAGTATAAAACTGAAAAACATGCTTATGCAAAGAAATGGTGTAACTGTTTTCCTTTCTACATTTAGATGATCTCAGTCTAGAAATGTTCATTGAACCATACATGATTCACATCTCTTGAGAGGGCATAGTACTTCCTAAAGGTCTGTCTAGATCACTGTTTTTCACAGAAGGAAAAATCCTGAGGACTGAGCCCAGCTGGGAGAAATGTTACCAAAGGTGGCCTGAGACATCCAGCTATGAGCTGGATGGAGAGCCCTAATTTTTACTGTCTTAATAGCAAGGAGACGAGGTCATCCACATAAGACAACTTTGTGCATTTGTGGGCCAGGTAAATGTAAGAAGCAAGTGGTGTAGCTGAAACCTAGGGAGTGAAAATCAGAACAGAGCTAGGCTGGTGGAGAGGGTCAAGGGAAGGATTTCAGTTCTGAAACCACAAATGGGAAGCCAGTGCCAGAATGCCTTTTTATGTTAGTTAAGAAAAGTTCTTTTGCTGAATAGCCACCAAGCACTTCAGGCTAAATACTGAAAATCAATAGGTATATCAGATCTATGTTTACAATCTCTTTTATATACTTTCTTTTCATCTCAGTGTTATATAGCTTTTGGTGCATTTATGGGTTCCTGTTTTTAAACTCCATTCTCTATAGCTCTAGGTTCCTTTGATGTTGTTTTTAAAGAGTTCTGTAAAAGCTAGTACTTTTGTCATTTCTTTCCTTGGTTCATATAGTCTGATTTGGAAACCAAGTATATGTTGGCCTGGAGTTCTCAGGTCTCTAATCAATTCTGTGGAAAGAAGAATCACTTGGCAACAAGCATAATAAAAGTAATTAAAAATAACAGCAAGCAGAGAATTAAGAAATGAGATTCAAAAACAAAAAGGAAAATGACACAATCACAGGCTTTCATCTGATGATATGTACTCTGGCCAACTGAGAAGCGACCTCATAAATAAGTTATTAACATCTCTGTGGAGAAAAGCAAAACCATAGGGAAATTCACCTTCAGATACAGAATTTGCTTTGTGTATTACCTTCTAGTGAAATTCCCACATACGAACCACCTTTGAAAGCAATGACTGCTCTAGAAAGATTTTGAAGGGTACTTTTCAAATCTAGAGTAGATGGGTGTTTCTGCCACAACTACTTCAGAGAAGTTCTCACTAAATCCACGCAATGGTTATTTTATATTTCCCATTATGCATCCTTGTTTACTGAATGTAAGTCTTGTCGACGAGTTATTTTAAAAAACTTTTTGAAATTACCCACACCTTGAACAGCAGAACTACTGTGTGTATACAAATGCTCTGGAGAGGCACAGTCTGGTCCTGGGTGTAGGCACAGGACAAACCGCATGGTCTGCTTGGCAGCCCTGTCCTCACCTGCAAGCTGCCCACACACACTCCCTTCCAAATGGTGCTCCTCTGATGCCAATTGGCTGACTGAGCTACTTGGGGAGAGAGACTACAGGAGGGGTTGGAAGAGGTGAGGTGGATAAATATTTCAGAAGCTAAGCTTCAAACTTAAAACTTGATTTACCCTTTCAATCAAATTCATATTGGAAGTCCCATCTCGTCTTAAAAATCTCAGGTATTAAAGAGTTAAAGGGGTATGGGAGCTGGTGTAGCCTGGGGCTGTCATCCAAGGCTGGCATGAAAAGACAGCAGGAAGGGTTTGGTTCTGGCTAGGCTACAGACAGGTCATCTGGATGCAGGGAAGGCCTAGAATGCCAGAAGCAGCTTTTCTTTTTGGTGTTAGGCCTCATTAAGTTCAGTTTGGGAAGAATATTTGGTTTAAGACCAAAACTGACAATCTTCTTTGAACAGAGATTTGGTATTTGGATTTTATATAAAACTTACTCTATCATACCTACTCCATCATTCTTTTGGTAACAGCTGACAAAAACAATGTATATGGTACAACTTATTTCAAAAAGGATGTAGAACACATTTGCCTGACTTAAAAACACTTAGAAGCTAGGAGTAGTCTTTAAATAATTTTGCTAGGAATAGATAAATCTAAATAAAGTGGAAAAAACGTTTCCTTTACATTAAACTGCTCTGTTACTCTGACAAAGAATTATTTTATTCTATTTCCTATATTTCATTTGAAAAAGCAATTTCAGCACACTGAAATTGTTTTTAGGACTTTAAAAATTATTTCCTTTCTCCATTTTTGTTTCATATTGAATTACATTACATTTGGTATAACATTAACAAGAGCCAGTTGTAATTCCTTTCACAGGAAATTTTTCTTTAGTAAAATTGAAAAAAAAAAAAAAAAAAAGCCCTGCAGGGAAATTATAGTGACTTCCTACTCAGTATCACTCATGAACATACACTCTGGAAAACACCCTCTTGAAAAGATATGATCTATTCTTCCTTAGCTATAGAAATCTCTGTTAGAGTTGTATGTGTTACTTTTAACAATTAAAGGAAAAGGTGAATGTAAATTCATTGGGACAAAACAAAGCAGGAAAGAGAATATTATCCTTAAGAGAATTCTTACCTTAAAGAAGAGAAAATGCACGGATCTTTCTGGGTGGGGTAAGTTGGTGGGGGAGGGATATGGGTTTTCCCCCCTCTCTCCAAGGTATTAATTGCCACCTAGCAGCAAAGAAGGGAATTGCGCACTTAACTTGGGACTTCAATTTTAGAAAACATTGGCTTTAAAGGGTATGTTTCTTTTATTATGACCAATATCTAAGGAATTATTAGTCTACTGGTAGACTGGAATTAATTTTTTTTTCTCTTGTGTCATATACAAAGAAGAAATACAATAAATGAAAAAACCTTACTCAGTTATATCTCTGTCCTTTTGCTTTTCCATTGATACCCTTGCCACCTAAGCAACAGGCCAAAGGAAAAGAAATTCTGAAACTAAAAAATATTGGCTTTGGTCCATTAGAGAACAAAATGCCTGTCTTCAATATGGAAATTGTTTTCCTAAATAATCTCAGGTGTATTCCTAAAAAAATGAGATCAGAATGTATTTTTAAATGCTAAGACAATAGGATGCTGTTATCTATTTTTTTTATTTTATAATAGTTTATTTTTACATCATTTTGTACATTTTTTTCCATATCAATTGTAATCTCCGCAGGTTTCCCATCTATCTATTTTTAAAATGAGAAGACATTTTTATACATAGTGAAAAAATTTCCAGACCAAGTGATTATTCAAACTTGTTAGAGAAGGGAGTTCTTATTTCAAACAAACTTCACCAACCATGTTTTTAATTTTGTAGACGTCAGCCATGTTGAATGTCAAAACTGTAAAGAGACTCTTGTTTTGGGTTATAGACTTGACAGTTACATAAAGATAACAAAAAAATTTTCTAAATTAAATACTTAGGAGGACTTCAAAGTTAACAGCTGAAAAGCTTTTGTGTACAAGTCTAGCTTAAAAGAGATTTGACTTGAGAGAAAATAGCTTACTATACACTTCTAGTTTGTCACTTTTAAACAAAAAAATTGCAACAATATTAGGTGAGTATAATATCACTACAGAAATCAGCAACATTTTGGAATACAAATGTTGGTTTTAAAAATAGTAGTAATAGTACCTAATAATTATAAACTATCAGGTACCAGACAGTGTGCTAAGCATGTTAAATGATAAATTCATTTAATCACCACAATAATCATAGATGATAAAATTATTTTCATTTTACAGGATTAGGCAACAAAAAAAAAATAGCTTGGGAGACTGAATAAGTCATGGAAGTTCTCAGAGCTTATTAGTAGCTAAAATTTAAAACACAAACCTAATTCTTAGTATTTGTATAACACAGTATTATTCAATCCTTAAATTTATTTTTATTTACTTTCACTCCAGTCCTATGGCTTTAAATAACTTCTCTGCATGAAGACCACCCACTGGATCTCTCCACCAAACTCCAATTTAAAAGCCAGTTAACTATTCCATATGGATGGATGTCGACTTGAAATGTATAAACTATGTCACCTTTCTTCCTAAACTTGCTCCCTCTGTCTCTCCAATGTCTTGATTCAATACTGCTCCATTCTTCCATCTGTTCAGATCAGAAACATCATTTTGAAGACTCTCATTTCCAATCCATTAGCAAAGTACTGTTGGCTCTGCTTTCAAAATATATTCAGACTCCAACTACTTCCTTCTCAACATTACAATGTTTGTCCTAGCTGTTGTAATCTGTAACTTGGATTATTATCATAACCTTGATCTTATATTTATTGGGCTGCCCATTGTCTGTTCTCTACACAGGGTTGGAATATATCCTTTTAAAATGTCAGTCATAACATTTTATTCCTCAAAATTGTCTGGTAGCTTTCTACTCATCCAGAGCTAAAGTTCTTACCATGGCCTAAAGATCCTATACTATCTTCAACTCCCATCCTATTTCTTCTCTCATATTGCCCATAACATTCTTCCTCTCAGGGCTTTTTGTGTTTTGTTACAGAGGCATTCTTAGCATTTTAGTAATAAAGGCATAACGTAAAGTAATCAACAAATATTTGTTGAGTGAATGAGAAATATTTGCCTCTAAAGCTTCTCCTTCTTATCATTCCCCTCTGTGCATATATTGATGGCTATTTGAGTTGAGCATGGTTAGTTGGCCTCTTCAGAGTAACTATTATATCAGCTCCCCATTTGTGGACCAACAGAAGAAACATTTGGTCTCTTGGGGGCTTTAATGGCTTTTGGCTCCTGTAAGCATGACTTGGGGATTTGGATGAGGGTATATCCTGATTCTTGCCAGCAACTGCAAAATTGATCAATATAGATATTTTGTGGAAAGAATCAACTGGAAAAACAGCACTAGCTCTCTAATCAAGAGGTCATTGCTAGTTATTTCAGGATTTTTTAGCTTTAAATAAAAATAAATTTGAATAAGAGCCAACTTGAATTTTTCCCATGGACATGTAACATTCATTCTTACTCAACTATCTAGATGACATTCTGTAATAATTGCTTAATTTCTGGAAAAAAATATTTCTAAACAAGTCAACATGCCAATGGCTTTTGTACAGGCCTCTGCTGGTCACACACACCAAGGAGAGAAATTATATTGCATAGTTTAGCATAGTTTAGGTACAATCCTAAATTGTTACTGATTTATTTATTTTACTATACCAGAACTGGGGTACAGGTCAGAGGTGCAGGGAGGTAAGAGGATTCACCAGAGTCAGAGTGGGGAGCAGAACAGACAGCTGATTGAAGTTCACTGCTGAGAGGAGTGCAGGAGAGGTCTGCTATGCCATGTGGGCCACCTCCCTGGCGGGGGATGAAACTTGTACTACAGTGGCGACGGAACTTGTACTACAGTGGCTGCAGATCATTTCAACCTACTACACCACCAGGGAGAGCTCTAAATTGTTATTCTTCTAAATTTGTCTACTATTTCTAAGTTAGTATATTCTATTATCAGAAGATAACTTTAGCTTCTGATTAGCTAGTGAAAAAAAAAGAAGGTAGCTATAGATAAGGGGAACTTTAGAATAAGTTATTTAAAGGTTATCATATTTGGTTAATAAACTATGATATACTCATATCATGGGTTACCTTCCTGTGATACGGAAAGCATGTGACATGAAGACATATTTGTGGTACAAATTTTAAATTAAAAAGTACACCAAAAATAATTTAAATTGTGCAGCAGTTTATTTTGTTGAGATATTAATTCTATGTGGTCTCCTATCCCCATGTTCCTTGCTCCCTTTCAAGCAGGTATTTAGATCTCAGATTCTTGTAAGACAAAAAGCAAAGACCTTTTATGGACAACATAGGCTCTCTTTGTCTTTTGACAAGGTGAAGAAATTTCTGAAGTCTTAGAAGTCTGAAGCCTCTAGTTCGATAACCAGCTAAGACCCATCTTGCTCTGTAGCACAGTCCAGGATTGTAGCAAAACCTTAAAGAGGAAGGCCATGCCTGGATATAGAGGTTATTACATACAGTCACTTCTTCCCAGATTTCTGAGTTTCAAGGACAGTAAAGGAAAATCAGTCACCCCAGCAAGGGAGATGGCACAAAAGGGAATTTCACTGGCAAACCAATGTGGACAGATAATCAAATAATTTGAGGTAATTCCAAGTTTCCCCACAATAATTAAACCCTAGAAACCTTATATAATCCTGAATGGAGAGGAAATGTTCAAACAAAAACTGAGACTGAATTTCCCACCTGGACGGATGGCACAATGGTGGCTCAGCGGCAGATTCAAATGGATCTAAAGAAATCCAGTATTTCTATGGAATAACAGTGATACTCACAAAATGTATACACACACAAAGACAATGTATTACATATTACAAATACGGGAAGACATATCAGGATAATTTCCTCCCTTCTTAAAAGAAGATATTATTGTAGGAAAAATATTACTATATTTCCAACAGTGATCTTCTTTACAAGGGATTATTTTTCATATGAATTGCACTTGAAAAAAATGTAAGCTTAGTATTCCTTTTATAACTGGAAAGTTTGCATATGTAACCGTTGTATGTAGACATTTTTCTTATATATTTGAGCATGTAACAAACAAGGAAAAGCTTCTATCTTAGATTTTATTTTCCAGCTGCCACAGAACTCCTAATATTAATGTTCCTAAAAGTATAAAATAAACTCAACGTTAAGAAAAGGTAACAGGTGCTTCTCACAGAAAAAAAGGGGGATTCCTATAAAAACAAAAAATATTATCTCCATCTCAACAGATGGAGATACAAAGGGGACAACTAAAGAAAGCAGAATCAGAAATTGGGCAGGGAAACAGCAAAGATGATGCACTATCACCACCCTCCTGCCATCAACACAGAGGCAGTGGCTGTAATATGCAGGTCTCTCCATGCTTCTGTCCTCTGATCTCTTGCTAGTGACCTCTACTGGCTACATTCAACCAGTAGCAGAAGCAGGGATAGACATTGTGGATGTAATAATCTACAATAGGTGAAGCAGATGTTAGGAGCAACAACAGTGAATATCTAACATGCTAACATTAAAGTGTTAGATTTTAATTCTATTGTAAATTTTTCCATATTTAATAATTACTACTAGAAGAGTAGTAGAAGCAATAGTTTTAACTTTGACACCATGCAAAGTATTTGGAATTACTACAACTGCTAAAGTACTTTTAATCATACACAAACTCTTTTAACAATCTTTACCTTTGTAAACATTAGATATATATAAAAAGAGAAATATAGCATGGCCCCTGTCCTTTGGGGGTCTTAAGATTTAATTGGGGGAGACAACTAATAAATAACTGTAATTGCTTTCTATATATCTATAGCAGGATGTTAGAGTAGGGCTTTTTCTGTCTCAGTTTTGGCTAGGCTCGAAGAAAGTGGCAACTATTCCTTCATTCAGTAGTGAAGTGGAATACTACAAAAAGGAGAAATTAAAAAAATGGGGGGGCTCCTTTCACAACCACTCATTTTTTAGTCAAAAACTTTGAAGTTTACAAAATTTTGAAAGGTTTTAACAGTGCTTTTCCTCTACCTCCTGCTTAGGGAGAGAAGGTTTATTGATTCTTTGATGCATGACCCCTAGAGTTGGGGGACCCTGTGGGACACACTGGATTAGTTTCTAAGTCATATCTGAGTAATTTATTCATTTAATACTTATATGACACTTTTTAAGTATAGGCACTATTCTAAGCATAAATGACATCAGAGGTGAAAAAATATCAAGATCTCTTACCTTCATGGAGTTAACATTCCAGTACAATATAGACAAGAAGAAATTTTCACTGGCTAAAAATATAAAGATGCTTTTTAATTTGATCACTTCTCAGAGGTATGAAACAAAGCAACTCTATAGACGTTTGCTTTTTTTTTTTTAATCAAATAAAGGCTACTGCAAAAGGTCAAGTGGGATTAAAAGGGGACCTCCATAGAAAGAAATTAAAGGTGTCTATCACAGAAGCTAGCAAAAGACAATGAGCTGAGTGTGAGATGGCATATATTTGCACTCAAGTGCAAATGAAAGATCATCGCTAGTATTTGCTCATTGAGATAAGGTAAGGATGGAGGTGTTTTCAAAGGCACAAAGTAGTAAGTGTCCAATATAAATGTCTAAGCTCAGAGAACATCAACCTTTAATCACAGAACTCTACTAACCAGGCTAAGAACACTATTGCTCTTTCCAGGTAGACTTGGGCAATGTAAAACAACCTAATTGACTGTGGTGGGAATAGGTAGTAGGTAGTAGTAGAAATTTTAGGCAGGAACATGGAGAGAAAATCAGCTCATCCTCTTTTGCCATAGCAGGCTCAAGCTGGTGAGAAAATGAGGCTTTGCCTCTGAATTTTTTGTGTTTATAGTGGACCTACTAATTTCTGATCTGAGGCTGTTGAATTGACAACTTTTTATCGCTGACTGACCATGAGACTCATGTCATATTTCATTTTAAAAAATAGGGTAGGATTAATTCTACAGGGTATGTTTTAACATTGGTGGTGGAGGAGAGGGGGAGAGAAAAGTGTGTGTGAAAATAAGTTATTTGCAAATTTTATCCTATACAGATCTTTATAATGAACTAGCTACAACTGTTAAGCAGAGTAATACACAATGACATTTTACATGTTCATGAGGAAGAACTTTCAACCTGGCTTGTTTTTAATAATTTATTTTTATTTGATTCTAAAAAAGCCTGATACCATTTATCAATGACTTTCTTTTTTTTTAAAGATTTATTTATTTGTGCATACAGGCCAGAGGTGCAGGGGCAGTGAGAGGATTCGCCAGAGACAGAGTGGGGAGCAGAACAGGCAGTTCGTGGAAGTACACTGCTGAGGGGAGTAGTGGGTGGGTCAGGAGAGGTCTGCAGCACCACGTGGGTGCTGGGCTGGCAGGGATTGAACTCATGCAGAAGTGGCTCTAGCTTCTTAGTGCTGTGCTTTAACCCTCTGCGTTACCAGGGAGGGCCTGACTTTTAAATTAAAGAGGTAATGCTATACTTGCTGACTCATTTTTCCTATTAAATATCTTTTGAATCAACTTTTCAGCTCCTGATTAAGAATCAAAATGTATTGTGAGTCAAAGCCCTAAAACATGTAGAGGAGCTGAGAGTCTAATAAAAATTGGAGTGAGTTTTTAGAACATTTAGTCTCCACAAAAAAAACAACCAAACCATGCTTCTCATGGCTTACTACTTGTCATTGGAAGAGTCAATCTGAAGAGTCTAGGCAGACACTGTGAATGAAGGATGTAACACAAAGCCCTACATATTTGTGAAATAATAATAATAATAAAAAGACTTTGGAATAAGAGAATCATCCTTCCTTCCTTCCTTCAATGAATGCTTAATGAGTGCCCACTATTATGCCAGGTTTCCTTAGGAAGTAAGAATGCCTCAGTAAGTAAAATTTCTATTCCTGAATGTTTATGTGATTCACCTAAGATGCCATGGGCAACTCTACCCCACCTGCTCTGGCAGGTAGTGACAGTGAAAAACATCTCCAAAAACTGCCAAACATTCCCTGGAGGACAAACAGAGAGCACTCTAAATAAGTAGGTTACTTCCACTACAGAGCTCTCAAAGGAAGTCAAGTCTAAAAATATTTATTGATGGTGACAGTAAGAATTTTTACCTTGGCTAGGATTTTAATAAACACAATGCTTTCCCTTTGTCACACTCAACTTACAGTTGAGCTAACTTCATTGTTTCTTTTCTTTGTACCCAATAGATCCTTCTATATAAATAGCACAGTAACAAGAAGTTAACATCCTAGTAGATAGGAGCTCCTAAAATTGATAAATGGAATGAAATGACAATTCACTAAAGTAATATAAACAACCAAGAAATACATGAAAAAAATTTTTACTAGTAAGCAAAAAAGACAAATAAAATTAAACCAACAAGTCTTTTTTCTGCCTATCAGCTTGATAGAACATAAAAACGTACTTACCCTACCTGGTACTGGTGAAGATATAAAGAAAGTGGACTCTCAGGCACTGTAGAATATAAATTGAATAACTTTTTTTTTCCACAATATAACCACATTAATCAAAAATGCAGATTTGCATTCCCTTTGTTCCCCAGAATTCTATTACTGTGAATTCATCATAATGAGGTAATCAGGAAAGTACATAAAATATGTGCATATTTAACAATTTTCACTATAGAATTTTATAATAGCAAAGACTTGGAAATAATCCAGTTGCTTACCCCAAGTTAATTATTGTATTTCCACACAATGTGCTAATGCGTAGTTACTGAAAACAATATGTTATAAATAATTGCTTAAGGGTATGAAAAGATAACAACTTTTAATGTGTAATATAAAAGATTTAGTATGATCTTTAAAAGTGATGTTATTATCTATCTGTAATAATAGTTATATAATCAATATATTTGAGGCATTGAACATATAAAGGTATAGAAAATTATCAAATGTGTATTCAGTAAACAATTTTAAAGTGAGCATTAATTTACTCAGTCAATATGCATTATTCATTCATTTAACCTTATCTTTTATGTACTTATGCGCTAGGCACTGTGTTAGGTGCTGGGGAAACAATGTGTTAAATCCACTGAAAGTGACAACAACCAGTATTAGTAAATTTGAATAATGCACCCTTATATACTACTATTGAGAAGATAAGTGGTAAAACATTTCAAGAGATCACCTTAGTACTTTTCAATTAAAAGCCTTAGAATCTGTTTCGTAAGATCTTACAATTCCATTTTTACTAAAGAAAGGAGCATAGATGCACTTACACACACACACACACACACAAAACTATCAAGCAGCTCATAAATGAGTTGCTGGGAGGGTGAAAGGGCAGAACCTAGCATGAATTTGGTTGAATAAAATATACCTTTGTTCATAATGCAAAATACTAGGGAGTACAATGTTTCATGTGGAAAAATGCCCAAAATACGTAAGTGAAAAATGTTCTAAAAAGTGTGATATTAAGTTGCTCTGAACTTAAGTAGATCATGTAAATGATCTGTTACTTTATCTGCAAAGCTCAGATTCTCAAGGTCACTTTCAATTCTCAACTTACCTGAGTCTAGATACTCATCCTTTCTTCTTTATAAAGAAGATGGTTATTATTGGCAACTGTTTGCAGAGCTGTCCTAAACGATTTCATTTGGGAAGGGATCAAAAGATACCCTCAAAAGACAAATTGTGTTTCGGAGGAAAATGTTCATTTTTTTTCCTCAACAGCCTAATCTACCACTTTTCATGCTTTTTTTCTGAGAACGCATAAAAGACATTAGTGCCTTCAAAGAGTTCAAAATCTAGTGGGGAACACTAATAAAGAGTGAGCAAAAACAACAGCACGTTGAAAGATGCGTTCTTCGAAGTCTAGGGAAAAGGATTTCAAAGTAGAAAAGCAGATACCCCAACAACATACGCAAGGAAGAGTATGGTGACACATACAAGTCGTTCTTCTCATAGTCACACACCACATTCCCAAATCTCTACGGCCGTCTACTGAGGTTGAATGGTTCACTCGGTCACCCGAGTTGCAGCTGTCGTGTCCAGGGATTTCAGTTACATCCGGCCCAAAGGCGAGAAACTGGTGGGAATCTGCATAGGTAATGCCACTAAAAATCCAAAAGCGATGGTGCAGAGTGGGGGCCCCCCGCATCTCTCAACTGCTGCTGGCACTCCGGGCCCGAAGTTTCCCGCCAATCTCAGTCCCCTACCATCACCCGCTTATTCTGAGGTACCGCCCATTCCCACGAGGGCTGAGCGTTGAGAGGGCGGGGGAAGTGATGGACGCCTATCGATATCTCTGGGATAGACTACTGAGCCCTGCGCTGCCGCCGTCAAAGTCCTGCAGGCTTACATGTAGATCGCCGAACGATAGTTTCGGCAGCCCTTCTTGATCATAGCTTTGCAGGAGGCCGCGGCCAGTCCCTCGCCGGAACCATGGTGCGTTGGATACGGAGTCCAGGCAGGGTTGGGAGTAGAGGTCTGCTCAAGGGGAGATGGCGAGCCGCGTCTCTGTCATCCTCAGAGCGACCGGGGACCGCGGGGCATGGAAACTTTAGCCGACAGGAGGGTTCCGGCAGTGATTCAGCATCTCGGGCCTGACGGGGAATGAGGCGGTCGGTAGTTAGTGAGGCCTTTTCCCGGGTTTGTTTCCTTCCCAGTGGGGTATCGGACACTACATTTTAACTTAACTGATTTGGCCCCAGAAGTTCTTCCCGTGGAGGTGATTCCAAGCGGGGCAAGGCGGCCCCTCGTGCTGGGTGTGGGAGCCAAATAGGGAATTGAATTCAGATCTCCTGGCTCTGCCTAGTGCGGTCTTCACCCAAGTTTTCGGTTCCCTTACCTCATGCACTTTCCAGGCGGGTGTCCGTCTGATTTATCGCTTCCCTAGCGCTCTAGACGAAAAGGCCCTTTTCGATCACATTGTCTCGTCACCCTGTCTCACAAATGAGCACACCAAGACTTTGAGAAGTAATGTAATTAGATTTGCAGAATCGGGCTTAAGGCTTCCAGTCCCACGTTTGCCATTCCAACACCCAAATCTTTTTACTCTGTTGATTTTCTCCCAAGCACTGTGCTTTTTATACCGCCTTTCAATTAGTAATTACTCTGATGTAGCTAATTTGTGTCCACCTCTAACCTCCTGAGGTTACTCATTTTTCATTCAATATGCATCTAGAAGGCACTGTTTAATCGAAGTGAGGTTTCAAAGATAAATCAGACATCATGTTCCTAATCTTAAGGTAGAAAAGGATGGGGGTTGTGGGCAGAGAGAGAGAGAGCTTTAAGACATAGATATTTGAGCTACCTTAAAGAAAGAAATGCTTTTGACCATTTATTAGGGCCTGGTATAAGGAAGAATGAGAAAGAAAATTGACACATAGGAGCTTTAGTAATTGAACCCAAGGAAGTACTTGTGGGACTCCCTTTTAAATCTACTTCCCTGTCCTGCACCTTGCTCATGGTAAATGTAGAAATTGGATTGCAAGTCAGTGTAGTAATACTCTGCCAGTGAGGTAGGTTGCCTTAACAGATTGGGTTAATGTTTAATGGAAATGGTATGAGAATTTTTGTAATGAGAGTTTTGTTAAGAATTGGGGCTTCCATGCTTATAGCTGCATTATTTACAGCAATAAACAATAGGAAAGACATGGAATCAACCCAAACGCCCAAAATTAGGTGACTGGATTAAAAAGATGTGGTACATATGTACAATGGAATATTACTCAAGAATCAAAAAGATAAACCCATGCCTTTTGCAGCAACATGTATGGAGCTGTAAGGGATCATGCTTAGTGAAATAAGCCTGAAAAAAAAAAGAAAGGAAAATACCGCATGGTTTCACTCATGCAGGAGTATAAAGGACCAAGGGAAAAAACAGTAATAATAATAATAATGATGAACAACTATATACCAGAGACATTTTACAGGGGTAAAGTAGGGAATGGGATCAAAAATGGGGGAGGGAGTGCATGGGACTATGGTGATGGCACATGGCAGATTTGGTGGTGGGAAGCCCACAGGGATCACAACTGAAATGGGAAAAGGCACAAAATGATATAAAAAATAAACTAATATATTATTAAAAAAAAAAGTTGGGGCTTATAGAGTTCTTATATTAATAGGTTCTTTTTTTACTTTCAGTTTCGCAATCAGTATGACAATGATGTCACTGTTTGGAGCCCTCAGGTAAAATATTTTTCTATGAAGTGACTTTTGCTTGGGTACAGTGTATTTAGGAACCCATAAGATTGTTAGCTGTAAAGAAAATGGATTATATTCATTTTAGATCTTTCTGAAACTTGAATTTTTATCATTTGAGTAAGTTTCCTGGTTTGAAAAACCACTTAAGATTTAACTGCTCAATTGAGATTTGAGGACTCTAGACTAAATTAATAAAAGGGCCTTGTAAGACTCTTTCTGATGACTTGCAATGACTCATGATATGTTTTGGGGTTTTTTGCCCCACTTTAGGGCAGGATTCATCAAATTGAATATGCAATGGAAGCAGTCAAACAAGGTTCAGCCACAGTTGGTCTGAAATCAAAAACTCATGCAGTGTTGGTTGCTTTGAAGGTAAGTAAAGCAATAGATATGTTCTTTAGAAAACAGAGCTATCAGAATAAAATTTTGAATATCTGTATAAAACTGTAAACTTATTTTGGTGTTTATATTTTATGATGTTTCTAGAGAGCACAGTCAGAGCTTGCAGCCCACCAGAAAAAAATTCTCCATGTTGACAACCATATTGGCATCTCAATTGCAGGACTTACTGCTGATGCTAGACTTTTATGGTGAGTGTCATCATGAAAAGCAAAAGGAACATCCCTATTCATAATTGATAACATTTCTGGAAAAGATTCTGATAGGACATTTTAGGAAGTTGTCTGCCATAGTGTTTATAAGTCAAGATTATGAATACTGTAGAGGATTTTGACCCAGTTATTAATGTTCTTGACCATGTAATAGTAATAAACTGTTAATGGAATTAATTCATATTAACTATTGTGAAGTCTCTGAATACTGTGGCACATGTTGACTCAGTTTAATGTTTAGAGCTGTGTTATGTCTACGAAGAACAAATCTATCTAAAAATATTAGTAGTTTATTTTTTGCAGAACTCAGTACTGGGTACTGGAGAGTATACAAAAGTGAATCAGACATGGGGCTTGTTGTTTAGGGACATACCATCTCATAATTCACAATGAAAGCTTGAAAGTAGATTAAGAAATAGAATTCCTGTGACAGTGGTAGAAATTCCAGAGGTGGTAGAAATTGTTTCTATTTGAAAGGCATTATATAATTGAAAAATGAGTTTTGAAATCACACAGATGTATCTGCTGCCACCATTCTCTCTTAATATTTGAAACTGAGCTAGCCACTTAAATTCTCAAGTGGTTTAATAATTTTTTTCGAGGTTTTTATTAAATACCCTAGCATGTAGGGTACTGAAAATAGTGCCTTTCATTTACCACTGAAAGTGTATGTTCAGAAGTAGAAGGTAGTTAGCCAAGACTAGTCTTTTAAGTCTCTGATAAGATTAAGGAACAAAGAATATAAACAAATAATAATTTTATTTAACCAAATCTAAAATCTTGTCATGCCAACAATACTATCAATATGAAAACTTTAAAGGGAGATATTTTGTCCTTTTTTTGTGTGCTAGGCCTTTGAAGTTTCTTGTGTATTTGCATGTAATCTCAATTCAGACTGGCCACTTACCTAGTACCCAGTATTTATATGTGATTAGTAGCTGCCATATTAGGAAATGTAGTTTTAGACAGTTGGGGAAATGGACTTAAATAAAAGTACTGATTAAATAGCTTGATTTCTACAGTTAATAGTTGGTCATTAGATGTGATACATAAACATAAACCAGGCAAGTAACACAGAAAAGAACATACCCATTTCTTGTTGTTTATTCTCTTGGATTCTTTTTTTGTCCCCAGTGCTATACTTACTTAAATCTTGTCATGTGTAACAGTGAGACCCAAGAGTCTAGAATTCAGTATCTCTTCTGAAGTGCATTGACAGCGACACATAAGTTTATTTAGTATAGGCCCTACTTCTTACACTTGCTCATTTGGAAAGCTTTGGTATGCTTTCAAGAAAAAAAAGATTAGGTATTTTTGCTGGTTGAAGTTCCAGAAGTAAGAAAAATGAACCGACAAGAGAAAGATCAGAGAGGTAAAATTGCTTTTTCCCTTGCTTTTCAGCTCTATAAGGTGTTTTCAAACAAAGATTTACTAGGACTAAGGGATATTCTAATCTTATTTTTAAAACCTCACCTGATTTTTAAAGATTTATTTATTTATGCATACAGAACTGGGGTACAGGCCAGAGGCTCAGGGGCGGTGAGAGGCCTCACCAGAGACAGAGCGGGGAGCAGAACAGGCTGATCGACGAAGTACACTGCTGAGGGGAGCAGGGGGCGGGTCAGGAGAGGTCTTCCGCGCCATGTGGTCACCTCCGGGGCAGGCGGGAATCGAACTCATGCGGAAGCGGCTTTTAGATTCTCAGTGCTGTGCTTTAACCCACTGCGCCACCAGGGAGGGCCTAAAGACCAAAATTTAGTACAAAAATGCATCCTTGTGGCCATGTGGCCCTTACATGAATGTAATCCTTGTACCTACCTGGAAAAAAGCAAAAAGGAAAAAAACTACTTTATTTGATTTGGAATAACTTTTCCCTCTTTTTTTTTTTTTTAGCAATTTTATGCGCCAGGAGTGTTTGGATTCCAGATTTGTATTTGACAGACCGCTTCCTGTGTCTCGTCTTGTATCTCTAATTGGAAGCAGTATCCTTTTTATGTCACATTTATGGACATGAACTTTAAAAGGTTTTGATTTTTGATCCTTATGTTACTAGGAATATATTAATGTTGTAGCATAGGTAAAATTTGAAAACTTTAAGGTTAGTTACTCTTCAGTAACCAACTGATTAAGACATTAATGGAAAGTTGTAAAGAAGGTGAACCATGGAAAAAATGGCTTCTAATAAAGGCATTGGGCTGTGCTTTCATCAGCTGTATTAAGCAAGTGTTACTTTCCAGACACAGATGAGCCCAATTTCAGGAAAACCATCCAAGCATTCACTTTTATAGGAGATTTAAAGTTTCTTTTTGTGGTTGTAGTTATCCCAAAATATCCTTGACTCCTTAAACCCAAAATGAATGAGGTTCTTTATGTGGGAAGAGATAATTTTGCTTACACTCACCCTTGGATTTGGTGGATAATGAAGCATTTTTTTGATACAAAAAATTCAAAATACAGCTCTGTTTCATTTCCTTCCTATGGTGGATTATGAAGCATTTAAGAGGTTTTTATAGTCATGTTTAATTTCAAAATAAATTAGAACAATCTCTTTAACTAGTTTAAGAGACCCAGATACCAACGCAACGATATGGACGGAGACCATACGGTGTTGGACTGCTTATTGCTGGTTATGATGTAAGTTCATAGAATATTGTTAAAATTTAGTGTTTTTTTAAAACCAGAATTACTAATTATTAGCTCAAAGTTAAGAACTATGTAGCATATTTCTTTTTCTACTGTAGGATATGGGCCCTCACATTTTCCAGACCTGCCCCTCTGCTAACTATTTTGACTGCAGAGCTATGTCCATTGGAGCCCGTTCTCAATCAGCCCGTACTTACTTGGAGAGGCATATGTCTGAATTTATGGAGTGTAAGTGCTTTTTTTTTGATCCATCTAGTCTTTATAGTGAATGAATAGCCACCTAAATGAAGAAAACAATCAACCTTATAGAGCATTTTCTTTAAAAATTTAGTCCATGATTTTATTATTTCTGTCACACATACTCATTTTTACTTCTTTTGGCTATAGCAGTAGTTCAATCACCAGTGGAGCTTTTCAGAATATAAATACATATCTCCAGCCTTGAAGATTCTTGATTCAGTTGTTCTGAAGTGTGTCCAAGGCAGAGTTGAGGAATACTGTACTAGCTACCAATTGTAAATTCTGTTTAAAATTTTTAGTTTTCTATGCTTATTTTTACTCACACAGACATTACTTTATAAACACTTAAAAAGGCAGAATATTTATCAGAAAGAAAAGAATATAAGGTATGATGGCAGACATATTTTCATGTGCTTTGCTTACACAAGGGTCTTAAATTTTTATTACATGCCTTTTATGCATCTATTGAGGTGATCATAGAGGTTTTTCCCCCCCTTCACTCTTTCATGGTATATATTGATTGGCTTATATAACTAAACAGTAAACTTTTGGCTGTTTTTATTGTAATGTATTTACTTCGTGACCAACCATAATTTCAGACTGTTAACATGAAATTAAGAAATAATTGTTATTACATATAGGCAATTTGAATGAATTGGTTAAACATGGTCTGCGTGCCTTACGAGAGACACTTCCTGCAGAACAGGACCTAACTACAAAGGTAAATGTATTTTCCAGTTGTAGAGATTAAAATTATAGTTTAATCATTTTATGAATGAATATAAGTAATAAGGAGTATTTACCTAGAGTTCTTTTATTTGGAGTTATTTACCTGGACTCGTTCTTTGGAAGCTATTCATTAAGTGATGTGATTTTGAGATATCATTTTTTAAACATTTCTTTTAATATAAAGCTATAAAACTGATAATTCCAATGTCAGATATCCTTTCATGCACCAGCAAGTAGAAATATCTTTGTGTGTATTGACTGTCTACTACATGAAGGCATGGAAAATACTGTAAACACAACAAATATCTTGGACTTCACCAAACATATTTCCAAGTGGATGGAGATAGACATTATACCCATAAATAAATTACAGCATTTGAAATGTTTATAGGATGATTAAATTCTGTTAAAAAAAATTGGTTATGAAAAGAAATAGTCATTTGAGTATAGATATGAAGTGTGGAGGTGTAATTTAAAACAGGATGGTCAAGGATGGCCTCACTAGAAAAGCAGTGGGGCGCAGAAGGGCAGCTCTAATGTCCAGGAAGTCTAGCTTTTAAATTTTGGGTATACACAATTTGGAAAGATTTGCTTAGATATCTGGCATCCTGATATCAAATTTTTACTGAATCTTAGTAGCTTATGAATCCTTATCCCCTAAATTTTATCACTAAAATTTTCATCTCACAGGAGCTATTTTTGTACTGGCTAGCATTCATGGGCCATTTTAAGAATTGCTATTTAATTTTTCTGATGTACAACATAGTTCTAAGCACCTGCCAAATTCAGCACCCAAGACTTACTCTTTTGTCTAGCTGACAGATATTTAAGCCTACTCATAATTATCAAAAATGAATATTAACTCTGCAGAAGTGTCTACTTTTTCCTTTTTCCTCCTACTTTTTTACAATCTTATTCAAGTGCTATATAAATTGTTATTATGTTTCACCTAAGAATTTAAGAATTTTTCCAACCTATAAGTCTCATTTTTTTTATTTTGACCTCTCCTCCCCCATCAGAATGTTTCCATTGGAATTGTTGGTAAAGACTTGGAGTTTACAATTTATGATGATGACGACGTGTCTCCATTCCTGGAGGGTCTTGAAGAAAGACCACAGAGAAAGGCACAGGTATATAACTAATCATAACTCAAAGCCTTCTGTTTTGTCATGGTGCTATTCCTACAAGAATTCTAACTCAACCATTTTGTCTTTAGTTGTTGAGGTAGAATCACAATTTATTTATTAAGATTTATTTTTACTGGGCCCTCCCTGGTGGCTCAACAGGTAAGAACACAGCACTGCAAGCTATCAGCCTCTTCAGTGCGAGTTCAATCCCCACCCCGGAAGTGACCCATATGGTGTGATAGACTTCTCCTGACCTGCCTGCTGCTCCTCTCAGGCCTACTTGTTCTGCTCCCTACTCTTTCTCTGGTGAATCCTCTCACCCACCACACCTCTCAGCTCTACCCCAGTTCTGTAAGCATAAACAATAAATCTTTAAAAAAAAAAAAAAGATTTATTTTTACTTATGCATATTAGAACTGGGGTGTATGCCAGTGGTGTGGGGGTTAAGAGAGTTTACCAAAGTGGGGAGCAGAACAGGTAGATCTACTGAAATATACTGCTGAGGGGAGCAGTAGGCGAGAAAAGAAAGGTCTGCTGCGCCATGAGGGTTAGCTCCTGACTGGAGCTAGAACTCATGCTGCAGTGGCTGGTGATTTCTTCATAGTGCTGAGACTTTAATTCTGTGCCACCAGGGAGGCCATGATTGTATTTTTGCTGTGTGTACTAATAGTAAAGAAAAAAATAATTTCTAAAATGTGTTAATTGTATTTTAACACTAGTAGTGATAATAAAAATAAGGTCTTTAATCTGGAGCAAGACATAGTGATGAAATGCTGGATTGTTCAGTGATGCTTAGTTTTCAGAACTTTTCAGAACAAAAATCTTTGTTCAAAAATTTAACAACTAGAATTAACTATTTAAAGTATCACCTAACATCTATTTTTCTTGAGATTTTTTTATGCTATAATATTTATGATTAGAATTGTACATATTAATCAGGTATCTCTTTTACATATTTTAATTTTTCTTCTTTTAAGCCTGCTCAACCTGCTGATGAACCTGCAGAAAAGGCTGATGAACCAATGGAACATTAAGGGATAAACCAGTATATATATGTATTATCAAATATGTAAGAATGCAAGAACACATATTGATAACAATAATTTTTACTTTGAAGCAAAATGGAAATGGTGGAGTGGTATGTTTTAGGAATCAGTCCAGATGTGAATTTTTTCCAAGCAACTTCACTGAAATCATTCAGTAGGGTGCATTTTTCATTGAGGAGCTATATAATCATTTTCTAGAAAGTGTAGGTATCTACTAATGTTTTTATATGAAGAACATAGTGTCTTTGTGTATTAAAGACAACTGTGAAATAAAATTGTTTTCACCTCCTGGTGCATTGGAGTTGTGCTTGTTTTTTGTTTTTTTGTTGTTGTTGTTTTAATTTTTATTTTATTTTTATTTATTTGTTTATTTTAAAGATTTATTTATTTGTGCATACAGAACTGGGGTGCAGGCCAGAGGCTCAGGGGTGGTGAGAGGCCAACTCACCAGGTGCACTGCTGAGGGGAGCAGCAGGCAGTTCAGGAGAGGTCTCCACGCCATGTGGTCACCTCCAGGGCAGGCGGGGATCGAACTCATGCGGAAGTGGCTTTAACTTCTCAGTACTGTGATTTTACCAACTGCGCCACCAGGGAGGGCTTGTGCTTGTTTTTTAAGTAGTTTCAATTATAAGTAGCAACCTATTCCAGTAGGTCATTGGCAGTGTTTGTCAAATTAATTTGCTTTATTTTAAGTGATGGGAGAAGTAATATATAATATATAGCATAGTCTTATACCATTGTTCCAATGTATAGATTGGCTGCATTAGAAGCTGTAGAGATTTGTTTCAGAAACAAGTTTCAGTGTTCAATTTCAACAATTCTGATTTAAAACACTGTCAAACAATAATAATAGAAAAATAATTAACATGGACAGCTTTTCTTTCCAAACAGCAGGTGGCAGTAGTGATAGCTCTGGTCTCCACGTAGAGAACATTTGTAAAAATAAAAAAAGGAAAGTTAGTCCCAAATCATTTCCTCTTACCTGCTCAGCACTACTCCAGAAAATTTGTGGGCTGCTTTGCATTATCCCTGTGTATACAGATACAGAGAAGTTGCAGGATTTTTATCTTAGACCATGCAAAAGGAAATCTAATTTATAAAATAAAACAAAAACCTAAAACCCCAAAATTTATTGCTTAGAAACCTAGAAGAGTTGTTTTCTGAGATCTGTTTTTCCATAGAGTATTATACTTTTTTAGATAAGGATTTATACTTCAGATTAATTCTACAAGTAATTAGCTGCTATTGGCTTTAGACTGGTAACTATTTTAGAAATCCTTTATAGAATTACTGAAGGTAAAATGATAATTTATGTGAAAATACCTTGAAACTCCAATAAGTAAGAGAAACTGGTAACCTTGTTGAAAGACCTCTGGGTATAGGGATATGTGAAATGTAGGTCTCTACTCTTGAAGAAGCCTTAAGAGTCTGCCATTTGAATTTGGGATGAGGCCAAGTACCATGTGGCCATTGGACCTACAGTCCAGTTGTGTCAAATACATTTAACTTTGACATACACTAAACATTAAAAGAGGGACTTCTCAGCCCTCTCTAGTGGCGCAGCGGGTTAAAGCACAGCACTAAGAAGCTAAAGCCACTTCCGCATGAGTTCAATTCCCGCCTGCCCCGGAGACTACATGGCGCGGCAGACCTCTCCTGACCCGCCCGCTGCTCCCCTCAGCAGTGTACTTCGTCGATCTGCCTGTTCTGCTCCCCGCTCTGTCTCTGGTGAAGCCTCTCGCCGCCCCTGAGCCTCTGGCCTGTACCCCAGTTCTGTATGCACAAAATAAATAAATCTTAAAAAAGAAAAAAAAAATCCTTTAAAAAAAAAAAGAGGGCCTTCTCCCTCCTGCTTTCATACTCAGTAAATATAGTGGGGGTGGAGAGGTACAGATATAGCAAGTTTAATAATCTCTTCTTTTCTCAGGCAGTTTTTTCTATGCCCTTCATTCTATGAGCTGCTGGTTTGTTTGTTTTTTTAAGATTAATTTATGCATACAAGAACTGGGGTACAGGACAGGGGTATGGGGCATGAGCAGATTCACCAGAGACAATGGGGAACAGAACAGGCAAGTTGAAGACAGGAGAGGTCTGCCACGCCATTTGGGTCATTTCCCTAGTCAGGGATTGAACGTGCTGCAGTAGCTGATAGCTTCATAGTACTGTGGTTTAACTCCTTGTGCCACCAGGGAGGGCTCTGAGCTGCTGTTTCTGCTGAGTGATTATGCTTAAAGGTGTGTGTGTGACAGAGATTTTGTACCTATAACCTGTAAACCAATTATAAGGCTTATGTTGAGGGAAGAGAAACAATAATCAACATTAACTTGAGAATTTAAAATCCCAAAAGATAAGCTCTTCTAATTACTACATGTTAAATAATTATAAACAATAAAATTCTTACCAAAGTCCTCATAAAGTCCATCACTTTCATATAAAAATAAATGTATTAAGCATTTACATGCTGCTTTGCAGAACTGGTATGGTTAAAAGTCAGTTTAGTAACAGGATCCAGGATATAGACTTGATTTTTCTATGGCCACTTTGACTGTATTCTGATTTGAAGATAAGTTCTTATTCTCTAGGCCATGATTTCCTACACATCTAAATTTTTATGATCCCTTGGTATACAACAAGATCCTCATTTTCAAGTAATTCATGAATTGAAAAGTGGTCAGAATGATTTAATTACACAGTAGCATAAAAAAGTAGTCTAAAATCAAAGTGTATAGTGTTAACAGGTCAGCAAGAACTAGGTTATGACAATTTATTCAACAATCTCAAATAACTTGCAACAATATACTGCCAGTGACAGTTTTAAGTGTAGACTTAAAAAGAGGTTTTACAAAATGTTATATTTTATTGCCTTATCTAATAATTTCCTTAATTGGTCATGATAACTTTTTTCTGTAGCACAGCCAGGGCCATTGAAGTGAACTTGGTTAGCACTACAACACAGTAACCCTAAATTGCTGAATTTTTTAATATTTTTTGGGACTTCATTCTCACTTGTAAGTCAAGTGGGCTTGGAAACCAGTTAACTACATTTGTAAATGTACAGAATGGAACAAGCTTGCACACTCATCTTCAATTTATTTAAACAGGTGTGAAAAATCCAGTTTCAAAAGTTTTTATACTTTAGATTACATTCTTAATTATAGACAGGTTAGTAGGAGTCAGGAGAAGTAGCTGTGCCAATACAATAACAGGTGAATCCTTGTGTCTTACTGGTGGTGATACTACTAAACAGTTAAAACTACCTAGAACTAAATACACAAATGAGTGTATAAAAAACTGATGAAATTTGAGTTAAGTATCAACATCAATTTCCTGGATTAGGTATGATGGAAGAAATTAAGTGAAGATTATATGGGATTTCTTGCTCTACTTATTATCTCAAAGTTTTTAAAAAGTACACAGGATTTGAGAAATAATCTTAGAATACATAGCCTTCTGGATACACTTCAGCTGCTTGAAGACTTTTTTTTTTTTGGCTGACAGTTCCAAAAAGAAGAAATTTCAAAAAGCTAAGGGTTTATTCTCACAGACCTCTTTGTATTTACAGTATTTTCCTGAAGGCTTCTTTTTTTTTTAATTGGCCAGAAAACTTTTTTTTGAGGGGACAATAAGAACTCAGAGTCGACAAAACCCAAAATACTCTAACTTGTTGCAGGGCTTTGAAGATAGGTAAAATGCTTAAAGACAGTAACAGCCGACCTCCCATCATGCTTGGAAAAAAAAGTGTTAATCTACTGAATGCTCAGAAAAGATCATGAAAGGAACCTGATACTCAGTAAGGAGCACAAATGCCCAGTGTGACAATACTCGTGATGTTAAGAACTGGAATGAATCCTCACATAACTGATGTTCTTTATTGGAAGAACTAAAGTTACATTCCCAAAAAGTAATTTACTTTCCCAGTTTATTAATGTGTAACTAGAAAAGGGCTTTCACTTCCCAGTCTAGTGCTCTTTTCCCACTAGATCACACAGTCTTGGAAAATGTTTCCCCTCCAAACACTTGCTCCCCTGGGCCGTTTTAGTTCTTGTAGGAAAAACAACATATTTCGTTTTTTTTTAAGGTTGATTTATTTATGCATACACAACTGGAGTATGGGGAGGCGGAGGACAAGTGTGTGAGAGGATTCACCAGAGACAGCGGGGAGCAGAACAGGCAGATGCACTGAAATACTCTGCTGAGGGGAGCAGCAGGTGAAACAGGAGAGGTCTGCTGCACTGGTGGGTCACCTCACTGGGCAGGAAACAGATTTGTAGCAGTGGCTTCAGACAGCTTCACAGTGCTGTAGGCTTTAACTCCTTGCACCACCAGGGAGGGCCCAACAGCAACATATTTCTGAGCAGGTTTAAATGAGACTCAAGTAGGCTCTACGTCTGCAATCACAGCGCTTGGCCTGCAGCGAAAGCTCAATTAGGCTTTTCCACTCCCTGCTGCGGCCTGCATCAACCAGACTAGAGAAGAGGAATCTGCTAGCGTGTACTCCCAGTGCGCAATCGCCCGACGGAGAAGGCGTGTCCTCTCCGACTTGCCGTAGAGGCGAGGTGGCTGTGGCCTTAGTGCTTCTCCACCCCCTTCCACGTCAGCCAAGGACTCTGCGGAGCCGCCGTCGCTGCCGCCGCCGCTGCGGGTTGAACCGGGAGTCTAGACCGTGGTCGCGCTTTGCCGCCGCTGCAGCCCCTCGGAGCCAGGTAGCGGGTCGCGAGCCCCGATTCCCGGAGGCGTGGGGGGCTGGACAGAGTCGGAGGAACTGGCTCTCCAGTGGGAAGAAGCGGAAGGGAGTCACTAGGCCGCTGGCGGCGGGCCTGCCCCGGGAGAACAAGGAGCCTCGGAGCTGTGGGCAGACGCCCGGTTCCGGCCCGCGTACCGGCAAGGGGTCTGCGCCCTGCCTCGGGCTCCGTCCCCGGCGGAGGCCTGCGTAGCGGAAGGGAAGAGAAGAGAAGGGAATGGGAGCGCGGAGACCTCTGGAGGTCCCGTGGACTCGGAGTTGGGTCCCGCCGAGGAAGGCGATAAAGCCCTTGGGGTTTTTTAACAGTTCTGGGCTCAGGGTGACCCAACCTGAGCGGTTCGTCTTGGGTGGTGTTGAGAACAGATGGGTGTTCTCTGACGGGATGGCGGAGGCTCGGGGCTGTCTCCGAGCTCAAGGCCGTAAATCGACCGTGCGGATCCTCAAATCCAGGGCCGAGGGGGGAGGTGAGAGGTAACAGACCGCTGGCTGAGGCTGACAAGTATGGTTTTGTCCTATTAGGGATTTGTTTTTATAGGATGCAGTCAGTGTGTCTTGACCCGTCCCGGCTGATGCTTTAAAGCTCCGAAGCCAGGCTGAATGAACTTTAGACGAAAGTAAAGATCATGGTCGTTCTTGGTTGTGTTCTTCTGTTTTTGTCTTTGTTTTCTTGCATTGATATCCCGGTTATTTCTTTTTCTAGGTTTTCTGGCAGCTATTCCTGGATCTTGTATCGCGGATTGATAATAACCGGACACGATGACGGCCGCCGAGAATGTGTGCTATACGTTAATTAACGTGCCAATGGATTCAGAACCACCCTCTGAAATTAGCTTAAAAAATGATCTAGGTAAACTTTGGTAGTATTTGGGAAGTGAAAAGAGAACAATGCGAATAATGTTAATTTCAAGATCTTTATGAGAAATGTTTAACTTCCATTTACTCTCTTCTAGGATCTCATAGATCTTTTGTATTGAACATGAAAACTTGTTAATATTATATTTGTAATATTGGTTTTGGGAAATAACATCTCAGCTTAACTCACTAAATCTAAAGAAAGAAAATCATTTAGCTGCTAGATGTTTCTCAGAATAACATAATGGTTTGTGTGGCTAATATGTTTAAGTGTAGCTGATGTTTCTCTGTAAGTAACAAATTGAGAATATATGTATTTGAATATCTTCTTTTGTGCACTAATTTAAGATTAGCTTGTGCAAGCAAAAGAACTTTGTTCTTTGGGTTTTCCACCTGTTGAACAGGAGAAATCAACACATGCATTTTCCAGAAAAGTTTAAGCTTTTCATTTTTAAAGGTTTAATATAAAGAAGAAAACAAATAGTATATCCTGCGTTTTTAAAGGCTATAAAGTATCTTATTATGAGCGGTTCTGTCCAAAAAAAAAAATGTGTTAATGTGCATTCCAAAATAATAGTTCTTTGTCCCACTGAACTACTAAAAATAAGTTTGCCTTCTTATTTTAAACTCAAAACTACTGTGTAAAACAGTGAAAATTATGCTTCAGATCTTGCATCATTAAGAAGATAGTTTACAGTTTGGAAGGAGACAGTATTTTTCTTGCCTATTCTTAACTCTTAATCAGTAGTAATGAAATATCTTTTGATTTTAGGTTACTTAATATTAGATTTCTGTTGAGGGCTAACTTTAAAAAAGAAAAGTAGAAAACTTCTTATGGCATTTGAACAGATAAAATTGTATGCAAAGGCCACATATTTTATGGCTTTTTTTTTTATATATTCATGTGAGATAGTAGAATAGAAAACTTTTTCCTGTAATTTAAAAAAATTTCAATTTTAGACACACGCCCCTACCCTAAATTTAAAGTTAGAGGATGGAAAAGAACAAAATCTGCCCTTAATTATAGCAATACCTTTTTTCTTACTTGCAGCTACCTCAGTACCTTCCCCTAACCAATAATAAATATGTAGTCATGTGAATGTGTGTATCACATTTTCATTTTATCATGTAAGAGTTGAAAGAAAATTTTGAAGTAGTTTATAGTTGGAATAACAAACACTTTTTTGTTTGGTGAAATACTGTTATACCTATATTTTCCTGTATCTTTCATCGCTGGGTATGAGTCCTGGTAACTATATATTCCTATAACAATGTACTTAGTTTATTTTGGTGAATTGAATGATGATTGAAATATTTCATACTTTTGATTGTTCATAGAAGAAAAGAATTTGTGAAAATTTAAAAGAAGGGAGAAGTGCCGTTTACCCAATTTAAATTATTGGAATAAGTGGAAATTGGAGTTTGGATGACGGATGTTGCTTGAAATGTACATGATGTAGATTTTTTATAAGTTTGTTGTTAAACTTATTTAAATACGCTTTTGAACTTCAGTTACAAATGGAGTTTTTATCCTGCTAAATTTAGTATATGTTAAATTGTGAAAAATAGTCAAATTAAAGAAGCCATCAACATCAGATGACAAAATTTCATGTCCTTTGAACTTGTCCTTTACACTATCAAATAGAGGACGGATTTTTTTTTTTTTAATTCAGAAATGAAGCTTTGATGTAAAGAGATTTCCCCCCACCCAAAAAAAATTAGTAAATAAAATTTAATCACCCTTCTTTAGCCTTAGTGAATACAGTGTTAGCCATTTTACAGCGATGCCTAATCTGTTTTATTTTTGTAGCTACCACTATCTATTATCATTTCTTCTGATGCTTTTTGTCTTCCTCACGGACTTAAAAACTGAAGTTTGCTCATATTCATTTCATTCTTTAATATTTATTTCTTGATTTGATATTGCACATACTATTTTTTCCCCATAAGTGGTTTGGGGAATTAGGAGAAGAGAAATAAAGTTAATCAGTTTTTGAATAGAAAATTGACCCTTTAGAATATAAAGGGTCAATTTCTCTGTTATTCTCAATCCAAATACCTGGGCATTTTCTATATGGGCATGTGCCAATATCAAACCAACCTAGAATAGATACACTTATGATTTACCTAGTACACTTCTTTTGAAGCTTAAATCCTTTCTTCCTATAATTCTACCCATTGGCCACTCTTTGACAGCAACAAGGAACTCTTAAGAGTTAAGCTCTAATTACTGGAAATTTATTTTCCATTTTTAGGCCCAACTCTGCCTTTTACACATTAGTTCTAGATCTTTTCCTCATAACTCTAAGGTCATTAAAGACTTTATCATCTCTCTTTTTCCTCTCCTTTCCTACCAAAGGTGTTTGTTTTTATGACCTAAACAATTCTAATAGCAATGTATTTATCTATGTTCCTGTCTTTGAATTTTGATCTAAAAGACTTTTATCCTCTATTCTTTAGTTTTCAATGTAATGATATGAAATTATACATTGTTTTGCATGAAATACTTCCTATTGTACTTTTAAGGCTAATTAACAGTAAGAGATCTTAAATGGCATTCTTAGTTCTAAAGGCTCCTAAGCTAGTATATCTTAATTTTCTCCCAGTTTTTAGGTAATGGCTTTAAAAAGTTTCTAAAGTTTTATAGTCTATAGAAATATGTAATTTTGGAATTGATCTATTCTTTTGAGATTGAGGGTCTTTTTTTTGAGTTAGAGGATCTTCCCAGTTGAAAAAGAGTCACTCATTCACCCCCTCCTCCCACCAGTGATAGAATTGTAATTTTGATTGTAATTATGTTTGAGAAGACACACTCTGACAAAAAGCTGCTTTGAATTCAGAACAACACTATTTACATTTTCAAAAGTTCCATGTGTATTTGAGACTAAACAGTACTTGGTATACTCATAGATCATCACCTTTGTATTAACTCTGTTAACTAGGAACCAGATATTTAATGCCTTCAAATTATTTGAGGAATGATGAGTTTCAGAGGGAAAAGACATACAGCTTGTTTGTTGGCAGAGTCATGTGGAGACCCCTTGTCATTGGGGTCCCCCTTTATTACCATTTCCCTTGGTTAAGGAAATACTTTAATTGCTTTTAAAATTGTCTGAGGTGTTTTCTTTATAAATAATTCTGCTTTTTTTTTTTTATTATTTGTTGGATCAGAAAAAGGAGATGTGAAATCAAAGACCGAAGCTTTGAAGAAAGTAATCATTATGATTCTGAATGGTGAAAAGCTTCCTGGACTTCTGATGACCATTATTCGTTTTGTGCTACCTCTTCAGGATCATACCATCAAAAAATTACTTCTGGTATTTTGGGAAATTGTTCCTAAAACAACTCCAGATGGGAGACTTTTACATGAAATGATCCTTGTATGTGATGCATATAGAAAGGTAAACCAAAACATAATTATCTTTGAGTATTGCTTTGATTTTAAATATTTTTAATTGCTTTGACTATAAAGTTGGTTTAATGCACTATAATTTTTAAAATTAAATCTTAGATGAAATGTAAGTTGTAGATATTTACAACTGAAGTTGGAAATCTTTGCTATTAATAAAAAACAGTGACAGGGGACATAAGACACTGATGTAATATGACACATCAATTGCTTTGATCAGTAGGATTATGATAGGAATTGATATAATCTAGAACATTTTCTTTAAATCTGCTCTCTGAATTTTTCAGTTAGAAAATTGCATTGAAAAATTGGCTTGTTTTGTAAAATGCTGGAATTCAACATTTCATCTTTTATAACAGGATCTTCAGCATCCTAATGAATTTATTCGAGGATCTACTCTTCGTTTTCTTTGCAAATTGAAAGAAGCAGAATTGCTTGAACCTTTAATGCCAGCTATCCGTGCTTGTTTGGAGCATCGACACAGCTATGTTAGAAGAAATGCTGTTTTGGCCATTTATACTATCTATAGGTAAATAAAGATAATCCTTGGCTTAAACAAGATTTAAGCCTAGCTTGTCTTAGTAGTTGCTTGAAGATTGTAGCCTGCAGATACTTGTATTTAGCAACATAATATACTTTCCCCTACTGTTAAGTGGTTAACACTGAGAAGTCAGAAGACCTAGGTTTCTAGCTTCTCCCTAACAGCTGTAATTGAATGACATAAGCCCCTTTAAACACTTTCATTTTCTGACAGTGTCTGTCATTCTCATTTGTATTTATTCCAGCCCACTTAATTTATTAACTTGCTTAACTTTGCAGGCTTTTATGTTGCTGTATTGTTTTAGAATTCTTTTTGTGAAATGCAGATCTTACCTTTTTACTATCAGAGCCCTTGTAGAAGGAACTATTTTAATAAAGAGGGTTGCAGTTCTCAAGTGATTCTTATTCCTAAAAACTTAACATTTGGATTTTAAGAATAATTCAAAGAACTAGTAAGACAAGGCTAGAATGCTTGGGTTTTTAATCACTGGTGTCATTCGTCTCAAAAGTAGAATCCAATTTGTATAAACATCTTTGTACTTTAATAGTTGGTTCTTACATAGTTTCATAGTTGTCTTATTTTTATAGTAGATTCTGTTGTTAGGAAAATGATATTCTGGTTTATAACGTAGAGCTCTTTGAAAGTCATACAGACTACATAAATTTCAGAACTTACACTACAGTGCACACACAAAAATTATTAGATGTATAATACAGTTGGAAATTTTAACACTGATATTAAGGGATTATTAAAAACATTAAGGTATGGCCCTCCCTGGTGGCGCAGCGGGTTGAAGCACAGCGCTGAGAAACTAAAGCCACTTCCTCATGAGTTCGATTCCCGCCTGCCCCGGAGGTGACCACATGGCGTGGCAGACCTCTCCTGACCCGCCCGCTGCTCCCCTCGGCAGTGTACTTGTCGATCTGCCTGTTCTGCATCCCGCTCTGTCTCTGGTGAATCCTCTCACCCTCCGCATCTCTGGCCTGTGCCCCAGTTCTGTATGAATAAATAAATAAATCTTTAAAAAAAAAATAAAAAAAATTTAAAAAAAATAAAAATAAATAAATAAATAAAAATAATAATAAAAAAATAAAAAAAAAACATTAAGGTATGATAGTGATATTATGATTAGTTTTAAAAAGAGTCCATAATGTCAGTGAAACATTATATTATAGGAGAAATAGTAAATTTTCTGGTATTTGCTTCAAAATATGATGAGAGGAGAGGGAGTGAATTGGAGTGTAAAAAAAATGGCTGTGAATTGATACATATTGAAACTAGATAGTTTTTATTAAACTGGCATATATTATTTTGTGTGCTATAAATACTGAAAGATTTGCAGAATAAGTAGATAGGTAAATAAATGTAACACATTTATTTAAAATTCAAGGAATTATATCTTTTTTCTCTTATTAACTCTTAGAGAATATTTTAGTACTTTGAGGTTGTCATCCTAAATGTTGATATTATATCCCTAAAGTATATGAGAGATAATTTATTAGAAATATCCAGTTATAAATAATATATATTAAATCAGCTTTTTGTGTATTGAACTATAAAACATAATCTGACAGTATATAAAATTGTAACACTGTGATTCCTACCCACATTGTAGTAAATTTAAAAATTTCAAAAAGCAAAATAATTGATAGGATTATAAAGTTTGGTGAAGGTTAATTACGTTATCCTCTATAAAGTTACCTTTGTTACTAAAATAAAGTTTTTTTATTAAAAATGAATGTTACCTGTTTTTTACTTAAAGGAACTTTTTTTTTTTTAACTTAAAGGAATTTTGAACATCTTATACCTGATGCACCTGAACTAATACATGATTTTCTGGTGAATGAGAAAGATGCAAGTTGCAAAAGGAATGCATTTATGATGTTAATTCATGCAGATCAGGTAAATACTTTTTAAAAAATATTATAACTGTATATTTCATAATAAAACTTATTTAGGCCTAGTCATATTTTTAGTCAATAATTTGTTTAGACTACATGCAATTGATATATTTTGATTTGTTTTATCAACTTTTTAACTTAATTTCTGCAAGATTATAGTTTTTTTCACTCTCCATCTCTGGAATTTACATATGTATTAGATATGTAAAATGTTGGAACTCATTTGTTTTCGTAAACATTAGAGAAATATTAAATAACAGTCACCATTCAGATTTTTCCCAAATTGAATTATTATGGCCATATTCTATAGCTTTCTGGGGCTTTCATATCCTATTTTTCCTTCTCTTGGTATACGTCTAAAATTGGTTAATAGAGAAAACTAGTATCTTGATATAGGGCCCACCCTGGGCCATCTCTGAGAAAGTAGGGTCACTTCAATGCAGATTGAAGCGATTCAGTTTCATAAATAGAAGTCAACACTGGATGTCCATCTCTTTCTGGTGCTTAAAGTTTATGTATTTGCTGTTGGTTAACCGTGTTTATGCACTTTGATGGCATCTAATCTTGGAATTTTGTGATCAGTAGTTATTATCAAAATGTGGGAAATATTATGTATTAATGAAAAATATGGAGCCTATCCATTTCTCTGAAATTTAGATACTGTCATTTTTTTAAAACACCTTTGTAAACAAAATTATAAGAAAGCTTCATAATTGGGCCACAATTTTTTGCCCTCTTGTGGAGTTGATCGCTGGTGGGTGTTTTTCTTTTTTGGTCATAATCAAAAATAGGTCATAATCATATCAGAAGGTAAATAATCAGAAATAGTTCAATAAAGTTTGTTGATAATTTTACTGTGATGTTTAGTTTTTGGAAATTGATAAGAGATTTTTCTAAATTAGGTCTCAGAAATAGAAATACCTATAATCCTACACAGCTGGTTTGTTTTGATTGTGCAGGTGCCATGAATTATGTAACATATAGTTAACACTGGTTTAACTGCTAGAAAATTCAGATCACATATTTGTCACCCATTGCTAGAAAATGTATTTCGTTATAGATTTATTTTTGAATTCATGCTTTCCTTTAATTTCTCCTTGCCCTAGTTTTCTCATTTTATATTTAGTGGTGTATTCTTTTTTATTAATTTTAAAGGTTTTTTTAAAAGATTTATTTATTTATGCATGCAGAACTGGGCTACAGGCCAGAGGTGCAGGGAGTGAGAGGATTCACCAGAGACAAGGTGGGGAGCACAACAGGCAGATGTACTGAAATACAGTGCTAAGGGAGCAGCCGGCAGGCAGGAGAGGTCTGCCACACCATGTGTATTTTTTTAAAGTTACACATAGTCTTACCGAAATGGGAGGAGGTTAATAAATATATACTTTTTTAGGATCGCGCTTTGGATTACCTAAGCACTTGTATTGATCAAGTTCAGACATTTGGAGACATTCTTCAGCTGGTCATTGTTGAACTAATTTATAAGGTAAGACTAATCTAGCATGAACTTCAAAAGTTTAAGATAAGATTAAATAGTTTCCTTTTGGGACTCTGCTTAGTTGCTTGCATTTTATGTCTTAGTGGAATATTTTATAGTGATCTGCTAAAGCCTCTTTTTTCCTTTTTCCAAGTACTTGTGTCCCACTCTAAACCTCTATAAAGACTTCTATAAATACTCATAGCTTGATTCAGCACAGCTGCAAAGAAAGTATTGTGTACTGACTAGTCATTGAATAGATTATGAATTAGGGTTTGGAATAAAACTCAAGCTTTTTCTTTGAGTGAATATTGGTTATTAAAAAATTTTTTTAAAATCTTAAATACATTTTATGATCCTTATTTATAAAGAGAACAAATAGGCTTTAAAATGTTGTTATATTATTTTAGGCCATTGACAGACAGGAGTCTAAAACTAGATGAGAGACTTAGATTTTCTAGTGAAATCCTTAATGTTAACTTTTTTTTTCTTTTTTTGAGGTAACAATAGTTCAAAACACTGGATAGGTTCTGAGATAATATTTTTTCACTGCCCACAACCAAGTGTCCAGTTATTGTCTGCCACCCAGAAATTGAATCCTTGTACCAATTCCCTCCTCCTTCCTTCCCCTTTGGTAACCACCATTCTATTGTCATAGTTTATGAATTTGTTTTTGTTTCATCTGTATTCCACAGATGAGTGAAATCATATAGCATTTGTCTGTGTAAGGCAGTTGTCTGACTTACTTCATTTAGCATGTCATCAAGATTCATCCACATTGTTGCAAGTGGCAAGATTCCGTCTTTTGTTTAATGAGGGAGTAGTATTCCATTGCTTATGTAATACCACATCTGCTTTTGCTATTGAAACCACATTTGTTTTTGCTACTGATACTAACAAAAATATACATCATGAATAACATAGGATGGGATGGACAGAATATCTGATGCTGACTGATTTTAGTTGTCTTTGCTTTTGTAGAATGAGGCCCCTTTTCATACCAAAGTGTTAGTCATTTGGAATTGATAGTTAAGATAAAACTGGAGCTGTATATACATAATTCCTTTTATTTTAATTCAGTGGTACTGATGTTCCCAAAATTCTCTGCTATTCATTGACTTCTCTACTAGGGTCCAAGTTATAGTAGTAGTAAATATTAGTCATACTTGAATAATAGATACTTGGCTGTTTGCAATTTAGGAAAATCCAACATAAATCTAACTTTAAAAGAAAGAATAAGGGATATTTGCTATACAGATAAAAACAGTTAAGTTGCATTTATAGTGGAATCTATAGAAGTTTTTTGTTGTCTTGCTCATATAAAATATGATCCCAAATGATGAGTACTTAAAAAATGTTATCTTACTTTAAGAACTGGTATTTCTCTCTTATCAGATATTGAGGTTTATAATCCATCATGTTTCATTTTTTGACATGGCATCCAGAAAAAAAATTACGACAAAATTTAATATCCTATCATATATAATACCCATATTGATATTCTAGTTTAACTTACTGCTTTTATTTCTTTAATTTCCTCTTCTATTTCATTTATATATAACATTCATTTCTTTTATGATAAGCATCTGAAAACCTTTTGTGAAATAGTGAAAAACTGGTTGGATGAGTAAATATCTGGGTATAGCAGTTAGAAATAAAACTTAATTCTGTCTGAAATCAGTGTGGTATCGCAGTGTCTGATTCCATAGTGATAGGCATCTGCAAATGTCCTTAAGAGTATTCTTAGTTTTCAAAAAAAGAAGTCTAGCATCCCTTAAGTTGATACCTATTTTAAATTTTTTATTTGAAAGCAGGTATTGCTGAAGTTATTGAAAACTGAATGTATTCTTCTCCAGGTCTGTCACGCTAACCCATCAGAAAGGGCTCGTTTCATTCGCTGCATCTATAACTTATTACAGTCATCTAGCCCTGCTGTAAAATATGAAGCCGCTGGAACATTAGTGACACTCTCTAGTGCACCTACTGCAATCAAGGTACTGCTTTTACCTTTCCTGACAGATGATAGAAATACTGTCATATCACTTATAATTTAACAACATTGATTTCACTGTGTGATTAAATGGCAGTACAACTACACATTTAATAAAAGTGCATGTACTTATATAAAGAGAGAAAGGCAAGGAGAGATAATACCCATATTTCCAGATTCTAGAGAATGATTTTGGTATTTTAAATCTCTCCCCATAATAAATTACATTAAAAATTGGACCTGGTAAATGGATTATTTGTACTAAATGGTGGATCCTAAAAAGGTTCCAGTGTGTATTTTCAATAATGGAATATATTTCTTGTCTTTAATTTACCATAGAAAGACTGTATGAGGAACTGATCCATATTTGGAGAATGACTTAGTCTAGAAAGGTGATTGAATGAATAGGAGAATTTATAATTTTATCCATCAATTCTTAAAAATAGATTTTATTTTGAAATAATTTTAGGAAAGTTGCAAAAGTTGGACAGATTTCCCATTGCCTTTATCCAGTTCCCCATCATATATACATCTTGTGTTATAATTTTATAATTGTCAAAACTGCAAAATTACCATTGGAATAATAGTGTTATTTAAACTATAGACTTTATTTGAATTTCCCGTTTTCCTATTAATGTCCAGTTTGTTTGTTCCAGGACTCCACATTACATTGTCATTTGTTAGTCTCTTCCTAATCTATAACAGTTCCTTCAACTTTACTTGTTGTCTGTGATCTTGACACTTCATAAAAAGGGCTAATCAGTTTGTAAAAATATCCCATCAATTTTCATTTGTTTTATCTAAGAAGAAAGTAATAGAAATGATGCTTCCTTTTCAGTCTGTTGTATCTTGAAGGGCATTATATTGTTGTATTCTGTCACTAAGGATGTTAACCTTACTCAGTTAGTTATCTGACCATTGTCTCTACTGTTGAGTTATGATTTTTCTTATTGCAGTCAATAAAGGAGAAGATACTTTGAAAAGTATTTCTGTCTGTAGCATACCCTTTACATTCTTTTAATTTGTAATGTTTCCAGTCTTTTGTAAACTTGAAAAATCTTGAGATTTGTTACAATTTAGAGAATAAAGGGAAAAGTTTTCCTCTGGGAAAGATGTATAAGTTTCTAGTGCAGGCAGAAATAATGGATTTTCAATTCCCTGGATATTAACATTTTTTTCCAAGTTTTTATTTAAAATAATTCTTTTTAAAATGTATTTCTTTTTTTATGTAGGCTGCTGCTCAATGTTATATTGATTTAATTATTAAAGAGAGTGACAACAATGTGAAGCTCATTGTTCTGGATCGATTGATAGAATTGAAAGAGCATCCTGCTCATGAAAGAGTGCTGCAGGTAATTATAATCTGAAAGAGAAGTTCTAAATAGAAAAAATATTTTAAAACTGAGAATTTCAGTGCTTTGCCATCTTGGTTAACTTAATGCTTAGAAACTGTACATTGTACATTTTGGTCAACTGAGGTATACCTTTTGAATTGTATAATCTTTTTAGGGATATTGTCTTTGTCTTAAAATAATGTTTCTAACTTGTATTACTACATTTTATCTTTTCTATTTGTATTGCATTTGGTATTTTTTGTTTTTGTATTTGTAAGGTTTTTGTATTTAATAGATTTTTGCTTAATTTGAATGTCATTCACAGTTCTTGGAAAATAATTACACCAACTGAAAATGATTGACATCTAGAAAATTGTTAGCATATTTATATAATCTAAAAATGATGATTGTTAATTCTGGACTTTTTGTTATTTTTCAGGATCTAGTCATGGACATCCTGAGAGTATTAAGCACACCAGATTTAGAAGTGCGCAAGAAGACTTTGCAGTTAGCACTGGATCTTGTCTCTTCTAGGAATGTTGAAGAGGTAAAACAATATTCTGGTAGCACTTTGTAAACTGTCAGGCCAATCTTGATGTAATTCTAACTTATTTTATTTTGTTCTATAGCTGGTTATTGTCCTAAAGAAAGAGGTGATTAAAACAAATAATGTGTCTGAGCATGAAGATACTGACAAATACAGACAGCTACTTGTGAGAACATTGCATTCTTGCTCTGTCCGATTTCCAGATATGGCTGCAAATGTTATTCCTGTGGTATGTAATTCTAATGATCTTAACTTTGAAATTCCCTAGAAGAAATTTTTTTAACTCAGTTACTCAAAAGTTAAACTCCTAAAATATCAATGATGTGCAATCACTGAATCTCATAGACTTTTTGTTCACTCTGAGGTTCAGAAAGATAAGATCGTTGACATTTTTTCCTACAATCCTCATCAGAAAAATAAAACCATAGTGATAAAAATATCCTCACATAGTATTACTATTGATACTTCTAAAAATTACCTAAAGTAAAATCATGCTATGGCCCTCCCTGGTGGCGCTGTGGGTTGAAATGCAGCATTAAGAAGTTTAAGCCATTTTCCACATGAGTTCGATCCCCGCATGCTCCGGAGGGGATATACATGGTGCGGCAGACCTCTCCTGACCCGCCTGCTGCTCCCCTAAGCAGTGTACTTCCTCGATCTGCCTGTTCTTCGTGGTCTGTCTCTGGTGAATCCTCTCACCCTCCACAGCTCTGGCCTGTACCCCAGTTCTGTATGGATAAATCAATCTTTAAAAAAAAATCATGCTATGTATAAGTAAGGCAAGTGAATTTTTTTTTTAATGATTGATTTATTTATTCATACAGAACTGGGGTACAGGCCAGAGATGCGGAGAGTGAGAGGATTCACCAGAAACAGAGCAGGGAGCAGAACAAGCAGATCGACTAAGTACACTGCTGAGGGGAGCAGCGGGCGGGTCAGGAGAGGTCTGCCTCGCCATGTGGATCTCCTCCGGGGCAGGCGGGGCAGGCAGGGATCGAACTCATGCGGAAGTGGCTTAAGCTTCTTAGTGCAGTGCTTTAACCCCCTGCACCACCAGGGAGGACTGCAAGTGAATTTTTTTTAAAGATTATTTATTTATACATGCAAGAACTGGAGTGTATGTCACTGTGTGTGGGATGGGGGGAAGGAGTTGGGAAGATTCACCAGAGCGTTGGGAGCAGAACAGGCAGATGTACTGAAATACACTGTCGACGTGAGCACTGGGCGAGATAGGACAGGTCTACTGTGCCATGTGAGTCAGCTCCCTGGCCAGGGGATCAAACTCTGGCTACCAGTAGCTTCATAGTGCTGAAACAACCCCTTGCTTCACCAGGAAGGGCTCTAAATTTACTTCTTAAAACAATAATTTTCTTTCTGAAAATTACATGATTGTTAATCCTGTTTTCCTTTTTTCTCTTTAAGTTAATGGAATTTCTCAGTGATAGTAATGAAGCAGCAGCCGCTGACGTCTTAGAGTTTGTTCGTGAAGCCATTCAACGCTTTGATAATCTGAGAATGCTTATTGTTGAGAAGATGCTGGAAGTCTTTCATGCTATCAAATCTGTCAAGTACGTTTAAAATACGTTTAAATATAAGGTCAAGCAAGAATTATCATCTTTAGAGAGTTAGTTGATAAAAATATTCTGGAAAGATGGATGAAATTAGTCAAGTAAAAATGAGTCAAGTATGACAAAAGCATCACTTCATGCCCACCTATGACAAATGTGTAGTCAATTGGCAGATAGTTTTGTTTTGTGGGAGTGACTTAACTAGGTTTCTTTATCCTGATTTCCTCTAAAACATTGTAAATCCAAAAGTGATCAAAGAATGAATTTTTTAAAGTATTACAGTTTGGATATCATTATTTATATCCCCATTTAGTATTTATTGAAGAAAAG
The DNA here is from genome assembly GCF_000260355.1 of Condylura cristata. Taxonomy (NCBI): domain Eukaryota; kingdom Metazoa; phylum Chordata; class Mammalia; order Eulipotyphla; family Talpidae; genus Condylura; species Condylura cristata. The sequence goes on from NW_004567116.1 coordinate 29,537,767, forward strand.
ATTAAAAATGAACCTAAATCTGACATGTTTCCCTTCAGATAATCTTTGCCAGTAAGAATGAATTATTGCATTAAACTTGTTTAATTTAAATCACCTGATGGTTAGACTGTAACAGATGAGTAGATTATCTGCTTAGATAGAAAAGTAAGAAAGGGTGGTAGAAAAATGGTACCTTTACAAAATTACTATCTGAAAATTGATTGTTGATATTTATGGAACTGAGTAAGATTTGCTTGCTTCGTGAGAAAAAAGATCATGTTAAAGTTTGCTGTTGATAGCCATCATCTCCAAGACCGTCAGTTTCTAAGATGAATTTTTTCTGAATAAGCTTTAAAAATCTTAGGAAAATTATGACTTAAGACTTTATTCCCTCCTTGTCAATTTTTACAGTAATAAATAAAAAGGCCAAGTTGACCTCAACTTTATTCTGAATGGAAACTAACACCTTTCTGCAAAACATGTTGGTTTTTTTATTTTTACTACTGAGTTTACCAGTTTTACATTGTTCCTAGTAATGAAGAATCATAACCCTTATGATTTCTGGTGAGAATCAAAGAAGTTTATTACAATTTTTTTTCTTAAATTTTCTTCCATGTTCATTTTGAACTGCTGAATCTGGTTTTCTTGCAGGAGCTTAAATTCATAAAGATCACTGCTTAAGGGTTTGGGTAAAATATGTGTTACAGAACTTGTATTCTTGTGCTAGGATTTACCGAGGAGCATTGTGGATCCTGGGAGAATATTGTAGTACCAAGGAAGATATTCAGAGTGTGATGACTGAGGTCCGCAGGTCTTTGGGGGAGGTATGTTTTATTTTAGCAAATCTTACTTTTATGTTATGTGATGATTGTTTTTGTGCTTTTATTTAATAGCATCTGGACTAAAGAAAATTGAAAAATGTATTTCACTATTCAGACAATTAAATCCAAGGGGTTGTGGGAAATTAGAGGAGTCTCCCTAACCTGCTTTAGACCTTGACACTATTCTTTTCACTTCTCAGTAAAATTTTATTTGAATAACGGTTCTGTGTTTTAAAAAATGAAAAATACTTGTAAAACTCTGCGTTAGCCACCGTGTTCTGAAAGAAGAATGCAAATAAAAACAGCCGAATTTGCAGTATTTAAATACTAAAACTAATTTTTTTTTCCTCATCCAAACTACTATAGGATAGAGCAGAAAGAACAGTGTTTGTTAGGATATTTAGGTTCGACTTGTTTCTGCCAATCATTAACTCTGGGACCTTGAGAGACCATTATTTCACATAGGTTTTTCATCTAAAAAAATGAAGAAAATGAAATAGATGATTGAAGACTCTTAGAGCACTTAAACTAGGTGGTAGACTGATGTTGAAGAATACATACATAGTAGTCATTTGTTTGAAAAAATAGGTAGTGGAGGAGTTATTTTGTACAAACAAGTCAAATTTATTTTAGAAGCATGAGTACTGTTTTGTATTTCAAAGGAAAGAATGGGGAGGAAAAATAAGACTTAGTATCTATTTTGTGTTAGGCACTGCCCTAAACATGTTCCTATTAAGTAACTTTTATTGAGAGAATTAAGATTCCCAACCAATTAAGAAGTTGAGGCTCAAAGTCATTTAATTAACATGCCCAGAACCATATAACTGGTAAGTGGCATTCAATTTCAAAACCTGTGTTCTTCCCACTGTATTATTTTGGGAAGGAAAGAAAATTGAAAACAGAGTTTTCAGCTCCAAAAGTCTCATTGGGGAGTGCCTTCTCTATTTAAATATGATTTTGTTGGCTCTTGATGTTAACATTAAATTGATGTTTCCAATTGTTTTTTAGATCCCAATTGTAGAGTCTGAAATAAAGAAAGAAGCTGGTGAATTAAAACCTGAAGAAGAAATAACTGTGGGGCCAGTTCAGAAATTAGTAACCGAGATGGGTACCTATGCAACTCAGAGTGCCCTCAGCAGTTCTAGACCCACCAAGAAAGAGGAAGAAAGGTAATTTGCAGTACTATGGCCTATCAAATGTTTCTTTTTTGTAGAAACATTTGTAGAGTAGTCAGTTGATTTTTTTTTCTTACTCACTTGCTTTATTGACCAAAATGGAAATCTTTACCATTTAAGATATGTGAAAAGAGGAAGATGCTAAATAGTGGTAACTGATAATGTTTCAGTTTTGTTACATGTTAGATTTAATTATTTGGGAAACAAGTTTTGCAAATGGAATAAAATTTTTATTTTACCCCCCCGCCTTATTTTCCTCACCATTTCCATGATAGCCATGACAGTAATACCTAAATTATTTAAAACATCTTTCTGATAGCTTACTATGGTGACATTTACTAATAAGTAAGTAGTTTGTTTCATGCAGTCTGACAACAACCCTTTGAAACAGAATATACTACGTCTCATTTTACAGGAGAGGAATTTGAGGCTTAGAGAGTTTTGTAACTTCTCAAGGGGACCAGTAGATGAACTGGGATTTCACTGTAGCTCATTGGCTGTAGTACTTAGACTCTTAACCATTTTCTCTTTCCATATTCAGTTGGCTCTTGCATCATTTAGAGATAAGTTTAAAAGCCATGTATTCTTTTTCATCTGAGAGCTAAAGAGAGTTAATCAAAGTCTGTATCATTGAAGAGTAACATTGAGTGTTGAATGAATTTATATGAAACATTTACATAAAGTCTGCATTCTGCTTAAGAAATTGGTGGATTTCATTTTCCTTTGTTTACTTGCAGACCTCCCCTAAGAGGATTTCTTTTGGATGGAGATTTCTTTGTTGCTGCCTCCCTTGCTACAACCCTAACCAAGATTGCCTTGCGCTATGTAGCTTTGGTTCAGGAAAAGAAAAAGCAAAATGTAAGTTTATTTTACATTTACCCAGCAGATTAAGATTGGGTGCCTATTATATGTACGGAACAATGGAAAACAAAAATATATGTTAAAACTCCTTTCATGGAACAGTTCTTGGATTAATAAGAACATAATCACAGTAATATAACACAGTAAATTAACAAAGGTTTTACGCTAGTAATACTATATGATTAGTCTAATGGAAGAGAGATATCATCTATGACATAAATTATGTTTGCTAGTAATAGTCAAGACCCAGTGAAGGAAATGTCTCTATCTTTCCCAGCATCTATGTACTCATTGTCTCTTTCATTCCAGAAATATTTCTAAAAATTTATTCTCATTTCTACAGTTCAGGCCTTCATTCTGATTCTGTACACTCCTTTTTGCAATAGTGTGCTTCTATTCCCCCAGCTCCAGCTCCCATTCTTTGTACAACCCTGCATTTTACTTCTACATGTCAGGTTCATCAATCCTGTGATATATTATTATCATTTTTGTTTTAAATGGTTAATTACCTTTTTTTTTTAATTTATCTTTTACTCCATTTCTTATTTTTCTAGTGTTTATTATACTAAGGAAAGAAGGAGTAATCCTTAGCCACTTGTAGAAAGTGAGTTCAGAGTTACAGAGTTCAAGTATTGTTTTGGGTTCCTTTTTTTTTTGCATTTTTTCCTTTATGGTAAAATAAACAACATAAAATTCATTGTTACCAATTTTAAAGTGTCCAGTTCAGTGGCTTTAAATGCATTTACATTATTATCTAAACATTACAAAAGCACATCTCCACTGTTTTTTCATTATCCCAAACTGAAACTGTACACAGTAAACAATAACCCTAATTCATCCTTCTGGGCAAATACCATTCTACTTTCTTCCTCTATAAATTTGCCTATTCTTAGTAGTTCATAAAAATGAGAACATAGTATTATAATTGGTTTATTTCACTTAGTGTGATGTCTTTTTAAGTTTCACTTACATGATAGCAAGTGTCAGAATTGCTTTTTTAGGCTGAATAATATTCTGATGTTTTTTGTTTATACATACTTTGTAAATATTTTAAAGATATGAGAAAAATGTTTATATTTACCAGATATGGTGCTTTTCATTCCTTTGTGCAAATTCATCTTTCCATCTTTTATTTCTGCCTAAACAATTTGCATTCTTAGAAATATCTGCATTCTCATAAAGAAATCTGCACATGATGAATTCTTACAGCTTTCATTTGCCTGAAAAGGCTTTACCCATTTTTTTTTTAAAATCTGGTAGAATTGTGAATGTTTATACTTTTATTAATTTCTTTTTAATATTGCTAAAATAAATGATGAGCGATATAAAAACTATTGAAAAAATCACTCATGGTTACTACAGTATACATTTTGTTAAAATATTAGAATTATATTACCAGATAACAAATTCTTCCTTTCACTAGAGTTTAAGTTGGTTTATAATGTGTTAAATACTTTTTCCTAAGAAACTGTCATTATGTGTTTTACCATTCTGTAGTTAATGTTCTCACAAACATTTTCTGATTTTAGTCTAAACCCTTCCTAATCATCATAATCATAATCTTTAATTAGCTGTGTGATATATTTGATTCCCTTAAAAAGCTTCCATATAATTGCACATTAAGTTTATGTTTGGAATTTTCAAAGAATTGTTTTGTTTTTTTACTTTCATCATAAAGAGTCACAGAGATTAGAAGGCCAGGTAATTTGCAAAGTGCACTACTTCTTCTATCAATTTTTATTTATAAACAATAATTTACTTTGTGCATTTTGTAGATCATTATATAATTACAAGGCAATCTTCAATTTAAATTATCCTTTTTAAAAGACTCCAATATTTTCTGTCTCAGTTCAATTTTATTTCCTCCCATGGAACAACTGTTTTAGTTCTGTAAGTAATGAGAGCATTTGCTGAATCTTAGAGAACCAAATTTTTGCTTACGTGGTTCATGAAGTTTGCCCTGTTTGGTACAGTGCAGGAGGTTTATCATCATACCAACTCTCCTTCACTTGTGGCCGTTTCAGCACTCTCCTTCTTTGTGTATATCTTAGTTTCCCTCTGGTGTTATACAGCTGGTATCTGTATGTCTAAAATTTTTGCTTTACTTACAGTGCTTTTCTTGTTTTGCAATTAATTCTCTTGATTTTTGTTTGCTGGAAAAGTTTGTTTCTCCTTCATTTTTTAAAGGTCTCTTTGTAGGTATAAAATTCTGTTTCTTTTTGTTACTATAAAGATACAGTTTTATTATTTTTGTAAATTATCATTTTATTATTTTTCTTTTTTCTTTAATGATGTACCATGGACTTATAATAGTACATAAATTGCTGAAGTATACCTTCACACCTCAACAAATGTATATACATCACACTGCACCCACCAACACCCTTAACCACTATCAAGTTGACCCCTCCTACTCCTTCCTTACACCACCCTTCCGCTTCCCCTCTGGTAATCAACTGGTTTTTTGTCAGAATTGTTTTTACTGTATTTCATTAATTCATTTGCTTTGTTTCTTTATGTTCTACATAAGTGAAACCTCTAGTATTTATCTTTCTGACTTTGCAGTAAGCGTAACCTCCTCCAGTTCCATCCATGTTATCAAATAGGGCAAAAATTTTATCTTTTTCATAGCTGAGTAGTATTCCTTTGGATATGTATTCCCACATCACCTTTATCCAGTCATCTGTTGATGGGGATTTCAGTTGTTTCTGTGTCCCAGCCATTGTGAACAGTGCTGCAGTGAACATAAGCCTACATATATCTTTTTAAATTAGTATTTCCATGTATCTTAGATAAATAACTAGAAGTAAAATTGCTGGACATATGGTAGTTATGTTTTTCATTTTTGAAGAATCTCTGCATTGTTTTCTGGAGAGGCTGTACCATTTATATCTCCACTAACAGTGTACAAGTGTTTGTTTTTCTCAATGCCCTCATCAACACAGATTGTTTCTAGTCTTTTTGATAGGGCTCATTTTAGCTCAGTTTCATATGTGAGGTAATAATAACTCATTTTGGGATTGATTTGCATTTCCCTAGTAAGGAGTTATATTGACCAGCCAATTGGAGAGAAGTGTTTATTCAGATCTGCCCACTTTTTTGATTGGCTTTCTTTCTTTCTTTCTTTCTTTTTTTTTAAAGATTTATTTATTTGTGCATACAGAACTGGGGTACAGGCCAGAGGCTCAGGGGTGGTGAGAGGCCTCATCAGAGACAGAGCGGGGAACAGAACAGGCAGATCTAAGAAGTACACTGCTGAGAGGAGCAGCGGGCGAGTCAGGAGAGGTCTGCCACGCCATGTGGTCACCTCCAGGGCAGGCGGGAATTCAACTCATGCGGAAGCGGCTTTAGATTCTCAGTGCTGTGCTTTAACCCGCTGCGCCACCAGGGAGCACCTCTTTCTTTTTTTTTTTTGAGGCTTCTGGCTTTCTGATGAGACATCTATTCTTACTCTTAAGCCTCTATATGAAATATTTCTTGTTATCTGTTTTTAGTTTTTCTTTTTATTACTGTATTTTAGTATTTTAGTTAGGCTGTGTCTTGGTTTTGTTTTCTTCAAATTTACTTGACTTACAGTTCATTGAACTTCTAGGATCTGTGGGTTCATAGTGTTACATCAAACTTTGGAAATTTCCAGCCATTATTTCTTCATACATACGCATATATGTGTAGTAAGAAAGCAAAAATGGTAATAGTTAATTAAGTCTATCTAACTTTTCTTCAATTAGAATTTTAAAAATAAAACATTGGCACAAAGAGATTAAACAGTTAAAAAGCCATTACTGTGTTTGAGTTGAGTATTAGTGTAAAAAAGATATGAAGAGAAAATCTAAAGGATTTGAAATCTTACTCAGATTTATTGCTTGGTTTACATGCTGCTATAAAGTGAGGTTATTGAGAATGCAAAATCATGACATAATAAATAACCCATTTCTTTATTTTCCTAGTCTTTTGTTGCTGAGGCCATGCTGCTCATGGCCACTATCCTTCATTTGGGAAAATCCTCTCTTCCTAAGAAGCCAATTACAGATGATGATGTGGATCGAATTTCCCTCTGTCTCAAGGTCTTGTCTGAATGTTCACCCTTAATGAATGACATTTTCAATAAGGAATGCAGGCAATCCCTTTCTCACATGTTATCTGCTAAACTTGAAGAAGAAAAACTATCCCAAAAGGTAAGGTATATATGACAAAGCCATAAAAGTGGCTTGCAGTTGTAAGTTTTGATTTTTTTTTTAGCCCTGTAAAAAGACTGTTTCTATTTTTTTTAAAAAAAGTTAGGTTTCTCTCCATATTAACAAGAAACATATGTATTGCTTTCTCAACACAGAAAGAATCTGAAAAGAGGAATGTGACAGTACAGCCTGATGACCCCATTTCCTTCATGCAACTAACTGCAAAGAATGAAATGAACTGCAAGGAAGATCAGTTTCAGCTGAGTTTGCTGGCAGCAATGGGAAATACACAGAGGAAAGAGGCAGCAGATCCCCTAGCATCTAAACTAAACAAGGTAACAAAATGCCAAATACACTGGTAAGTTAATTAAATTGGCTCCTTAAGAAGGCAGTAGTCAGAAAGCGCTCATCCCACTTTTTTCAAAAGTAAAACAGTTATACAGAATAAGTTTTGTGACATCACTGTGATTGTTAAGTTCATTCATTAAACACAAAATGAAACTCAGAAGCTGATAAATTACCTTTCTATATGCTAGCATAGTAAATCCGGTAGAGGATTTTATAACTTGTTCAAATCATTGCAATCATAGACTAATACATAGAGCTGGAAGATCCTTAAAATTTGACTGCTTTTTAAAGGGAAGGGTTCTGGCCTATTTCTCCAGAGTCTAACCTGAGCTTCTCCCAACCCCTGGTACTTTAAACACAGCAACTCAATTTTTGTATTCATATTGAGATCCATTATTAGCATTTTATTAGGAAAATGACTGTCCCTTTTAAATATATCAATTTACAAATCTTTAAAATTTGCTTTGAAAAATTGAGGCAAAATTTACATGCCATAAAATTTACCATTTTAACAGTTTTTACTTGTATAGTTCAGTGGCATTAGTGCATTCACATAATTGTGTCACAGTGCATCTCCAGAACTTTATTTTGAAAAAGAAGCTCATAATTCATAGCCACTAAATAATACTTATATCTATTAAACAAATCATACCCATTGAACAATAACCCCCCATTCTCCTCTCCCCCAGCCCCTGGCAGCTACCATTCTACTTTCTATATCTATGAATTTGACTATACCAGGTATCTATATTAATGGAATCATATAGTATTTGTCTTTTTTGTGACTGGCTTATTTCACTGAGCTTAATGTTTCAAGGTTCATCCATGTTGTAGCCTATGTTAGAATTTCCTTCCTTTTTGAGGCTGATAAAAACTACCTTTTATCAGCCTCATAAGACTCCATTGTAGTTTCATTTGCCCATTCATCTGCTAATTGATGCTACCTTTGGCTGTTATGTGTAATGCTGCTTGGACTATGAATATACAAATATCGTTCAAGTTTCTCCTTTCATTTCTTTTGGAATTGCAGGATCATATAGTAATTCTGCCTTATATTTTTGAAGATGCTATACCACTTACACAGTAGCTACATCATTTTATATTCCAACCATCAGCGCATAAGAGTTCCAATTTCTCCACATTCTTACCAACACTTATTTTATGGTTTTGGTTTTTCGGTTTGTTTAAACAGCCTTCCCGATGAGTTTGGTTTCTATTTCCCTTATGATTAGTAACGTTGAGGATCTTTTTATCTGCTTCTTAGAAATATATAGATCTTGTTTGGAGAAATATTAATCTGTTCTTGGCTCATTTATTATTTTAGCTGTTTTGTGTTTTTACATGATTATATTTAGTTACAGGAGTTCTCTGTATATTCTGGATAAATTTCCTTTCAGATGTATGATGTACAGGTATTCCTTCCCATTCTGTAGGTTACCTTTTCACTCTGTTAAAATGTCCCTTTTTTGTATAAAAGTTTGCACTTTTATTGTACTTCTGGTTTTTCTGTTGATTCTGTGTTTTTTTAATGACATATTAAAAGTGCTGTAAAACACGAAAGTTTTCCTCTGTTAGCTTTATAAACATTTATTGCTATTTAATCTGTTTAGTTCTTGAGTTTGGGTAGTAGGGACTGCCACATGATCTTAAATTTTAGTTGATTCCTAAATTATGCAGAGCAACTAAGGAATTTAGGTGCTGAGTATTTAAATAAAAATGTATCTAAATATGTTCAGTTCCTAAGTTGGGATAATGTTTAACATACTTGCTAAGCATATTTAACTTTTTTGCTACATAAACTCTAGGACCTATTTTTTCTGATGCCCAGTTTCAATTACCATGTCTCCATTACAAAAAGTTTTATCATATACATATTTCCAAATGATTTGTCTAAACTAAGTACATGTTAACTAACAGATTTATCCATTTGACTAGAATATATTTGGTTGAATTTTCTCACTTAATTACTTTTTTATTTTTGTTTGACAGGTCACTCAGTTGACAGGTTTCTCAGATCCCGTATATGCAGAAGCTTATGTTCATGTCAACCAATATGACATAGTCCTGGATGTACTTGTTGTGAACCAAACTAGTGATACTTTGCAGAACTGCACATTAGAGTTAGCTACTCTAGGTAAGGAAATTTACCATAAAAAAATAATATTATGAATATCGTAATTCTCTCTGACATTATAAGAGAAGGTTTGGTATAAAAATTCTCTTAAATCTTTTTGAATTTAGGCTTAGTTTTACATTTAATATTTAGTCTCCAACTCCAGTTTTCTGAACCTCTGTCACTCTCACTCTCATGCTTACACTCTTGGTAGCTAAGATAAAAGTTTATTCAGTGAACTCAGTTTACCAAATGTCAGTTTTTCTAGGTAGAATCAAGATTTAAATTACTGATTTATCAAGTAGCTCACTTAGGGGCCCTCCCTGTGGTGCAATGGGTAAGCACATTACTGTGAAGCTATCCACAGCCACTGCAGCACAAGTTACATCCCCAGCCAGGGAGCTGACCGACATTGGGTGGCAGACTCTCCTGTCCTGCCCACTGATCCCCACAGCAATGTGTTTCAGTACTTCTACCTGTTCTCCCCACTCTGTCTCTGGTGAATCCTCTTATCCCCAACACGTCTGGCCTACATCCCAGTTCTTGTATGCATAAATAAAAATTTTTTTAAAGTAGCCCACTTAGGTAAAATTTTAATTACCTTAGCATTTTCCACACTCATAACTGATCTATACCTAATGTGTAGTCAAAGCAATGTGAGATGTCATTTTTCTTCTTAGTGAAAACACTATAGTCATTTTCTCTGATCACTTCTACTCTGGCTTTCATTTGGAAGCAGATTATATGTAAGAACAGCATATTGCCCTGGGAAATTTCGTTTGGCTTAAGCAAAACTTACAGGCCTTAAGGTAAGAGTTGTTTGAAAGCATGTGATGTTTGAAATTTTAGTTAAAAAACTTTCATATTGAGGCCCTCCCTGGTGGCACAGCAGGCTAAAGCACAGCACTTAAAAGCTTAAGCCACTTCCGCATGAGTTCGATTCCTGCCTGCCCTGGAGAAGACCACATGGCGTGGCAGACCTCTCCTGACCCACCCACTGCTCCCCTCAGCAGTGTACTTCGTTGATCTGCCTGTTCTGCTCCCCGCTCTGTTTCTGGTGAATCCTCTCACCCTCTGCATCTCTGGCCTGTACCCCAGTTCTGTATGAATAAATAAATAAATCTTTTAAAAAAAAAACCTTCCATATTGAATAGCCATGTGACATTTCTTGAAGACAGGATCTGAATTTGTTCCTGAAGATATCAAGGGAAAGATATCAAGGACATAAAATGTCTTCCTCAACATAGTTTGGTGTTTACATAAAGAATTATCTATCTTAAGAATTAAAAAATCTTTCTGCAGATTTTTCATCCTTTTTAAAGTTTTATTAATTTATGCGTACAGGACTGGGGTACAGGCCAGAGGTGCAGGGGTGGTGAGTTGATTCACCAGACAGAGTGAGGAACAGAACAGGCAGATCAACATTGCTAAGAGGAGCAGCAGGGGGTCAGGAGAGGTCCAGGTCACCCCCCCCCCCCGCCCCCGGGGCAGGGATAGAACTCATGCTGAAGTGGCTTTAGCTTCTTAGTGCTGTGCTCTAACCCTCTGCTCCACCAGGGAGGGCCTATTTCATCTTTTTATGTAGTAGAGTATTTAAGATTTACTTTTAACTTACATAAAGACTTACTATTGAATGCCCTACCTGGTCATGCAGTGGCTTAAAGCACAGTACTATGAAACTCTCTGCAGCCACTGCAGACTAAGTTCAATTCCCAGTCAGGGAGGTGACCCACATGGCATGACAGACAGTCTTTCCCACTGCTCCGCTCAGCAGTGTATTTCAGTCAGTCTGCCTGTTCTGTTTACCCACTCTGTCTCTGGTGAATCCTGTCACCCTACCCCCACCTCTCACCAGTACTCCAGTTCTTGTATACATGAATAAATAAATCTTAAAAAGAAAAAAAAAAGACTTAACTTTTGAAAAGTTTGCGTTCATTCATCAAAATAAAATGGTTTGCCAAAGGTACCCACATATTTATGAATTTAATATAGATTTACTCTGAAAAGCCTATTACCTTTTAAAAGAAAAATGTGTTTATTGGTATAATATATTAAATTATTTCTATATTTTGTCCTTATAATATTTGAATCATAATCCTGTCTTATTTCTTGTTTTGCTAGCAACTAGGAAGTTCATATATTTTAAGAGTTCTTGATGTCAAAGTTTAATATGTATATTTTTAACTATATCTAAACCTTCTTTTTCAGGAGATCTGAAACTTGTGGAAAAGCCATCTCCTTTGACTCTTGCTCCTCATGATTTTGCAAATATTAAAGCTAATGTCAAAGTAGCATCAACAGAAAATGGAATAATCTTTGGTAATATAGGTAAGAATTATTTGACAGCATGTGATGTTTGAAAATTTTTATTAAAAGAGTTTCTATATTGAATAGCCCTGTAACATTTTTTTAAGGACAGGACCTAAATTCATTCGTTCATTCACTCAGTCATTTATTAATTATGGAGCACTTAGTTCTGATGTTCAGAAATGAATCAGATAAAGTGACTCTCCTCAAAAAACTGTCAAGCGAAAAAGAGGAGACAAGTGAATATATATAGAAATTATAATACAGTGTGGTTAGTATAGTTTGTATACTGTGGACTTTGGGATCAGGGAGTAAAATGCTAAAACAGAAGGCTATAAAAAGGAGAGGAGGGTAAAGTATCAAAAGATAACATGTGAACAAGGTCTAAAACTTTGTATAGGCATTTATTACTGGGTACGGAATGGTATTTCAGACCTAGGGATTATCTGGTAGAGAAGCATTCAGTCAGTAAGTTGTATTTTTTGTTGGTTGGTTTTTGTTTTGTTTTGTTTTTCAATTTCTGTGTACAAATGGGGTTACCATGCTGGAGAACAAAACAAGAGCTCTGTCCTTAGATAGTTTATAGCTGAGTAAGGAAAAATAGATACATGTTATGAAGTCTATGCTGGCTAAAATGGGAGTCTATGAAAGGATTTGGTCAGCTGTCTCAAAGGGACTTAAGGTATATCATAGGAAAGTCTTTGTGGAGGAGGTAATATTTGAATAGGGTTTTAAAAGATTAGTAAGTATTAGGCAGATGGGCAAGGATTCAACTGGAATAAATGCAAATAGTTTGATATAACTGTAATTCAGAGTATATTTAAGGATGGTGATAGAACATAAGATTAGTGGTACTAAACTTTATTATGTTAAGGATTTCAGACTTGATCCTGGACATAACAAGTGGGGGGAGTGAATCATTTTGACAAATATGAGTAAGTTGCTTGTTTTATTATTTCTGTGACAGCCCCATAGAAGGTTGATTGGAAAAGTCAGGAAGATTAACTAGAACTCACTATTGAAGAGCACAAGTATGAGATAACAGAGAGCTTGGAGCAGTGCCTTTGTGGTTGGGATGTAGAGGAAGACTGAGTAAATAGACAGTAAGAAGACAGACTCCCCAGGATGTGGTTACTGACTGAAGAAGAAGTAGCTAAGTAGCTAGAGTAATGCTCAGCTTTCTTGATAGGATCTCTTGGATTGATGTTTATGTCAGTTACAAAACAAGGAACATAGGAGAGAAAAAATTTTGGATATAAAGTTTCTAAACAATCCAGTGGTAATTGATATGAATCTATAACTTGAACAGGAGGTATAAATTAGAGATAAATATTTGTTTAAAATCCATAAAATGGAAGAAATCACCCAGGGAGGACATAGAGAGTGAAAAGAGACTTGAAAATAAACTCTAAGGAAACAGCAATATTAAAAATTTGTCAGAGGAGAAATCTACAAAGGAACTTAAAGTTAGTATCTAAAGTATTTGAAGCTATAAAAGATCTGGTAATATGAAATCCAAAAAATTGGGTCCTTTGGATTTAACACTCAATGATGTTAAACATTTGTTTTGTCATATCTTGGGGTAGAGAGTTGAAGACTAAATAGGAGATGGAGAACTAAAGATACAGAGTGTAGACTCTTCTGAGTTTGGGGACTTGGTTTTGATAAGAATGAGAGAAGGCCGTAACCAAAGGAGAAATGAAGGATGACTCTCAGGTAAGACAGTTGAGTATATTATAGCATATAAAGGAAGGAAGTAGAGAATCAAAAGGTCAGGAATAGAGTAAAAGAGGTTATGATTCATGGAATATGATCCTGAACCAAAACAGGAATTGCAGAGGGCAGGAATATTAACTTTAAAAAGAAAACTGCACCTCTCTGATATAAAAAGTGAGTGAAATCACTCACTTGTGATTTCAAGAGGAGACCAGATGACTAGGTAGGTTCCAATCAGACTATGCCTTTCTACGTGGAAGAGACAAAGAGGCAAATATTGTATCATTAAGTACTATGATTCATAAATATTCATTCAGAAATATCAATTAAGTACTAATATTGGAATAATACTGGTGGTGTATCCCTCTGGATTGCCTAACATGCAACAACTGCTATGTAAGTTCTCACTGAGTTTGAATCCTTGGTCCTATCACCACTTGTCACCTCTGACTTGAGCCACTTAATAAATTTCTCTGCTTTTATTTCCTTATGTGTAGAAGGAAGATACTGTAACATAGGATTAATAGAAGTATTAACTAATACTTGTAAAGCATCTAGAATAGAGTCCAGGATATAATAAGTAAATATTTGTATGAATACAAATATTGTAATTATTATTGGAAATATAATAAACTTCTAAAATTAAAAATTGCCTGAAGTGATTTGGGGTCTTTCTGTGTATGTGTATTGCAGTTTATGATGTCTCTGGAGCAGCAAGTGACCGAAATTGTGTGGTTCTCAGTGATATTCACATTGATATAATGGATTATATCCAGCCCGCAACTTGCACTGATGCTGAGTTCCGTCAGATGTGGGCCGAATTTGAATGGGAAAACAAAGTTAGTCTTTGCAAAATTTCCTTGAACTCTTTATCTTTCTTTTTAGCTATTGTTTAGTGGTTCTCAGATAAAATTAATCCCACTAAAAAGTGTTTAGATGCACAAAATCTTTCAATATCTGTTCTTGCATATTATCCTTTACTGGAAATCATGCAAGTAGTTTGGTAATTTGTGCTGGTAAATCAATGTAAGTAACAGTTCTATAATTAACCTGCTTGGTCGAGACATTTTAGACAATATTCCATTCATTCTGTGTGTGAATAATATAATTCACTGTTGAATCCAGTATCCCAAAAATGTTTACCTCCTGTTGAGGAATTTTGTTTCTTTGAATCTTAACTTCTATTAGAAATGGTTTATATGCATTATATTAACCTTCATCAAGTTAACTATGTCTAAATGATCTGAATCACCCTGCAATTAGTTGTATTTGTAGATGTCATTTGCTTTTTTCTTGTCCAGCTTTCCCCCTAAATAGTTGAAGGGAGTTTCTGATATTACAAATGAGTGATTGTTTTCTCAACCCCAAGATAAGAAATTCTGAACTTTCTGATTATAAGAATTATAATGCCTTTTTCTTTTGTCTCCCTTTGTACAGGTGACAGTTAACACAAATATAATTGATTTAAATGAATATTTACAACACATATTAAAATCAACCAACATGAAATGCCTCACTCCAGAGAAGGTAAGATATGACTGATAATTTTTAAAAGTCAAAAAGATTTGACTAGTGCGGTATGGTGGATTCTTACCTATTTTCTTACACTATTTCCTCTAGTGTATTTTGTTCTTGTTCAGTATGTGAAAGTAGTGTCATTATGGGCTAACTTGAAGTTATTCTGTAGAATGTCTGAATTAAATCTGCTTACCTTTTTCTACTGAAATATACTAGCTTGCTTGTTCCTAGAATACGACCCAATTCAAGAGTCAAAATAGTATCTTCTCAGTCCTCTCCCCTTCAGCTAACGGTTTGTTCCAGAATCTTTTGTGACATTGCATTATAAAATGTCCATAACATCTTCTGATGTCTCTTGACAGTAGGTCAGAATGTATCTTCAGAATTGTTGGTGTACTCTGGTTTTCTGCTATATGTGTGTATTTATGAGAAAAGAGATCATATAATGAAGCTGAGGCTCTAAGAAATTTTTTTCTTTATAAAATTTCTGCTAAAGTTATGATAAAAATGCTTCCAGACAAGTAGGTTGGGTTCATACATCAGTTTATTCAACAAATGCTGAGTCAAGTAAGTAGTCAAACAGATATATGCTGGATATGTTGTGAGGCGTTGGTATAGAGTACTAAACAAAATGAAAGTTGGCTCTTCCTTCATGGAACTTAAGATCTGTGTGAGAGGCAAACAACTTAATAGAGACTATATGAATATAAATTGGGTCAAATGCTTTTTCTTTGAAGTTTACATAAACCCAGTAAAATTCACAGATTTCATATCTATGGTTCTATGAGTATTGACGAGTTCATAGTCATGTAATCACCACTACATAGTAAGAACTGTTCAAGTAATCCCTGTGCTGTTTGCTCTTGCTTAAGTGTAGTTCTTTATTAGATTCATGATAAATTTCTTCCAGGCTCTTTCTGGTTACTGTGGCTTTATGGCAGCCAACCTCTATGCTCGTTCTATATTTGGAGAAGATGCACTTGCAAATGTTAGCATTGAGAAGCCAATTCAACAGGGACCAGAGGCCCCTGTTACAGGCCACATAAGAATTCGTGCAAAGAGTCAGGTAACAATTCCCTTTTTTTGAAATAATGCATGACCTGAACAAAAGGAGTAAGAATTTATTTTTCTTATTTCTATATGTATTCTCTGTCATACTAAGTGTTTTATGTATATTTAATTATATTCAATAATAATATTGTCTGAATAGAAATACTACTTTAGTTTCATTAATATGGCCTGTGTTTTATGTATATCATTCTAGATTTTTTTTTGCTTAAAACCAGATTTATTCTCATGGTGTATTTGTGAAATGGGTTCTCTAGAGTTATTTGAAATTGAAATTACAAATTAGTGATGATAGTGTAAAAAGTTTTTTAACCAAGGAAAGTTTTGGTGAGTCTGTTTTGTACATCCTTGGTTTCACTGTTGATGTGTTGTCATTGAATGGAGACTTAGTTAAGATGAAATACTTACTGACCATACATCATTTCAATAAATACAAACATCTTTATTCTTCTTTACAGGGAATGGCCTTAAGTCTCGGAGATAAAATAAACTTGTCTCAGAAGACAAACAGTATATAAGAATAAATAACAAGTCCTTGCAGCTTTACAATTAAAATTTAGGTATGAGCTTATTGGACTCCAACATCTTTTGTACTCTTTCATGCTTTATGTTATATAGAATCTGAGTTCATGCTGAATGCATTCCAGCCAATAATTTATAGCCTTTCCCTTAAATCAAGATTGAATTTAAAATTAGTTTGTCTTTTGTCTTAACAGTTCTGAATGCTGTCCTAAGTATATAATGTTTTTCAGATGTACCAGGACCATTTTCACAGTACAATAAACAGATCTATTCCTAAATCTTTTGTTATTTTATAAATAAATGTATAATGACATAATTTTAGTTATGTAGCCCTGGATTTCTTTTATTATGGTTATATAGATTTCTATTACAAATTTAAAAGAATTTACAAAATCAGTGATATGAAGTGATACAGGGAACCTTAACTTGACTTAATGGTATTTTTACTTATTCAGTATTCCAAAATAAGTATCTCTAAAAGTGTCTTAGCATTTCTAAAAGGCGTATTTCTGAAAATTACCTCCGTATAGAAATTATCAAAGGCTTTGACAATACAGATGTAGCTTCAGTTTAAAGAAATATAATGAGCTCTAGCTGAAATAAACATACTGTTCTTAATTAACCTGAATCATGAAAAGTATATAATCCAGAATAGATAATTTTTAATCATTCATTTTTAGCTTTGGGTATTCTTTCGGATGTATTAGCAATTAAATTGGTTCCAGTCAATTACTGAAGCTGCATGGAGGATTCAGCTTTAACTCCAGATGATTCTAAAGCTGCTGTTTCCAGGTTGCCTCCCTGCCTTATTCAATTCTTCCATTTTCCTTCCTTTTCATTACACTGGGCACCATCACCTCACACTTGATTCCATATACTTTTCTGATTGTGAGATTGTGGAGTCCTATTGTGTGTCTCTGGTCTTCTTTGGGGATGTTTGAGGGGTATGATCTTTCAGCCAAATTTGAACATTAAATTATTATACTTTCTCTTGAAGGTAAGTCTCAGGTTAATTTCAGATAGTTACACAAATAAAGTCTGTGAAAGAGTGAAAGCAGCATCTGTTTCAACACTTGAGTGAGAATGGAATGAGTTGGTTGTAGTGTTAGGAATAATAGGTTGTATGATTAATTTTGAAGCCACTTGCTTTTTTTATATATATAGTAGCTTATTTTTACATCATTTTGTGTATTTGCAATCCCCATGGGCTTCCCATCACCAAATCACCCATAGTCCAGTGCATGTCCCTGCCCCCACTGTTTTTGATCCCATTCCCCGCTCCACTCCCACAAAATGTCTCTGGTATATAGCTGTTCATCATTATTGCTTTTTTTTTTTTAATGGTTTATTTATTTATGCATACAGAACTAGGGTAAAGGCCAGAGGTGCAGGGGGATGGTGAGAGGATTCACTAGAACAGAGTGAAGCCGCTTGTTTTTTTAATCAAGAAGAACTCTGGAGGGTATAGGATTTTTAGATTCCAGAGCATTGAGATCTCAAAGCAAAACCATTGCCTGAAAAGGGTCATTTTGATGCATTTAGTGATGGACTGGAGATTTGTGATCAGAGCACAGAAACTAATGCAACTTTGTTTGGATTAGATTATCATTTCCAAATTCTGTTCTGTGGAACATTCACTTCCTTAGATGTCATTATATATTCCCAGAGGAAAAAGGGTTCCATTGTTATAAATTTGGGAAAGATGCATTCTGCTGGGGACTCATTTTGCATATTACTAAAGATTGGAGAGATACTTTTGTAAACAAAGTAGATTAATTTAGTTTAACCCAACATACCTTAATCTTGACTCTGGAATTTTAATAGCATACCTCCTGACAATATGCTGTAACTGAGCATCTTAAAGATTTTGGCTTTATAGTCAAAATCAACCAGTAGCCCATTTAAAATATTAGAAAATTATGCCTCTATATTTCTTAGAATATATCACTTGATTCAGAAAATTGCTTGCCTAGCAAATTCAGGCCATTTTTGTTGGGATCAAATTGGTTCACGTTGCTATTTCCTTAATTCATAAATTAAGAGGACAAAGAAAAAAGTCATGCAGTTGTTAAATATCTACTATATTACTATATTAGGCAAGTCACTTCAATAACAGTTTTAGGTTTGTGGGTTTAATTAATGGGAACTAAGATAGCACTGTTTATACTGTGCTGTCTTAATTAGGATATAATATACATTTAATGATTATGGCTGCAAACATTAGAAGACATCATACAGTCAGGACCATGATGTCCGTTAGAGTATAAACATAGCTTCTGGTACCGACTGAGAACTTAATGTATAAATGTATTAAATGCATAATTATTTGTTCTATGTGAACATGTCCCAGAAAATTAAATGGCTCTTGCATTCCACAAATGTCATGACACTAGGGGGAGCTCTAAGTAATTTCATAGTGGGAATTGAAGTGGTGAGAGTCTTAAGTATTTTTCTATGAAGAAAAACAAGGTAATTTTTCATTTAGTAAGTAGATTAATACTAGTGATACTTTGCTGGCGATAAGAGACTTTCCTAGGGCCTCTCTGGTGGTGCAGGAGGTTAAGTCTCACCACTATTAAGCTATCCACAGCTACTGCAGCACAAATTCAATCCCCAGCCAGGAAGGTGACACACATGGCATAGTAGACCTCTCCTGTCTTACCTGCTGCTTCCCTCAGCAGTGTACTTCAGTTACACAGAGTGTACTTCAGTTGTTCTGCCTGCTCTGCTCCCTACTCTGTCTCAGGTGAATCCTCTCACCCCCTCCCCAGGCACCACTGGCCTGTACCCCAGCTCTTGTATACATAAAAAAATCTTTTTTAAAAAAAAAAACTTTCCTACATGATTTATATTTAAAATAGGTTACCAAAGAACTCATTTATGTTATCTAAAGAGGCAAGAAACAAATATTTTTAGAAACTCAGTATTAGATGAAATAGCACATGCTATATAATGGGTAAAGCATTTCCATTCACGTAATAAATGTTTTAGTCAGATAATGGTGTATTAGTGTATAGCTTTTCATTAAATCTAGATTTAGTTTAAACTTATAGCTTTTCTTGTTTTAATGGTTGTGAAGATTGCCCTCATCATAGGATCAGGTAAACCAGTTCCCTGTTTTACTGCCTCTCCCAGACCTTGTATATGCCACTAATAATATCTGTACTTCTCCCTGAGCTCCACTTCTACCACCAGGATCTCAGAATCCTAAAGAGATAACCAGGTATAATGTAGAAATTTAGAATCGGAAAAGTATGGAATCCTTTCTACCACTTACTGTATCATTTTAGACAATGTTAAATAGCTTACATATTGAGTACTTACAGGCACCATTATAACACTGAGCACTTTATAGTATAATACTTATTATAAATATATATTACATATGTCATTTATATATATTTATATAAAATATAAGTTAAGTATTTTTTATATGTAGTATGCTTATAATGAAGCTAAGGCAAGTACTATTAATATCATTTACAGATAAGATTAGGATCTGAGAGTTGAACCCAGATACAAAGGTAGGTTGTCCGACACTAAAACCCTGTAGATAAGTAATGCTTTGCCACTTCTACTTCACAGAGTTAAAATAAGGATGAAGTGATAATGTATATGAATATTTGTGCATAGTAGATACTCATGAACACATTCTATTTCTTCCCCCTTTCACCTTCTATTCCAGAGAAGATGGAACCCATTCTCACTATCTTCAGCCCTCCCTCAGAACTGAGGTTCTAATTTTATACTAGTTCTTTTGTTTCTGTCTTTTAATACCTTAACTTAGAAAAAAATTCATTTCTTTAGAATTTTTGAAGTATGTTTATCCCATGACTTCAATTAACTACTTGTTCTTATTAATTATTGTTATCACACTGATACATGACTGTCACAACCCATACCTCATGTGATAAAGGTCTGTGTGAACATACTGTTTGCTTTCAGAATGACAATGTCAAGTTCTTAAAAAGTTGCTCACAGACATGTGCACCCCAGGTTAGTTACAATATGATATTTAGATTTGCTGACTTATAATCAAGTCACTTCTAGTAATCTGACCACTTTCTATTTTCACTATCAATGGCAGGAATGTTTGAATTGATAACTTATGCAGTGACAAAAGAATGCAAGTGGGATTTACATCTTGCATTTGGATTCTTTATATAATTATAGGATTCCAACAAGGCTATTCTCTGTATTTGAATATAACTGTAAAACCAGCAAGATGTACAAATGGAATGTAGCCTGGAAATAGCCCTGAATGAATCTTCCTAAATCTACTATCCATTATCTACATAGCTTTCTAAACATAGGTCTGTCTAGGCCTAAAAAAATAAAATAGCTGATCTCCAGGGTTTGTAGCTCAAAAAAGTCATATTAAAATGCCTTGTTATTACAGCTAACGCTTCAACAAACTTTTTCATCAACTAGACTTTCTCCACCTAGATATTACCCAAAGGTACTTCAAAATCAATGTTTTGATAGGTAACTTATCTTGCCCCTCAAACTTGTTCCTTTTCTTTGTTCTTACAATAGAAACCCAATAATCACTCCTAATTTTCCCTCACCCCCTACATCTCATCCCACCAAATTCCATGTTCTCTCCTTAGTGTTCTCCTAATCTTTTTTTCTACACTCTAACCGCCATTGCCTTATTTAGACTTTTGTGTTCTTTACCCTTGTCTACTATGAGGTCTAACGATGACTTTCACACATAACTAAAGTTTAGGCTTTAATGTAGACCAAATACAACAAGACCTATACAATTCCTTGGCCTGGTCAGACTCTCCCTTTTATTGCCATTTTGACAGACATTCCTAAAAAAAAAGGAAAAGAAGTCCAAAGACTTTATTTTTTTCAGTTGTAAAAGTTGAAAACAATTGAGACACTCCCAAAATGAGTGCTGGTAAGCAAATGACATTAGTATTTACAGTTTATGCCAGAATACACAGTATACAGCAGATAATAAATACTTAACAAGTTACTAAATGATTGAAGCCTGATAACAAAGATGTGGATTAGATCACACTGTGAACATATGCCTATGAAATAATGTTGGTGAGTGCGGCACCACTAAGAATGTCCCCACACTGAGCTGAATCCAGATGTTACAAATTACTGCCTGTCCCCATATATTCAAAAATAAAACTTATCACATTAGTCATATCACCAATATGTCATATCATTAGTCATATCACCAATTAGTCATATCACCTCTTGAAAATAAATGCTATCTACCCCTTAGGTCACTGGGTATGGCTAAGATATTTCATTAGCCAGAGTCCCTGTCTAGCATTTGTGATCCTGACCTCTCCAACTTCTAAGTGGCTGAAACCTCAGCTTCTTTTGGGCCCACCCAGAAAGCTGACATACCCTCACAAGTAAGCAGTGCATTCTCTTATAAGAGGGTGTGGACTGAATCTTACTGCACAGGACTTCACCAGCATGGACATGGGGAAAATGCCTAAGTGAATCTATCAGGGAAAAAAATGACTAAAATCTACTGAGCTATGCAAACCACTTTCTTAAAGTCAGCATACTAAAAAAGTTAGTCAAAAGTTCTTCCTCTATGAAGTTAAACATTAAGATCACTTTTTTTCTTAATCATCCCATACTTTGAATAAAGGTAAGATGATAACATGATTTTCTAACTCTCCACTAGTATCCAAGGGTCCCACAGCTAGAAAACTGTTCCCAAATGATGATCTTTTCCAGATCTAAGAAAAGTTGGTATGATCTTATCCATTCTGTTCCCTCACAAATGTTCTTAATGCAGTAATACCAGTTACCAAAATTAAGAAGTAATGAAGAATATGGGAATATTTGGTTAGCTCAGTGTTCTTGATCTAATAGCTTATATCTATGGTCATGTGTGTTCCTGATGCTTTTATATTGCATGCATATACTTCATGTTAGTAAACTGTTCCTTGTTCATCAAATTGAATTAATTGTGCCACTGTCGTGATAGCAGCAAAGGACAACTTGAGTTCTAGGTGTTCTACCACTGGGTGTCTGTATGAAGTAAGTAACAAAATCTAAATGTTCTTAATTCATAGAGATCATATCCCCATAGGCATTATTACTTTAATGAAAATAAGCCTTAGTGTTGGAAGCATAAATCCAAGCCCAGTGTTCTTCCATATAGAAAACTCTAGAAAAGGTTGTGAAAAGTTTTGGCACTCAACCTGTAAGATGTTTTTATGTTTCCCTAACCTAGGTCTCAAGACAGGAGCTATCTAGGACTACTAGGTACTGGCTAATAATACCTGCTCTATATCTAGCACTGGGATCTGACCTGAAGTTATTATAGTTAAGGTACAGTTTAGTGAGTGTTAGAAGGGCACATAAATCTTTAATCAGATCACTTACTGTCTTTTAACAAAATGCCGTGAAAGCAAAGAAAACTGGTCATGATCAGAAAAAAAGGCCTGATTTCACAAAGAGCCAACATTTTAACTAAGCATGAAAAGCATAAATTTACCTAGTGAATGTCAGATGTGGGTGGAAGGGAAGGTGGGAACGCCTTTGAACAGTCTAGTAAAGTCAAATTCATGGCACAGAGAGATGGGTTCTACTCAACAAAGTATGTTTGGGAACAATGGCAGGCAATGAGACTGGATTGTAGGCAAGGGTCAGATCAGAAAAGGACAGACATTTAATCTTTTGTAGAGAGTGAAAAACTAAAGATTTAAGTAGATAAGTGATTTGTATTGGGAAGTATCTGTGGCTACCATCTGGAATATTGATTGGGGTGTAGGGACTAGTTAGGGAACTTAACAGGAGTCAAATTGAAATTACTTTAATAAAATTGCATAGAGAGAGGGACATGGTAGGAACAAAGATGGAGAGTAAGCAGAAGTCTTAAAAGAAATGTTACAATTTTTCCTAAGGGTAAATGCTGCTAGAATAGACTGCTGGGTTACCAAATCTGCTTTTCCATACATAAAATAGAAACTGTTATCCTTGCCCTTACTGTCTTAAAGGATTACTGCAATGTAATCTGTAAAGGTAAGTACGATGGGCAATGTAGTTACTAATAGTATTGTCATAGTGATCTTCATCCACAGAACTATCATGAGGTTAAACAGTATGAACTCATTTCTTTCATGGGCTTTTAAATATCAGCATTTTCATGTGATCTAATAGCTTGTGGGTTACTTGGCTTTTCCAATTGCTTCCTGCCTTCTTACGGGCCATATCATTGTCCTTTTGTTTTTTGTTTACATGAGCAATACATTTCATCACGAGGATTTCCAGAAATGCCTTAATGTTTCATTTGGAAAATAAAAACAAATTATGAGAAAATGATTAAATGAGAAAATTCATGCATATACAATATGAGTAAAAGTTAATCTTAACAGTTCCCTACTCCCTCCTCATTTTTCCCTATTCACAGAAGGTTTGGCATAGAGCAATCAGTTATCTGCTTCCTTGTGTCCCAGAAAATCTGAGTTAATAGCTACTTGCCAGGGATTTTGGTATGTATAAGAAATGTTCAACTGTCATAACTGCATGCCAAAAATCTTTTAACTAAATGACCATTTAAAGTATCAAACATCATTCTTTGGAATTGACTTAGTACATAATCTGTGTCAAGTTTTTTCTGGAATGCTACAGTCTTACCACTTTTCACATCATTCAGGAAGTTACTCATTTAGCCAGATTTCCAATAAACTCATACATCTAGACTGTGTCATACTCCTTTGGAAATGTCATCACCTTTTTAATAACTGCTTTTTTGCAAAAGGAAAAAATAAAAGTGAACACACCGGCCTTCCACACTCCTGGGTTTCTGCTCAGTTTTCCTGTTTAACATTTTTGTTCTTTATTGAGGATTTTAGATTTTGCATTAGTTTAATACTTTTTTTAATTGAGTTTTAATTGTAGAAAAACTGTTTTTGTTCCAGCATGTATATATGATGAACTAGACAGACAAAAATTTTTGTGCTCGTGAGGCTAGATTTATAGCAATCATCTCGTTAGAGTGGATGAGGCTATGAAAGACATGCCAATGGGATAGGTAGTGGCTGGCAGAGGGAGGGTAACGGACAAAGAGGGATCAAAGAAGTTCAGCAGTTGACATGACTGGGGTATTAGAAGAACAGAATAAGTGGGATTTTTTTTCTTTTTTGTAACTGGGATATAGTGATAGAAGATTCAGTAGGAGAGGTAGGTGGGACACAGAAAAATTATTCTCTGATTTCTAGCTTCCAGCTCCTCTGAAGGGTTGGGTTCTGTATCCTTTCAGCCCAGAAATATGTGATCTGAAGTAAGCTGTCACTGCCATTGACAATCTCTATTGAATAGAACTTGGCTGCTTTGCCCCAGAGCTTGACTTTGCCCCTATAAGAAATGAAGTCAGAGTCCTTGATTCTCCACTAAGTGATGGAACCACCCAGAGATAAATGCTAGTCAGTGTTTTGGGATGTGTCACTTCTAATTTTAATGTGATTTCAACAATAGAAACTTCTAAATAAATCAGTGCCTGCTTCTGCATTACTTTAAGCTGATTGATTCACCCCATTCACTGGTTTAAGGACTAATAAAATAATTGTGGCAATCACTGTAGCCAATACATGTTAGGCATGTTGGTACTTCACACACATCATTTTCTAGGGTAAAGAATGTTAAGAAAGTTGACTAATACCACACAGGTAAGTAACAGGGAGCTGAGCAGAAATGACATTTGCTGAGCATATAATGTGGACTGAGCACTATGCTAGTCTCAGCACAGTCATAACCTTGCTATTTCCCTTCAGCCTCACAGAGTAGAAATCGTAGCTCCCCCCTCCACCCCCCCAGTGACTGTTGTGGGAGGTAAGTATTTGAATGTCTATCCCACCATGGTTGTGAGCAATGTGTACAGCAATTGGCGAGCTAATAGGAAGTGGGAAATGAATACTAGACAGCCAAAATTTGACAACCATTATTCCCTTGCCTTGTGTTGGTCCAGTTGCATCTCTGGTGACTTCCAAGATGCCCATCTCCTCCCTGAGCTCCTCCATGCTTACTCTGGGGTTCAATGTTTCCATTTATAAAATGGATGCTTTTTTTTTTTTTTTTACTCCTATTACATAAGAGGGTTACCTTAAGTAACCAAGTTTCCAGGATTGAGGGTGGCTCCCCATCAGTGCCTTTTGAAAAAATGGGAGAGGTGTCATCAGAATTTGAGGATGAAGGGAACCAGAGAGGATCTGGTTTTCCCTCAAGGTTACTGAAGGAAATGGCAACATAAAAGGGAGCTGGGATGGGAGTTCTCCAGCAACCTCAGGTGTGGCCCAATCACAGGTTGTGTGACAAGTCATGATTCCTTTAAAATCCTGCTGGTTTCCTGAGAGAGCTGCTCTCAGTTGACACAGTGAACTTTCATTGATTTCCACAAAAGGCAAAACAGAAAAACAAGCATCATCAGACAGAAAAGAAAATGGGAGGCAGAAACAAGCACAGTACCACATATCTGGGGAACTGTGCATTTGCACCCCAATTATAATTTGTTGACAGCAGATTGCAAAGAGGCTGAGCAAGAGCAGTGTTCCCATGGCATCCAGGGCATTAGCAAAACAGAATAAACTGGAGCCAAAGAGTTTTCTTTCCCTTTTATTCAAAGAATACTTAGGAAGCCACATGTTTGTGGCTCTGGGTTTTAGATGGGCCTTCACCACTCACTCGCTGGGAGTGAAATATTTTCCCTTTTCTCTGGTTTCATCTTCAAGATTCAGCTCACTTACCATTTCCACTATAAAGCTCTCTCAGGCTTGCCCTAATTGTTGTTGTTGGTTTTTTTTTCCTGTACTCACTCAGCCTTCACTAATCTACCTGTGTACCATATGGTACAATTTAGCATTTTACCATACTGTCTCCATTACCCCATAAACTCCAAAGTTATGGGTGGTGTCTGATTTGTCTTAACATTCCCTTGTCCAGCTCAATAAATGACAAAATTAGTCATCAGGTCTCTTGAATAAATGAACCTACCTTTGTTTCCCCAGCTGTAAAATAGAGATAGCATTTGCTCTGCCTCTTCCCAGGACTATTCTAAACTAAGAATCAAGAATTAAGAACTTTTGTCCAAATCTTACCATCAACTTACTGTTTAGTAATAATAATTATAATTCATAGATGAACAACACTTTATAGCTTACAGTTTTAGACCCATTTTTTAATTTGTTCCTCACAGTCAGTTATGGCTTTGTTATTTCACAAATGGGAAAACAGCTCAAAGAGGTGAGGTAATTGGCTGAGCAATTACTCAATTTAGCCAGAAATTGAACTCTTACCTCAAACCTCGTGCCTGTCTTCTCTCTATTACACATTGTTATTTTTACTTTTATTGTTGGGACAGCCCCTCATCTACTATGAAACAAGCAAACATACAAAAATCTTTTCTATAAACTGAATTAATGACAGATAATGTTCTTCACTTCTTGCTTAATGGAAACTTGGTTTTCCCACAAAGCCACACTTCCCTATATCCTCTTTCAGTCTCTTGATTACATTGCTTGTCATGGGAGCTTCCATCAGCAGTCCCATTCCTTTCTGTTGACACTAACCTACCACTATCCTATAGCCTGCATCCAACAAACCCATCAAACTTTCCATCCTGGGACTTTGACTCTTGGATGAGTGATCCAAGAGCGAATGGAGTGATGGGAAGGACTCGTGCCATCTTCCATGCTGTCTTTACTAGTGGTCTTCAGATTACCTCAGCCCGGTCCTAATGGTTATGGACCTGGCTCAGTCTTCAAGTTCTGCCATTGCCCAGATAACTTCACTGCGAAGTCATATAACACCTGAGCCTCTTCTTTTTTTTTTTTAAAGATTTATTTATTTGTTCATACAGAACTGGGGTACAGGCCAGAGTGAGCCTCTTCTTTAATGTTGACAACAGTCACCATCACCTCACAGCCACAGTGATAACCTCTACCTTCTTGACATCTGGAACCAGTCTACTATAGCCAGTCTGCTATAGATGGAGAGGTCTGAAGTTCTGCTGTATATATCTCTGACTGCCACCTCTTGATTCCCTAGTTCTCCCCTTTTTTTCCTCCCACCACACCTGCTACTTAACATCCTGGGCACCACCAAGCCTTTGGTCTCACTGTTTTCTCCCAAGTCCATGACTTCCCTTAATATTTCCCTTCCCTATTCTGGCTGGAACTTACCATGCAACAAGAAACCTAACATCACCCTCTTTCTGACATACCCTTTCTGAAATGTCAACATTTTTTATCAGTCCAACCAACCACCTCGCCATTCCTATACTTAGGAGTGGAAACAACCATGATTCTAAAGTGATTCCGTGATCACCAACCTCAAATGAAGTCTCATAGATATTTCAGCCTTGGTTATCTCTTCATGACAGGTATGCATTAATTAACAAAGTTGAGGGGTCTATTCATTCATTTGACAAATATTTATCATCTGGTATATACCAAGCAATGCACTACATGTTAAACATATTACAGTAAACAAAAACAGACACAGTGCCTGCTTTTGTAGAATCATATAGTCTGGTGGAGGAAAGAGGCATTGCCAACTTCATGCAAACACATAATTACAGTGATTACAGTGTAAAGAATGTGCAGGGCCCTCCCTGGCAGCACAACAGTTAAAACACAGCATTATGAACCTGCCACAGCTGCTTCAGCACAAGTTCCGTCCTGGCCAGGGAGGTGACCCACATGGCACAGCAGACTTGTCTCACCTGCTGCTCCCCTCAGCAGTGTACTTCCATCAGTTGGCCTGTTCTGCTCCCCACTCTGTCTCTGGTGAATCCTCTCAACGCCTCTGCACCTCTGGCCTGTACCCCAGTTCTGTGTGGATAAATAAATAAACCTTAAAAAAAATGTGCAAAGGGCACCTGACTGTTTTAAAAGTACATAATAGGAAAATCTGTCATTGTCTGAAAGGTCAGGGAATTGCCCTGCTGAGAAAGAAACAGTTGAGACAATTTGAGAACTAGTGGAAGGCTTGAGCTAGCAAAGCGAAAGGAGAACTGAAATGGAAGCACTCTAGGTGAAGGGAAGAATACCTGTGAAGACCTTGAAAGAGGAAAAGTAAAAAGGTGCCTTACATGAGTATATGTGATGGCAAGGTTAGAAAAGTTAATGAAAATCATCTTCAGATGATTTTAAGAATTTTGAACTGTAGTAGAATTTTTTAAACTAGTTTTATGCCAAGGATGGCTTCATCTGATTTACCCTGTCTTTTAATTAAGGCCAACCTGCTTATATGTTAAAAAGGTAACTGGAGGTTAAGCGAACCACATACGAAGCTACTGTAATTGTCCACTCCTGGGACTAATGGCTTAGTGGAGAATCTTAACAACTGTTTCCGAACTCCTAAATGCCAGTAACCTACTTCTGATTCCTTCTACAATGAAGACCACCACCACCAATACCACTTGGGCAATTAGGCTGCTTCCTGCGTTGAATGAAACTAAAAATATCAGGTGTGAACTTCCTCAATTTCCTGCCTCTATACCCAGAAATTGAACTAACTGTACTTCCTTCCTGCCAAATTCAGAGAAAAAGGATCAGTTTTTCATTGTCCCCTTGTCTGCTTTATCTGGATCAGTACCACATGCCATGGTGTCTCCATTCCTCTCCTCAATTAGAATTCAACTTTCAATTAGAAAAACACCTCCTGCCAACCTAGCTACTACCTTATCTGTCTTCCATTTATAACAAGTATTATATTGTCTATTCTTCCTATATTGCAGTGTTCACCAAATATTCTAGGTACTCCCCATATTTCTCAGTTCATTGGAAGTTAAGCAGAATGACCAATATTTCACTTTGGACCAAAGCATAGAATAATTGACAAGTGACCAGTCAATGACTGGGCCAATTGTGGAGGGAGTTTCATCTTCTGGAAGTTGCAACATCAAGATGATGGAGCCTCCTTCACTCTTAACTTTTTTTTTCCTTAAGATTTATTTATTTATTTATTTATTCATTTATTCATACAGAACGGGGGTACAGGCCAGAGTTACAGGGCAGTGAGAGGATTCACCAGAGACAGAATGGGGGCAGAACAGGCAGATCAACAAAGTACACTGCTGAGGGGAGCAGCGGGCGGGTCAGGAGAGGTCTGCCGCGCCATGTGGGTCACCTTCGTGGCAGGGGGAGATCGAACTCATGCGGAAGTGGCTTTCGATTCTTGGTGTTGCGCTTTAACCCGCTGTGCCACAAGGGAGGACCTACTCTTTTACTCTTAAGTGACTGTATAGAGCAGCACCACCCCCCCAACCCAAATAGTGCTTACAAAAGAAACAGATTTTTGTTGATCATTTGAGGAGGTGTTTGTTACTACAAATATCTGATATATTTACTGTCCCTACTTCTTCATGGTGTTTCTACTTTAAAAAAAAATTATATTATTTCAGTTGTACATTTTAGCTCTCAGATACCTTCTCTCCATTGATGTTACTGAGCAAATGCCACCACAGACAATAGATATTAAAGACATGGAGAAACTGGAAATCCTCATACAGCTGGTAGGGATGTAAAATGGTGCTGCTGCAGCTGCTTCAGAGAACAGTCTGACAGTTCCATAAAAGATTAAACATAAAGTTACTATATGAAGTAGCAATTCTATATATAAACCCAAGAGAAATAAAAATACATCTACACAAAAACCTGTACATATGAATGTTCACAGCATCTTTATTCATAATATAAATATTCAACCCAAATATCCATCAGCATGGATAAGCAAATGTGTATATCCAGATGATGGAATATTACATAGCAAGCAAAAGAAATACAGTCTAACTTGGATGATACATAGTCTAACTTGGATGAACCTTTGAAATATTATCATAACTAATAAGGGGCCTACCTGGTGGTCTATGCATTAAGTCTCAGCGAGATCACTGCTACAGCCTGAGTTCAATCACAGCCAGGGAGCTAACCCACATATGGCACAGCAGAACCTCTCCTGTCTCATCCTTTAGCAGTGTATGTCAACAGATCTGCATGTTCTGCTCCCCTGTCTCTGTGAATCCTCTGTCCTTCTGGCGTACACCCCAGGTCTATGCAAAAATAATAATAATAATAATAAGTTGATTAAACTACGAAAATACAGTGTCTAATTTAAAAAATAATAACTGATAGCAGTTAGTCCCAGTGACCGTATATTGTATGATTCCATTTCCGTGACAGATCCTGCATAAGCAAATCTGTAGAAACAAAAAAATAAGTTAAAGGTTGCCCAGAGCTAAGGGTGGGGAGGGTTTGGAAAGAGGAAGCAACTGCTGATTGGTACATGGTTTCTTTTGGGATGAAGAAAACGTTTTTAAAGTTTCTGTGATTATTGTGGCATAATTCTCAATATACTAAAATCCATTAAATTATACGATTTAAACAGGTGAATGGTTGTGTGAGTTGTATCTCAAAATTGTATCTCTATTTTAATTTTAACATTTAATGATTTTTTTTTTACAAAGTTTGGAAATGAGTAGCATCATCAGAAGAAAAAAAAGGGGAGAAGCGTTCTCAGGATATTAATACTCCATTTTGGTTTAAGCAAAAGAAAAAGTGCACATGAAAAGAATCCGTAGGATTCTAAGTTCACAGAATCCAGTGAATTACTGATTAACCAAGCCTTGATGGGGAAGGAATGAGGGAAGTTCTCGAATGTTGGTTTCAGGAGCCAGGAGCATCTCTCAGTGAGCTGCTATTAATAAACAGAACTCACCTCTAGTGACTCCCAGTATCAAAGTTTCTATTCCAAGTTTCAGATTCCCAGGAGAGAGGAGTTCATTGTCTGAGCTTAGGTTAGGTTTCTACTGGATCAATGAACTCTGTCCACAAGGGGGACAGGATCAAATCACAAGGACCTGATTGCAGGAGACTTGTTTGTGTAGCTGATTCATTTGCGCAATAGAGGACAATGGCCATTAAGTGGGGCAGATAAACAGACACTAGCAGTAGTGACTACAATCAAGTTTTAAAAAGGCACACTCCAGAACAATTTGTCTAGTAAGATCATCTTTTTAATTAAAAATTTTAGTATGAGCTCATGAAAACAGGGCCAGGCAAACAAGCTTTCCGCTAAAGATGGTAGGCTTAAATGTACACATATATTTTTCTCGTTCCTAAAAACCCATTAAACCACTGTTAAGGGGTTTAAAAAGACACAGACTCCCTTGGATGGGGGAGGGGAAGAAGATGGTAGATGGACAAATGGTGACGGCCGATCAAAGGAACTAAATTTTACACATGAAGAGGGAAAGGCAGAGAACCAACTTTATTTATAATACAGAAACCTAAGAAAATTCAGGAATTGAGGACAAATAAGGTGGGAACTAAATTTAGGAAAATCAATTGGACATTGCTTAAGAAATACATTTTGGGCCCTCCCTGGTGGCGCAGCGGGTTAAAGCACAGCACTAAGAAGCTTGAGCCACTTCCGCATGAGTTTGATCCCCGCCTGCACCAGAG